>NC_056731.1:21633707-21878707 GCF_019279795.1 Protopterus annectens
TTTTGCTTTGGAGAGGGTGGCTCTTACCTGAGCATCTGAGATGTCAGGGGGGCAGCACTCTGCTGGGATAGATATTTGCCATTTTGATGGGGAAGGGGGGGGGGAGTTTGCGCTGAACCTGTCAGCTAGGATGTTGGCAATGTCTGTGGGTTCGGTGTATTTTTTGTCATTTTGGACTAATTCTGAGCATATCTGGGAATTCCCACCCAGGTTCCTAACATAACTAAAGAAAGCCTTGTGATCATCCTTAGTGTACTGTGCAATTTTTCTCTCAAAGCTGGCCTTAGATGATTTTATGAGTGCCCGTAGTTTTTTGCTAATATTGGTCAGAGATGCCTTGCCTTTTTGGGATTTTGCTCTGTCATGTAGTAGCTTCCTCCTTCTATTGTATAGTTTGTTTATGGCTGGGGTCCACCAGACAGGACGTCTGCCTTTGGAGGATTGGGTCTTGGTTTTATTTGGGATTGCATGATCCATGCATTCCTGAAGGTGTTCATAGAATGCGTTTATAAAGGATTCTGCAGTCTGGGCCATATTTTCCACAGGCCCGGGGGCTTTGAAGGATTCCACCTCGGTTTTGAGGAGTGTGAAATTTGCTTTAGAGAAGTTTTTCACTGTGGTTTTCTGGGTAGGGGGTGGGGTCGGGATGTGAATATCCAGTGAGATTAGTTTATGGTCTGATCTTACCAGTGAGGGATACACTTCTGGTCTGGAGCATAGAGTACCCATGTTGGTGATGATCAGGTCCAGTATGTTTTCCCCTTTTGTGGGAGTGGTAACAAGTTGTTCCATAGCATTTGAGTTTATAAATTCCAGGAACCTTTGGGCTAGAGTGTTGGAGGTAGAGTAATGCTCCCAGTCTATGTTTGGGTAGTTGAAGTCGCCCAATATAATGGTATTTGGAGAGACCTTCATATTTTCCAGTGTTCTCAGGAAGGCCGAGTGGGGTTCCTGGGTTTGGGAGGGTGGTCTGTAGCAGGCTATAAACTGGAAGGCAGTTTTACCCACTGTTAGTTGCACATGGATAGTCTCTGATGCTTTGTGCTGTGCCACCAACCTGGAGGTGTGGGTATCTTTGAAGAATATTGATACTCCCCCTCCTTTTGTGGTTCAGTCCAAGTTTTGGGGCCGAAAAGCATGGTATGAGGTATAACCTGGTAGTGCTGGGGTGCTCTTGGGAGCCTTGAACCAGGTTTCTGTTACTGCACAAATATCGATGTTCTCCATGCTAAGGAGAGTTTTGAGTGCGTGCATCTTGAGGTTTAGACTTCTGGCATTGAGTAGCATTACTCTTATTTTCTTATCCCTTGTGATACCTATGGAGGTGGGTTTGTCTTTTGAGCCTTGCCTAAAAAAGGCACTATGGGGGTAGCAAGACCCTTTGCCAATATCCAAAAGCCCAGGGGTGACAGGTGCAAGCCGTCCCTAGTGAAGCATCATGGCTTGGTATAGGGTTTTTATAGTTGGTGGCTTTGCAGTTGCCCACCCCTAGTGTAAATTTGATCTGGGACCCTCCTCCCAGTCTAGTGTCATTACCTTATTCTACCCAGTACAGGGAGAACATTTGAGAAGGCCAATCAGCTTAGTTTCTGCTACTCCTTTCTCTCTTTCCTTTCTCTCTTTCCACAAAAAAAAAAAAAAAAAAAATATCTGCTTTTACTGTATTTGTGTTTCTTCCTACTTTATTTTGTTTTTGCATCATCTTAAAAGTGCTCAATTGTATTTATTACTGCTTGGTGTAACTCATTCTAAGTCTTTTAGTTTAAGCACTTGGGCTTCAGGCCAGTTGTTTTACATTAGGAAGGTTTGTGGTCTGCACTGTAGTGGCAGAACAGGTAGCTTACATCCTTCTAAGTTGGGAACTGCTGATTGAGGGCTCAGTGTCTGTTATTCTAAAAGTGTATTAATTCTGGTTTAAGCACTTGGGCTTCAGGCCAGTTATTTTACATTAAGAGGGTTCGTGGTCTGCACTCTTGTGGGAGGAAAGGCTGGACTCTGCCCTTCTGAGCTGGGAATTTCTGGTAAAAGGCTTATAGTGCCTGCATATTTGAACTGCTTCTTACTGAAATTGGTACACCTTGTTTGCTGTAGCATAGACTAGATCCAGGCCTGCTGAATCTAGCTTTGTTTGTATAACTTGAGCACTAATCCAGGCATTCTTTAAAGTATTCAATTGTATTTATTACTGCTTGGTAGTAACTTGATTAAAGTGTAGCTATCATTCTAAGTCTTTTGGATTAAGCACTTGGGCTTCAGACCAGTTTTTTTAGATTAGGAAGGTTTGTGGCCTGCACTGTGGTGGCAGAACAGGTAGCTTACATCCTTCTAAGTTGGGAACTGCTGGTTGAGGGCTCAGTGTCTGTTATTCTAAAAGTGTATTAGTTCTGGTTTAAGCACTTGGGCTTCAGGCCAGTTATTTTACATTAAGAGGGTTCGTGGTCTGCACTCTTGTGGGAGGAGAGGCTGGACTCTGCCCTTCTGAGTTCGGAATTTCTGGTTAAAGGCTTATAGTGCCTGCATATTTGAACTGCTTCTTACTGTAATTGGTACACCTTGTTTGCTGTAGCATAGACTAGATCCAGGCCTGCCGAATCGAGCTTTGTTTGTATGCTTGTTGTTTGTTTGCTTGTTATTTCCCTGAAAAGCTAATTCCACCTAAAACGCAGCTTTTCAGCACTTCTATGGATCCCTAGTGATATCTACATTGCTTACTGTACTTATTTCCTTGTTTCACTTGAAAGAAAGTTACTGTTTGTCGTTTTTGCATTTAAGTTATCTGTAACACATTGCATTTAAGTTACCTGGTACTTGCTCACTAAAGCAATTATATAAGTCAGCACTAAAAAAATTAAAAGCACTACACCCTCACAAACTCCCCTTGAGTATCTTGTTCCCCATTGGCCCTTTTTTTCAATTATAAAGGAATTCCCATTACTATTCTAGCATGTCCAAAGGTCAGTTGTCAATCTCCTCTCTGGTCCAGCTGGTGAATCTGGGAATCTTGAGGCAATGTTACAACTGCCTCATGTACACAGACAACCCTCTCCTCCTCCCAACAAATTCCAACACATGTGAGAGATGCAACCATATAGCCAAACTGGAGGCTAAGCTCTCTCAACTCAGTACTGGCGTAACCAGTCAGGGGGAGAAGGAAACCACACTCACTACAATTCCAGTCTCACATAGACCTACCACGACAGCAAACCAAACACATAAACACACAAAAACATACTTGGAGGTTCTAAATAAAAATTTGCCTAAGCAGCAGAGACCTCCAAAGCAGACACCCAAGCAACCGCTACCCCAAAACAAAACACGTACAACACATAGCTCACAAAGCCAGTGTGCCGAACAGTCACAGCCCTTAAGGCTAAACAACACACCTGATACACTTGTAATAGGTGACTCTATCGTCAGGCACACTGACGTCCCGCTCACCAGGCTGAACAAGGAGAGGGTCACGGTGAGCTGCCTGTCGGGCGCTAGGATCCATCACATAACACAATCACTCAGGTCACTCCAAGTAAAGTACAAATATGACTCAGTCATTGTCCATGCTGGTGTGAATGACCTGAGACGTACCTCCCTGGACTACATGAAAAGAGACATAGAGGAGCTCTCTGAGCATGCAGCCCAGGCCAGTATGACCCTGACCTTGAGTAGCATCTTACCTTCACCAAGAATGATGCCACAATATGAAGACAAGATGATCAATTTCAACAATTGGCTTAAGTATTGGTGTCATTCAAAGGGGATCCAATGCCTGTCAGCCTGGGATGACATGCTCGACAAGCCATGTTGTTAATTGACTTTACTTTAGTGCACACTGTAAGGCTTTATGTCCTAATTAATGACAAAAAATAATAATAATAAAGACATGACTACAATATCATACAAGTAATGTCAGTGATAAATACACATATTAGAAGTTGAACTTTGTTAATGGCAATAGTTCCTTATAACTTGAAAGTTGTTATTAACCAAGGTAATAACCTGCAAGACTCTGCCCTTCCTGAAATTCACTATCTGCTGAATTAGCAAATGTTTTGCCAATAGACAGGTCAATACATCATTGACAATTTCTCCAGCAACAGCATCTAGTGAATCTGAATGTGTCAATCTCAGAATTTCAGTACTACCTGTAATAACTTATTTTCAGTTATACAACATTCCCTCATTTCACAAAAACATTCATAACATTTGTTTTTCACAGGATAGATATCTTCTCAGCTTTATGAGAAATGTAATATAACTGTTTGCTTTTGACCCACTTTGCATACATTTGCAAAGTAACATGCGTTGATGCATGTCTTAGAGAATGATGGTTCAGACACATTCACATTTATGGTCATTGAAACTGTTAGACATGATGCATGTTTGGAGGATTTCAGGAATTATACTGAGCACAGGGAATTGCATTGGATAATGAAGCTCCAGGCAGATAAGATACCAGGTTTGAGTGGGAGGGTCTCATTAAGACCCATTTTGAAGTCCAGGGATTTAAATAGATGATGTCAGTTAGATTTCATTGAGAATGGCTGTTTTTAATGACATATGTTCTGTTATTGGTTGTACTGATTTTGAATGTCTTTTTATTTGTTAGTACATGATTTTATTCATCATGGTCTGAAGAAGCATCTTCTGGTTGGAAAGCACTTACCTACTTTATTAAAGTGTCTGTTTTTTATTGCCTAAGCCATGTTTCTGTGCAGATATTTAAATACTTATCTATCTGCATTTTGTGTCTTTGGCACACTTTTTTCCTTGTGGGGATTTTTACCTTCACATACTGGCATAATTCAAAGATTCCCTTTACGTATCTGTGAATTGTGGGAAAATTAATACCACCCTTCATCTTTGCAGTGTTAGTAAAACTAGCTTCAGTGATGTGAGCCACATATCACAAATTCAAGAGCATAATTTCTTCCCTTTCTGCAGATCCAAAGGGGCAGATGGTGGTATTTTAATTCTTGAAAAAGGACACTTAAAATGCAGAAGCCAAGAAAATTATTCAAAAATAGTAATATCATTGTATTGAACATAATATTTGAGGCAACTGCCATGTACATCTACATACTTTACAGAGCAAGAAGATATCCTAATTAAACTCCAGAATGTAAACTTCAATAAAAATACAACCCTTATGGGATATTTAAACTATTTAGACACTGACAGGGTAAGCTACTCAGCTTGAAAAATTCTTATCTTATAATAATGTTCACAAGAAGTAGTATTAACACCATGAAAAGAGAAGTATCTAATAACAAACAATGTGGTGCTCCACAATGTAGATGTAAGAACAAAAGTATTAAGACTTGGATCCAACTCCTGGCTACATCCAGAAAGACAAGAAGGCAAACCATTCTGTTACATGAGAAGAAATAACATGGCAAGAAAGTAAACATTCATTTAGAATAGCACGGCCAACTATATTAGTCAATGCAGGGAGATGAACCAGGACCAAAAAGGAATAAAAATGTTAATCTCTGGGCATAAAGAGATACTTAACTGCCCAAATGAGAGTGCAGTCTTAGTACTATGGCAAAGACTGACAGGGTCCATGAACCCATTTACTCTCAGTCATGATTCAAGCTGAGAAAAAAGAAAAACAAAACAACCTCACAAAAAAGATTACCAAAGAGATGGTTTAAGACAGTAGCATTGCAGCAGGCACCAAGAATACTGAGACGTAGTCATGGCCAGGGATACTGATTCATGATCCTCCATAAAAATGAAATTCCATTTCATGAGAAGAAATCTGGAAATTATACCTAAAATTTCTTTGTAACTGTCTTTTCATCCTGAATACAAGAAAAGTTAAAACATATTCTATGGGCAGATCAACCTATAAAGTAAGCTGGTTGTATTTTAAGTAGTAAATATGAGAAGAAATATAAGGTGTGGTGAATGAGTGCTCTGACCTAATATGATCAATTCAGTGAAAGTTTTGTATTTTTCAGTACTCAAGCAGACAAAATTTGAGCTTTACTCATATTTTCCCAGAAATAAATGGAAAATCAGTCTCACCGGTCATGTTTTTTATGAAGTCTAGTGTAACTAAGGCCTCTTTCAACAAAGATGATGAAATCTTAGACTTTAAAGAGCATTCCAGAATTTTTATAAATAACTTGTCACAGACCATGCAGGTAGCAATATTGTCAGCCCACGAGTGGTATGTACCTATTGTCCACCCATGAATGGTATATATTTATTATCCACCCATGAGTGTTATGCACCTATTGTCCCTATTGGCCACCCATGAGTGTTGTGCACCTGATGTCCACTCATGAATGGTATTCATGTATTGTCCACCCATGAGTGTTATGCATCTATCGTCTACCTGTGAGTGGTATGCACATATTGTCCAGCCTTGAGTGATATACACGTATTGCCCAGCCGTGAGTGGTATGCACATACATGCAGCAGAGAGGCAGTAAAGGGACATGATGCTTATGGAGTACTGGTCTATTTGTTATGCATATAGAGTGCCCCACAGTCTGACATGGTATCAAGGGCATCACACTTACTGGTGTATTCACTATCTGGCAGGTGTCTGAGATTGTGCTGAAGCTGCTAAAATCATCCCCACAGTGGTGAAGTATCCCTGGTAAATTTCAGCAATGGTGCTAAGCCTCTATATCAGCAATGCTACTCCATCTGTTAAGCAAGTAGTTCCTACTTCAAATTGTGGCATATTTCAATGTGTCCTGTATAACATGCAAGCCAGCACATGATTCTGACTCGTTTGTATAGATACTGCAGATCACATAACATGGGATTACCATCATTTTTCATTTCACGACCCCTTCTCTCTAAAGTATGTGCTCTTTATTATGCAGTTCCCTTGAGTACTATCAATATGACTTTTCACTCTTTCCAAATCCTAATCT
Source organism: Protopterus annectens (assembly GCF_019279795.1). Lineage (NCBI taxonomy): Eukaryota > Metazoa > Chordata > Ceratodontiformes > Protopteridae > Protopterus > Protopterus annectens. The sequence goes on from NC_056731.1 coordinate 21,640,598, forward strand.
CAGACTTTAAATCCCATAACATCATTCTGCAGTGTGTGTGTGTGCGTGCGTGCATGTGTGTTTGTGTGTGTGTGTGTGTGTGTGTATTTCTGTGTGTCCATGTCTTTATGTCTGTATGTAGTAAGATAGTATTTTTATTTATAATGTAATTTACATTTAGCAAACAGCCAGGAAAGGGCAGTATTCTTTTTATAAATTATTTAAAGTTAAGCAGCATATCTCAGGTTTCATTCTTTTATACTGTCTGCTTTTTGTTATAACCTTCAAAAGGATTTCACAATTATGTTACAGAAACATTTGCTTAAAGTGTAAATAGCTGACAAATTAAGGTAAGGTTCCATTAAACCAAACCACCAAGCACCACAGGGAAGGAAACACTGTACATGTATGTGCTTTGAGGTAAAAAGTTCATCTCCAATTTGCATGCATCAATGTATGAATTAAACAAGTTACAAGGAAAGAAAACGTTCTCTTTGCAAGTAGTGAACAAGTTATAAGGAAGGAAAAGGCACTCTAGGCAAGTAATGACTATTTGAGTGCCTCATCTCTCTTACTTCAGAGAAGATATTTGGCAGTAGATAAGCATTGCCTAAACACGTGATAAAATCTTTATTTTACATGCATATTATTATAAATTAAATAACTCACACTGACTGCCTGCTGTACTAAAAGTGTCCAAAGTACGTATGTGCATGCATTTTATTTTATAATTACTGGTTTATGTACATTTTATTTATATTTTATTCCTGAATTATTGTGCATTTAATTTGCAGTATATCAGAAACTAGCACAGATTATACTTTCCTCCATAAGAATTTAGATGTTTGTATCAAATAGCTGTGCAAACAAAATATAATAATACAGCAATTTCCCACTAGATGGCAGAATATACTTTTGTGTTCCCGTGTTATTTTGAGCTTCATATTCTATAATGGGCAGTCTGGAATGTGAATGCAAGAGCATGTAAGAGATATACTCAGAAAGCAAGAATCCCCAAGGACAGTGTCTATTAAAAATAAACACGACAGCTTCTGCATCCTCCGAAAGGTGAGAACACAAGTGCAGATGTTGCTTTCTTACCAAGGTACTTTTTCCTGCCTGTATGTTGTATTACATCAGTACTGATCATGGAGCAGTGTATTTTACATTTTTGTGTGCTGGCATTTCTGATTGCATTTTTCATTACTTCCTGATCATTACTGACAAAAGAGCACTTATCAATACAAAATACATCTTCTTGATATTATTGACTGTCAAACACCCACATCCAAATGAAACAGCTTTTAGGAGACTTTAGTCCTGATGGTTCTAAAATTGCAAGAGCAGTCCTTTGTCTCATCATGTGTATTAAACAGTTTCATCTCTCATTGTATAAGAGATAATACTAAAAGCATCACAGTTAGGCATTTAAAAGTGATGCTAATTAAAATGTATTGAAACATCACATAGACAACAATTACATCCTCTAACTACTCTTTTATCTACTTATCTAATTAATTAAGTGCTGTCAGCCACCAAAATGCAACATTTTTTACAAGACATCTGCAAGTATAGTGATCCTGAGTTTGTCATCTTCCATCAGATGAGGAATGTCTCTAAGGGACCCCATTTAAAAATAGCTTTATCTAGCATTAATAGAGATCTTGAAAATAATTGGCCTTGATTTGTAAAGGTTTAAACTTTTACAAATGCCAGAATGTTTAAAGCTAGTGTTACATACAAAAAGAATGCAAAGTTTGAATCATTGACGACAAAGTTACATATCATAAGAGGCCCCAGAAAAACAATCCAGAATGCTCAAAACCTTTTCAAAGTATGCTAGGTGCCTCTGGAAAGGCCACAAGTAACTTAAAAAAGTATTGCTACAACATAAAGAAAACTTCATGCATTCATCACTTAGCAACCATGGCAGTTGTTTAAAGGCGTTTCTTAATGCTGTGCTTTTTCACTCTGCATTATGCGAACATCTCTAGCCCACATTTTAACTTACAAAGCATGAATGATGAATAATGCAGATTCCTGTCAAAAAATCAGTTAACCAGGAGCAGTTATTCTGCTTACTCTAAATATCTTAGACTGGTAGCAACTGCCATAAACCAGCAGGTAAATGAATCAGTGAATGCATCACTAACTTAGTAGGAAGATCTGTCAGCAAGAGAAAGTACTGTGGATTACTAAAAACACAAAACATAGTGGAGGACAGCTTCACAATTATCCATCCCTCAGTTTTGTTTTCTGTGCAACTGTCCATCAGCTGCCGAAGCCTCTCTCTCCATTTACTGAACTTGTCTTAACCAGCCTTGGGTTCAACCCAACCGTGGTCTGAGACCAGTGAGGAAATCAAGGACACTGGTGGCCAACCCTAGTCTGGGACCAGTGAGGAAATTATGGACACTGGTGTAGCATCATGCTGCCTGCTGGGTAGTGTACCCTAACTCCTGTTCTCTCATTGACACTTAAGCAGCTCTATGATTGCTACCCTTGTGAGGTGCATGCGTGCTTCCTCACATGCACAACTTCCTGGCAGAAAAGCTCACTTCTTATGCAGCATGGGGGATGGCCAGGCCTGTATGCTACATATTGCAGTGAGTCTTCAGATCGTCTCTGTTCCCCCATTATGGACAAGCCTACAACAGAAACTCACTCACATCCCCACCCTGCAGCCCCTCCAGCAACCTTGCCACTAACTAAACATGAGCTGTACTGGGCAAAGAAAGGGCTTTATCCGTTTGCACCAGGGGTCCAGTCATTCATCCTTCTGTTTATGTCCACAGTCTGCTAGTTAAAATCGCCATAAGATTTTTTCACAAACAGCTCTCTAATTACATGGAAATGCATGAGGTGTTTATGGATAGCCAGCATGGAATGCATAAAGAGTACCCTATTAACATTTTAACTTTATCAAGATTATTTATACTTACCTTGTTCCTGTTGGTGTTGGCATAATGGGTAAGGTGTTTACCTCCCAGACAAAAAGATACAGGGTTTGATTCTCATGTTTGGCTACTGTCTGATTATTGGCTAGGGGTATAATAGACTGTAGACTGATTACCCTGTATTTCCATGTGAATCTTAAATATTTTTAAATGAAAGGGAATGTACAGTTTTCTAGTGTAGTCTGAGCATTCAGTTCCATTAGGCACACCCTTCTCAGTTATCTGGCTAGGCAAACCCTTCTGATTGTGCTCTATTTTAAACATTATGTACCAGCTGCATTTCCTTTATTTGTGTCCTGTTACTAGTTTCATCTGAAAGATGTCATATTTCAAGAACTCTACTATTTCCTTGTCATCTCAAGACCCCTCCCCCATATTTTATCCCCCTCTTCAAGCCGACCCTAGTTTACTGCTGGACATAGTGCAATCAGATTCCTCCCTGACATCTCTTCAACTAAGCTGGTTCAACCTGCAAAGTCAGAGAATTCACAACCAGTCTTATAATCAGCTCCCAACCTGATAATCCAGTTCTCCACAGGTTGGTTTTCCCTTTGGCAGAATACTATCCATGGTTTGCTGACTGGAAAATTAGTTTAGGAAGCTATTTTTTTTCATCTAGAACAGCTCTTCTATCTGTGACTGTTTATCTTTCAGAAGTCTCATCTGGTTAAATTCTGAAGCCACAACTGACCTATTAGGCATTCCTTTATCTGTATTTTAGGTGTTCCTGTATCTGTATTTTAGGTGTTCCTGTATGTGTATTTTAATGATATTTTCTCACTGACTTTTTTGCTCTTTGTTCATATGTAAGCTTGTTTTGTTAAGGATATATTGTGAGAGTTTAAGCTCATTGCTTTTTATCCCTGGTTAAAATTTAACATAAATAAGTCAGACGGCCAGACAGAATTACTCATAGGTTCATAGGTTCATAATAGGCTATCTGCCCTAGGGCATTTATAAGCCTAGCCAGAGTGTGTTTGGCTTTCGCCACTCATTTTAAATTAATTTTGCTATGCCCTTTTTCATGCAAAACCTTCTGAAATAAAACACAGGTAGTTTGCTGTCTTGTGTTTGTGTTTTTGTTTATGGTACAGTGGTTGTACTTTTTTTTATAAAATAAATTTGTGAAAACAAAAAGAGTAGATAAAATAAAAAAATAAATAAATGCAGAAATCTTAACATTATTATAAGAAACATAATCTGAATGTAAAAACAAAATTCCTTGCATTAATTTCCTGATGTCAGTAAAAATCCCAAACTACATGTGCCATTTTTGAAAGATTTCTGAAAATGCCTATTCCCCTAATCCTGAGACTGCTTAGAAATGGTTCTACTTTCTTCCTATGACATAAACAAGTCTATAATAGTTATCAAATGCAGCCATTTGGAAACATCTGTATAGTATGAATAAGTTAAAAATCAATGTGCCGAGGTAGAGAGGGGCAATCAGCAACAGTAGATAAACAGCATACTCAGACAAGTGAGGTGCTGACATTTTCTTGAGAAAGACAATGGGCAGGATTCATGAAGCCTCCGTGTAAGAGCTACATGGCTTACACGGAGGCTGCAGTTAAATGGTGTGACGTCAGCATGTCATGCATATGCATGAGGGCATGCTGAATCACACCGAAGGCTAACACGGTCCGTGGAAGACAGTAGGGGGCATGTCCATAGGCCGAGCCCTGCAAGCGGACATGCCCCCAGAAGAGTAAAATTGCCCAAAGTAAACACCCATGACAGAGGCCATGGAAATGTGAATAAACACAACACAACACATGCCCCACAGACTATGAACATAAAATATATAAATGAACATGTTATATATTTTTTTAAATCGTAAAGATGTTTGCCTGTGAGTGCGCTCATTTGCGCGGGCGTGCCCATAGCTTAGCCACAGTTAGCAGTCAGTGGAAAAGGATATAAGAACTAAATAAGCAAAGTAAGCCAAGGAACAATAGCGTAGCAGTAGAGACATCGGCTGAAGAGCAGGCATTCATGGTTTGAGCCCCCACAACACCAATTTTTATTTCCAGTAAAATAAGCAGGAAACAAGTCCTTGACAAACATGTACACATATAAAATCATAGTTTATGTAAAATGTAATGAAATAGTCCATTTATTTTGAAGAAATGTGAGATAACAAAATAATAAAAGATGCCAGATGTTCCCATAGCTGAGCTACAGTTTAACAAGGTGAGTGCATCTGCCCGTAGGTGAGCAGTGATTTAACAGGTGCAAAATGAGTGCCCGTAGGTGAGCAGTGGTTTAACAGGTGCAAAATGAGTGCCTGTAGGTGAGCAGTGGTTTAACACGGTGAAACTGTGTGCCCCTAGCTGATCTGGGCGTAATATGCGTGCTGATAGCCAAATGAGGCGTAAACCAGTGTACCCCGTTTGTGTGGAGCTGCGCACCACGCCAACAAGCTAACCGACGGGCAACGTTGAGCAAGCCGTATCAAAACTGCCTTTACACAGACACACCCCTCAGCCTGTCTAGACAGTCATAAAAAATAAAAAGCAGTGGGCAGGTTCAAACCCAGGATACTATGCACCATAGTCAAGGTACTGAACCACTAAGCCATGACAGCAATACCTATAAATGCAATAATAGCAAATATATAGGAATGAATACAAAGTGGGGCATGACAAAGCAGGTTTTGTGAAGTTGCTACAATTCCAAAATGGCCAATCACAGATATGTGCGGGAAAAACGGCATATATAAGCCCCATAGGTGGGAATACACAGCATAAATGATTGTAGAACTGACTTGCAGCCAGAATGACAGGAGTAGGTGAGGGTAGTTGCTTTCGAGCACAGAGGTGGGGCGTTGAGGAGTCCAGATACATGGTCTGGCTCCTAGTCCACAATCATGAGGCCCAACTCATGCAGGGCCAGGTCCTGTGGGTAGCATATAGGGCTGAGGCGTGGGACCGGTTGGCTCATGATCTCACCAGTGCCACAGGGATTCCAAGGACTGGTGAGCAGGTTCATCACCACCATGTGGACCTGAAGAGACGCAAGCAGGACCAATTGAACCTTTGGATCCAGGAGGCCCGGCAAATGCCCAACGCCCCACTACTGAGTAAGTTACATGTAATTATGTATGTAAGAAATTAAACTAGCTGATATTATGGAGATGTGTATTCCAATATTACTTCATTTATATTACAGCTGCAGGTGTCCGTTCTGCGAACCGCAGAGCCTATGGCGATAGGCTGGTGCAGTTGCACCACCAGGCAGGTCAGTAATCCTCTCCCAGTTACTGTAAAGAAATATAAAAGTATGACAGTTAGCAAAAGAGTGCAGTGTAGTCACTAAGTAATAGAATGTGTAAGTAACAGTGTAAGAGTGTTTGCAAGTATTGCTTGATTACAAAAATGTGTTGCAGTCTGTAATGCAAACTGAAAAATGAAAATGTCTGAAATAAAGTCTGAAATAAAGATGCCCCACCTGTAATATAATAGTACACAACCTGCAGCAGGCTGAAAAGTACAGCTGCAGAAGATGAGCAAATCACATGTGTGAAATATACCCCTGTTGAAATACTGAAACATGACAGAAGTGAGACTGCTGGAAAGGATTGTAATAACTACAGGTAAAACATGTCAATAAAGCCTAGAAGTAAGTACCATCCTGAATAGTAAAATGAAAACAAGTGAGAGAGTGTGAGAAAGTGTTATGAATCCACCAATAAAGTAGTAATAACCCCTGAATAAAGTATACTGCAGTCAGTACAGAATGAAATGCATGTGAGAAGCAAAACCAAACAGTGAAATCTGTTCAAAGTGTTGCTGCAGCTAGAATGTGTATCCCAAAATCTGGATATGTTGCTCTCAGTCTGCAATATGGAGATAGTATGATTGTCTGACATACCAAACATCCACAGTTGTCTATAGCTATATAAAGCAAATGTAGCAAGATGATGTAGCTGAACAAAGCCAGATATGAATGTGTATGAAGAACAATAAAATGTATATTGATGTAGCAGTAACAGTCCTATCACCAAATTGAAGTAGTTATCATATAAGAAACTGTAGTTAGAACAGTAGTGTGTATATATGTGCAGCTATTAGAAATGTACAGCATATGTATTGGTATTCGAAGGTGTTAATATTATTTTTTTCACCCCACCCTATAACCACATATAACCCATTCCACGTGAAAATGGTATGTGCAATCACAATTAACACCCCTGGACATTTGTCCTGTTGGGTCATAAGTATTTGCATGTCCATTGATGCATCTGCCCTGTTCATACATCCAAACCTGATGGCCTGTTGCCATCAATCAACCCTGCATGTTGTTGGACTGTGTATTGCTGTTCAAATTATGCATGTCTTATGCTCGCTGTTCAATGGTGTGAATATCTGGGTGTTTGGTTAATGGGAATACTAATGCATGCTGTTACAACTAATTGTGAATGGTATTATATGTTACTAACCCAAACTGTTATGACATAATGCAAAACATAGGACGACAGGGAAGGCGGGTTCCAGCGGACCCACCTCTCCCACCTCAGCTGGCGAGTGCACCTGGCACTAGTGCCCAGTCTGGACACTCCTCCGGTGGCCCTGTGCCACCTGTGGGTGGAAGCGCTGCAGGGGATGGGGTTCGACCCCCATCTGCAAGTGTGGCTGGAGGAGAACCACCACTCACCCTCCATAGCGTCCGGACTGTGGTGCGTAGGGAGATCCAGGACTCTGTTCTTGGGCCCCTACGCCAGCTTGAGGCACAGGTGGCACAACTTACAGGCATGCCTGTTGCCCGGCCTACACAGCCCCCAGCACAGCCCCGTCCTGGGCAGTGAAGGAACAGTGGCAACTGCCCATGGGCGGGGATATCAGTTCCACTGTTGCCATCTGTGGGCTCATGGGCTCTGGATATCCAAACATCCATCCACATCAATTGTGTAACCCCCCCACACATGTCATACACCGCCCCTGTATGCGTCTTGTTTGTCTTGTCTGTTGACCTAACCAACCTACCTCCCCAGCTATACCGACTTCCTTCACCTGACATACCACTCTCACCTGAAAAAAAAAAAAAAAAAAAGGGCACTCTGTACCCACAAAAAAATTATGCCCCATACATAGCTGCCCATTCCGCACACATGTCTGCAGGACATGGAAACTATCCATTACAATTGGCTGTATAACAAGTATTATTGTTGTCCTGACACCTCTCTCAGGGGAGGAAGGTTTCAAATGTCACACCAAATTACATACATATGCACAGCTGTTGCTGATGAAGACATGGGCAGCTATAGGCCTTACCTACATCCCTCCTGCAAATCCCAAGCTTGTTTCCCTACTGTCTTACCCTCTTTGTGGCCCCTTTTTCACCACTTTCCTGTCTCCCCATTTTCATTTCTTTCAAAGAAAATTGCGCGGGTGTGAATATGCTCTGTCCTGCAGTAGCCTCCTGCTATTGTTATACAATCTGCCTCTGGCTGGGGTCCACCGGACAGGATGCCTAACCTTTGTGCATAGGGTCTGGGTTAGAAATGTGTGTGCAAGTTCCATGCAATCTGTGGGATGTCCGTGGTAAGCATTCACAAAGGGGTCAGCAGTGTGGGTTGTGGCTTCCACTGGCCCAGTGGGCTGCATGGATACCATCTCAGTCCTAACAAGTGAATGACCGTCTAATCACATACATATCAAAGTAGTCTACTGTGCTGGTGGTGGTGGTGGGATATGTATATCCAGGCCGAGTAACTTGTGTCCAGATCACACTAGTGGATGGCGTTCCACATACAGTACCTTGGTATGAACCCCCAGAGTGAGGTTGTGCATTGGACCTGTCACAGTGTGCTGACCGATGGGGCATGCTACTATGTTGTATGGAATGTGGCAGGTATTGTTGCACAGGTGTTGACTGAGCACTGATATCTGGCTGTGTACTTGTGTATCCACCAAGAGACACACACATGCTACATATGGGAGTAGTAGTATATCACTACAGTTGAGTATCATGTATAGTATGTGTGCCATATATTGCTGACATAGTCTGCTGATATCCTGTTTGTGTTCTCTTCCAGGGAGATGGTGCGTCAGCGTAATCCCGCCTACTCTGCAGTGGAAGATGAGGAGATACACCAGAGCCTGGTGCGGGATTATGACATACTGTTTTCCCGCACCAGCCAGAATCAGCAGGAGAGGGCTGCACTGTGGCAAGACCTTGTCCGTAGGGTAAATGACATTGGCACGCATAATAGGACATATGAGCAGGTACAACATCACTGCAGTGATTTAATCAGAAATGTCCATCAGCGTGCGTCGGATATCCACAGGCAACAGGTTGCCACAGGAGGTGGGGTGGCCACACATCCCCCCCTCACCAGACTGGAGGGGCTACTCCTAAGTGTTGTGGCTCCAGCCCCGGAACAGCAACAGCAATACACCTGCATCATGATGGAGGCTTGATCCACACAGCAGCATGACATGGAGCATGCAGGTAATATGGCATATGTACACTTGACTGTTCTGTACACTGTTAGTTTATGCATGTGTAAGGTGTGTCCGTGGTATGTAGCTGTCAACATAGTATGTAATTGTGCAGGTGTGATATTGGCAATATCAGCAGCTGACGTGTGAAAGGCAACTGGTGTACTACTGCACTGTATCATATGCAGTATCAATGGCACAGTTGTGCCCACTGACATTGATCTCCTCATTTCTGCAGGTCCCTCCAGTGTTACAGCAAGGCAGGCCATCCATGCTGGTGAGTGTGTTTAACAATACCTATAATAGTCCTGATAGTGCTAGTAATACTAGTGTAAGTCAGTAGTGTTCTGTGTGTATACTGCGGGGTGTGCATGTGTGCATGTGTGCAGGTGTGCCTGTGTCCACGTGTGCATGTGTGCATGTGTACATGTGTGCCTGTGTCCACGTGTGCATGTGTGCATGTGTGCATGTGTGCATGTGTGCCTGTGTCCATGTGTGCATGTGTGTATATGTGCATGTGTGCATGTGTACATGTATCCACATGTGCATGTGTGCCTGCGTCCATGTGTGCATGTGTGCATGTGTGCATAAGTGCATCACTGGTAACATTGTGTGGACACTGTAAACTGTGTTTCCTGTCTTCCTCCCACAGGTTCTGGTGCTGCTCTGGTGTCCTGCAGCAGGGAACCTGAATCTGGTGCCACAGGTACTGGTAATGATGATATCTGTGTAGTGGCACAGGAAGGTGTGTCAGGGTCCGCCATTGGTCAGCCAATTGACAGTACACAGCTGACAACCCCATCATTGCCCACAGTCATCCTTTGTCACCATTGTCCCTAGGTGATGGACAGGATACAGTGGGCATTGACCAGGGTAATGTGGTATCTGTGGCACATGCTTCCCCACACAGCAGCCATGGGCAGGGTCCTGCGATGGTACCACACAGACAGTTGCCCATGGGTTCTTGTGGGAGCATCCGTGGGCGTACTGCCTCTGGCAGACATGCCCAAAGAGGTCTGTCAACCTCAGCTATGTTTCGAGCTGTCATGCAGGCACAGTCGCGTATGGAAAGGTACACCAGACAGGGTCTGAGGGAGCTGAGAGCATGTCACACAGCCATGACTGACAGTATGCGTGACATCGCGGATGCTATCTGTAATTTCACCAATGTCATAGACAGATGTTGTGGGGACATATTACAGCAGTTCCACAACCACATGTCCATGACCCAGGGCAATGGTGGGCGGTTGCGGCGTCGACGTGGCCATATGCTAGCAACAGCAGCAGCTGGCAGTCGGCGCGGATGACAACAGGCCCGCGCGCGCCCACATAGTGCCAGCAGCAGCCCCAGCAATGCTGGGTCTGTGCTGTCATCGGAAAGCCCCAGGTGACCACGTGCACGTGGCTCTGGACAGTCCCAACAGGGACCTGTGTCCGGTCAACATACTCCCGCTTCTGATGACAGTACCCAGTCTGACTTAGTACCGGATACGGTCCGTAGCACCCCTGCCAGGCACAGGTACCGTGTCCGTGCACACAGACACTGATCTGTATGACCTGCCAGGTGCAGTCTGTGGCTGTCCACAAGCCCCTGTATATGGCAGCCATGAGGTGGAACTGTGTGTGTGCATACACACATGCGAAATGTTAAAACCTAGGGCTACCACATACATGCACACACTGCACCAACAGTGCCCCACCCTGTACTGCTGTCTCTCACCAACACACATACACGCATATGTCAATTGGTGGTATCAGTGGCAGACTCAGGCATACCTAATTCACACCCTGTGCATATGATGAAACTGTGCCACCCCCTGCAATCTCCAACATCAGTGCAGGTACAGGTAAACATGTTGATGATGCACAGGGTGACTACATAGAAGTGTATTAGTAGTATCATGTTGGTAACAGTACAGTGTGCTGATATGACTGTGTGTATATCCCAGCATGCCTGATGCAGTAACCGTATGACTGTCCTGAATTGTTATCTGCACCCATAGTACGTACCAAAGTGTAACAGCTGCACATTATTGCATACCAGTGGTAAGGATGTCAACAGATAGCCACATACATGGGTAGCACAGGGGGGAAGCTAATGCAAGTAGTGATACGCAATGATGGACATGTACAGTAATGGTGGCAAGTTGCCCACAACGACTATGCAATGTGGATGTTTGCACATGTTGATATGTGTACAGTACCAATGTAATCCAAATCACAATTAACTATGACATAATATCACTTCTACCATGGGCATCTGCTCTGTGCATTCTTGGGTACATGTTGATAGTGCCCACATATTTGCACTGTAACCTACTGTTAGTGTTACCCCTTCTTTGTTGTACAATGGACTACTTCCAGCCCTGCTTACTGTAGCTTTATTTGCATGCATGTTCGCTTGGGGTTCCCTGCAACACTGCTTCCACCTGCAATGCCGAGTTACAGTGCTTCTGTGGACTCCTAGTGACATCTGCATAGCGTATGATATGTATGTCAAGTTTACTCATGACAGAACGTCACTGTCTGTCTTGTTCGCATGTACGTTGCCTGTGACACATTGAACATGTCTTACCTGGCATTTACCCACGTGTGCAGTCATATATGCCAGTGCTATGAAACAGTAGCAGTACACCCACACATACACACCTTCAGTATGTTGTTCCCCATTGGCCCTATGTGTTGGTAATCACCATGGCAATCACACTACTAGGGCAGCATGTGCAAAGGTAACCTGTGAATCACCTCTATGGTCCAGTTGTGGTTTATGTGAGGCATGTGGCAATGTCACAGCTGCCACATGTATGCAGTCAACCATCACCCTTGGCCAGGAACATACAACACATGTGTGGGATGCCACCACATAGCCAATCTGGGGACTGAGCACTCTGAACCCAGTAATGCCATACCCTGTCAGGTGGCATGTCATACTACAGTGACTACAATACCAGTCAGACATAGACACGCACTGACAGCAATCTGAACACACTGGGGCATACTTGGAGACTCAGAATAGCATCCTGCCTGAGCATCACACACCTCCGCAGCTGGCACACAGGCATACATTACGTCAGAACAGAGCACATGCCACACATGGCACACGCATCCTGTGTGCCACACACTCACAGCCTGTAGGGCTACACAACACACCTGCTACAGATGTGTCAGGTACCTCTCTTGGCCGCTGCAGTGGGGTCCTGCTCAACAGGCTGTACATGGTGAAGGTCACAGTGATATGCCTCTGGGGCACTATGGTCCACCACAAAACACATGCATACAGGTCAGTCAGAGGCATGGACACATATGACTCAGTCAGAGACCATGCCACTATGGATGACCCGAGACATACCTCCCTGGACTACATGATAGGGAACATAGAAGGAATCTCTCAGCATGTGGCACAGGCCAGTATGAGCCTGATCTTGGTTGCCATCATACCCTCACCAGGTATGCTACCACTATATGTAGGAAGGGTGTTCTATGTCTACATTCTGCTCAATCTCCAATGTCATTCATAGGGTATCCACTGGCTGTCAACGTGTGCTCACATGCTAGGGAAGCCACAATGATTTGCGAGGGCCAGCCTGCACGTGACACCCATGGCCCAATGTATATTGGCGAAGCCCCTTGATACACACATACTGCCTTATGCTGCAGGACACGGATTACATAGCCACCTCCGCGGGTATCACACAGGATAGGACACTAACAGTGATGCTGCACAACACCAGCAGTGTACACCGCAAGATGCATGCACCGGACACTGTCCTCAGCACGGTGAACTGCAATGTCTGTGCAGTACCAGAGTCCTGATTCATGGCTCACAGATGCAACCCATCACTGCCAGGTTATACCTCATACCATGCCTGTCGTCCCCTACACATGTAACACACATGGACAGGGGGTAGTATCCCAAGGCACCACAGATACATACACCTCCAGGTTGTTGGCACAGCACAAAGAATCAGGGCCTATTCATGTGCAGCTAACAGTGTGTCGGACTGCCGTCTGGTTCATAGCCTGGCACACACAACCCTCCCATACACAGGAAACCCACCTATCCTCCATAACAACACTGGCAATATGACAGTCTCAAGAACTGTCTTTATATGGCTGGACTGCATCCAGCCAAACATTGTGCATGAGCATTACTGTAGCTACAACACACTAGTTGAAGGGTTCCCAGCATGTGGTCACTGAATTGCAGTGGAATGACATGTTACCACTCCCACAACAGGTGGGAACATGCAGCACCTGTACATCGACTACATGTAGACTATATGGCCCAGACCAGATGTGTATCCCCTGCTGTAGGTATTTTACCATATACACCCACACTGTATAGACACAAACCGTGCCCCTGCACAGTAAGACACAGTCATATTGTTATGCATTGCAAATACCATTTATCCACTCGAGGCACATGTCAGACATGGTAACTACTGCAGGTCACAGGTATTTATGTGTATGTGTCACACACATACATCATGTGTGCATTGCCATTGCTGGTTTAGGCAATGGCATGCATTGTTATGCACAAAGACCCACACAAGGTCATAATGTGTGACACAACCACACGTGGCAGTTGTGGGTTACCAAAACATACCTATCTGTACTCTGACAATGGTAATAGACCCAGTAGCAGAGCGCACTATTGGCATTACTGGCCAACTAGCCCTGTTTGGTTGTGTTGATAGTGTGGTGACATCCCCTGTGTTTACTGGGTGAATATGCAGCATCTGGTGTATTGTAGTATTTGCCAAAAGGAACTGTTTTCTCACACTTGCATTTACACACACCCTACTACCGCCACACACACACACACACACTTGCCATTTGCAAGATTCATACCCCTACCTAACTATGTCACGACACGTGAGAGAGATGCATTAGCGAAGCGCACTATTTGGAGTACTAGGAGGTTCTTCTTCTCTGGCTGTACTTATAGGGTGCTGACATCATCAGTGTTTGGAAAGGGTAATGTGCATCAGTTAGTGTGATCTCCTGATTGCCAAAACTAACATGTTTTTCATGCAGAATTGCACACACACAAACTCCCCACATCCAAACACACACACACTTGCCATTTGCAGGTTTTAAACCCCTACCTAACTATGTTATGACACTTGAGAGTGACGCTGTAACAGACTGCGCTATTCGGATTATTGAGAGGTGTCTCTTCTCCAGCTGTACTTATAGGGTGCTGACATCATCAGTGTTTGGAAAGGGTAATGTGCATCATGTAGTGTGATCTCCTGATTGCCAAAACTAACATGTTTTTCATACAGAATTGCTCACACACAAAATCCCCACATCCATACACACACACACTTGCAGGTTTCAAACCCCTACCTAACTATGTTATGACACTTGAGAGTGACGCTGTAGCAGACTTCACTATTCGGATTACTGGGAGGTGTCTCTTCTCCAGCTGTTTGGAAAGGGTAATGTGCATCATGTAGTGTGATCTCCTGATTGCAGAAAAGCACATGTTTTTCATACAGAATTGCACACACACAAACTCCCCATATCCAAACACACACACTTGCCATTTGCAGGTTTCAAGCCCCTACCTAATTATGTTATGACACTCATGACAGATGCATTAGCAGAGTGCACTATTTGAATTACTGGGAAGTTTGACTTCTCCTGCTGTACTTATAGGGTGCTGACATCATCCGTGCTTAGATAGGGGAATGTGCATCCTGTAGAGTGCCTTCACAGTTGCCAAAAGGGACATTTCCCTCCCTCACACAGACTTGCACACACACTAACCCCCCTCCACACACACACTGGGCAGTTGCAGGATTCAAACCCCTACCTAACTATGTTATGACACTCGTGACAGACGCATTAGCAGAGCACGCTATTCAAATTACTGGGAGGTTTCTCTTCTCCTGCTGTACTTATAGAGTGCTGACATCATCCGTGCTTAGATAGTGGAATGTGCATCCTGTAGAGTGCCTTCACAGTTGCCAAAAGGGACATCTCCCTCACACAGATTTGCACACATACTAACCCCCCTCCACACACACTGGGCAGTTGCAGGATTCAAACCCCTACCTAACTATGTTATGACACTCATGACAGATGCATTAGCAGAGCACGCTATTCGAATTAGTGGGAGGTTTTCCTTCTCCTGCTGTACTTATAGGGTGCTGACATCATCTGTGCTTAGATAGGGGAATGTGCATCCTGTAGAGTGCTTTCACAGTTGCCAAAAGGGACATCTCCCTCACACAGACTTATACACACATCAACCCCGCTCACACACACACACACACACACACACACACACACACACACACACACACACACACACACACTGAGCAACTGCATGATTTGAACTCCTACCTACCTATATTATGACACTTGAGGGTGATGCATTAGCAGAGCACGCTAACCGAATTACTGGCCATCTGGTCTGCACCTGCAGTATTTATAGGGTGCTGACATCTTTATTTCTACAGAGGTATGTACATCTAGTACTACCTGTCAGGTGGGGGATAGCATATATATGCATTTGCAGCCACCTACGTCAGGGTCAGATATGCACATCGCACTGGCAGGTTATGTTCTATACCATGCTTCGTGACCACAGGACCTGTAACACACAACACAACCAGTCCAGAACACCACACCCACATCCAGGACACACACTTAGCTTCCCTGGGAACAGTGCCGGGATATGCAGGTGTTCACATACACCATTCCAGTTGTTAACATCAGGTACAGGCATATTGTGTGAGAACTACTCAGGCCTCTACCACTTTACCCTACAGCCACTACAATTTGTGGGTCCATGTGCTATGGCAGAACCACACACCACAGCCACATGGGGGAATACATATTTCACCTGTCCATCTGCAACATGGGTACTCACTGTTCCACACCAGAGGTAGACCACCATTGTTGATATCTGACCATACCCACCTTTCCCTGGACATCCACATCCCATCCCCACCCCCAGGCAAGGTTGTCACTGCACACAAACTGTATTTAGCACAAGCAGACTCTACACTTGTGAAGACTGGGGTGGATGACTTCAAAGGACCCATGCTGGGGGACTATACTGGCCACTCAGCATAATCCTTGACAATTGCATTCTATGAGCATATGTATGGTTTGCATTGATCATGCTATCCCACATATACCCATGACTGCTCCACAACAAGACACCTGTCAGGTGTACACCAGCCATATATGAGCCGTCCAACAGACAGAGTGAGCTAATACATTGCAGAGCTGTAGCCCACAGAGGGAGGACATCTGTGAACAGTTCCGGCATGACACTTCATTCCCACATAATCATCACAACCCAGTGTTGACAGTGGAATTGTCCAGACAATGCAGATAGGGCTCCCCTCAGTCTGTTATTGACAGCCACTTACTGTTAGAGATCCTCAGCAACCCTCTTCCAGCACACACCAACAACATGGCTGTGGCTTAGCACATTCAAACCCTGGGATCTCCACTGTGCCCCTGCTTGACAGAGGCACAGCTCGCTAGCCTCACACGTTGCCTTATGTGACCTACTTTACAGTGGCACAGTAGCCTACTGTACTGGGGATGCAGATGCCAAGCACACTCTGGCTAAGCTGTCATTCCCTAGGGCAACAAGCCTAGTATTGACCTCTGCACCCATATGTTCAATTGTCAGATGCACAATATTTGTTGTGCTGTTCTACTGTTTGCAGGTCTTTATTGCCATAGCATTCCCTGTTCCTATGACCAACTTGTGTATCTGTGGAAGATGTTTGCATATGACGGCGATCCACTATATCACTTATGTCTCTGTAGTCATTTACTGTGTGCACTGGGCAGATTGCTGTGTTGTGGTTGGTTCCTGGAATGACACGTACAAATACCAGATATGTGTGGCCAACTGCTAAACGGAGATATGGCCTAAGTGTGTGAGCATGCCCAATTCAGCCTTTCCATGGCATGTTGTCTGACATATGCCTCATTTATCAAAGTGTGCGAGCATGCCCAGTGTGAGCTTTCCATATGTGCACTCTGAAGTCCACCACATATTTGGGTGTGTGTGAACTTCAACAATATCTAATGTTTATGGTTGTGTGTTGGGTGTCATGTTGTGTACTAACTGGCCAACTGCTTCATGTCTGCCACAACAGGGATTATACTGTGCTGCAGGGATTGCATGGGATACTTTGCAGACAGTTGTCAACATACTTTCATAATGACCTAACACTGTAGTACCGTATAGTGTACTGGTTCAGTACTTTCACTGTGGTGGACAGTATCCTGGGCTTTAGTCCTATCACTGCTTGACATCTTCATAGTGAGCACAACAGACTGTGTAGGGGCCAGTTGTGCACATATGACCATGTTGCATTATGTTCAGATATGGACTACCTACACCAGGCTCGTCCAACATTGGTAGTGTATTCCACAACATAGGTGGACATTGGCAAACACTAGTGATGTTCCCTAGGCCATTTCTGATGCTAGTCACAGGGTGTGTTTGTCCTTTGACACACATTGTAACTGGAGTTTGCCATGACATATGTCATGGTTAGTATACTGTGCCTCCGTCTACCTCTGACATAACAGTGATACCCAGGGTTAACCTACCATCTCCCATCCACTCATCAGGATTCCTCTTGAGGGGTGTCGATAGGTGACTCTCTGGCTAACCTGTACCGGGAGTTTACTCAAGAGTGGGGGTGCCTTCTGTGTTATGGATCATTCTGTACAGCTTGTCCTATGTATGTCAGTGCTGGGGTTCAGGTCTCTCATGTGCATAGCTCACTGCCATTCAGATTGTACAAGGTGCAGCATGTTCATTGATTCCAGCTTGGACATGGCTTCATACATCAGGCACAGCTTGCCTGTAGCTGGGCAGTATGGCAGTGTGTGGAGCTGCAGTTTGTTTATTAAGGCAACACATGGCATCTGTTCATGCTCTTTGCTACTCCTGGTGTGGTACTGTTGTGGACTTTACAGTTGATGGAGGTGTCTGCTGAGGTATATCCCACAGGGGCTATTGTAGTCAATTGTGACGCTGATGAAGGATGACTGCAGAGCCACAGTGACCTCCCCTTATCTACATCTGACAACCTTCATGATTGGGTGGGTATATGGTATGTTTCTGCGAACACTACAGCCAGAGGTTTGTCCAGTGGAGGATATCTATCACCTTGTGTCCCCAGGTCTCTCATTACATGTTAGGTACGTAATGGGTTAACACCTGTGTGGTAATTTGTGGGCACTTACTGTATATCCACGGTGGTTGTCTATACACAGTTCTGCAATTAGCTTGCTGACATGGCTATGGCTCCAGTTGTCTATTTGTAGGTGGCCCTTTTGTGGGTTGCTTGTGTCAGCTGGGGGTCGGATATGGTGGGCTGTTTGTACTCCTCTGCATACATGTTCAGTCACAATCCTTCCATGTTGGCCTATACCTATGGGACATATATACAGAATGGGGGGGGGTCCCAGGACCAAGCCTTGGGGATGCCACTCATATCTGCTTTGTAGTCTGACATGGATGCAGCATGTCTGACCATGTCAGTTCTGTCCTTGGTCTGGTTTGCAACCCCTCTACTGACATAGGGGTATATATTTAAGCTGGTGAACATATCCATACTGAACTCGTAGGGTATTGTCTAGAAGCATATGCATGGTCCAGCTACACTGTGTGGACCACATTGCCCTCATCAATGACCTTAATGACTGTTTCAAATGGGTCAAACATGTTTAGGGGCAGGATCTGCAGATACGACAGCCACACTCTGTAGGGTCCAGTATCAGTAGGTCCACGATAGCTTTATGTCTGCGGTACATACTGATCCTTTCCATATCTGTGCAGACCAAGATTGTCAGGATCCTGGGGTGGTAGTTTGCAGTATCCGTTCAGGCAACACCTTTGTTGTGAAGGACCACTGTTGTTGTACACTGCTCTTTGGGTACATATCCTGTGGTAAGGCTGACATTGGGCAGTAGTGTGATTTGGCATTCCATTATTCTTGGAGTCCATGTTGGCCTCAGCCCAGGACACCATCACATACCTTTGCTGCTGTGTGTTTTGCTTTGCAGATGATGGCTGTTACGTCAGCATCTGCAATGTCGGGGGACCAGCAGTCTGCTGGGATAGATATTTTGCATTTGGGGGGGGGTTTGCACTGCATCTGTCAGGTTGTATGTTAGCAATATGTGTGTGTGTTTGGTATGTTGTTTGTAATAGCTGTGTGATTCGGAGCATATCTGTGGATTCCCAACATGGTTCCTACCATCAGTTAAGTAAGCCTTGTGATTATCCTTAGTGTCCTGTACAATTTGTACCTTCATAGGTTCATGGGTTCATACTAGGCTATCCACCCTAGGGCATTAGTAAGCCAAGCCAGAGTGTGTGTGTCTTTCGCCCCTTGCTATGTGACTATTATGGCCATTTATGATTTTCTTTACTGTGCCTCTGTCTGGTCGTGACACAGTGAAGACCCCAGTATACATGTATGATCATCCATCCACTTGGCAATATTCCTGTTGAGGGGTGTCAGTGAGGGGCTCTGCCTAACATGGATTGGGATCCTGTTTCTGGGTGTGGGGAGCCTCTGGGTTATGTATCTGTCCCTCCAGCACATCCTATTTCATTATGTGTTGAGGCTGACATCTGTCACTCTCACAGCTCCAATGGCTTTGATTTCCTGTGGTGGAGCATGTCCATTACTCCTGTGTTGGACATGGCCTTGTACAACAGACATACAATGCCTCTGTGTAGGCAGTCTGTGACTGCATTCAGCTGGGGTGTCTACAGCCAGGCAGCATATGACATATATTTGACACCCTTTATCCTCTTGGTGGGGTAACTTTGAGGTGTTCCGAACCGCTGCAGGTGTCATGTACGGTACATCCCATATGAGTCATTGTACTAGATTATGGGTCTGATAAGGGAACAGTACAGGGACACAGTGACCTCTGTTGATGTAGATGTGAATCCTTTCATGATACGGTGTCCAATATCGACAATCTTCCTAGCCACATTGGCATTGTGAGTGTCACATGACAGATTACTGTCAACTTGTGTCCCTAGGTCCCTGATTACTCCTTGCATACATAATGGTTTACCACCTATGTGGTAATTTGTGAGTACCTTGTCTGGTATTTGGTGGGACATTCATACTGTCCAGTGTCTTCAGGATGTCTGGGTGGAGTTCTTGTGTGTGAGAGTGTGGTCTGTCGCATGCTACAGACTGTACAGCAGTTTTGACTACACTTAGGTGCACATGGGTGGTCTCCGCTGCTTTGTGCATTGTCAGTTACCTGGCCGTATTGGTGTCTGTGCTGCATATGGATACTCCCCCTCCTTTGATGTTTTGGTCCAGGTGTTGGGGCCATAACGCATGATATGTGGTATAACCTGGTAGTGCTGGTGTGCTATCAGTAGGCTTGCAGCAGGCTTCTGTCACTGCACAGACATCGATGTTCGCCATACTGGGAAGTGCCTCAGGGGCATGCATATTGCAGTTTACACATCTGGCATTGGTCAGCATTACCCTTATGTTTCTTACCACTTATGTTTTCTAGGGTGGTGGGTAGTCTTTTTGGCCTTGCCTACATATGGCTCTATGGAGGTGGCAAAGGCCTTATCCAGTATTCAGACGCCCAGGGGTAACAGGTGCAAGCCATCCCTGGAACAGCAGCATGGCTTGTCATGCATGACATCTCCAGCAGACAGACATTAGACCCTCATGGACTGACAGCTGTAACTGTGCCACCTGTTAAAGATGATCATTCTGTGTTTGTACTGTGGCATCATTCTTGGTGAGGGTTGGATGCTGCAAACGGCCAGTGTCATACCGGCCTGAGGTACATACTCAGAGAGCTCATCCATGTCTCTTTTCATGTAGTCCAGGGAGGTACATCTCAGGTCATTCACACCAGCATGGACATTGAGTGCATCATATTTCTGCTTGCTTTGGGGTGACCTGCGTACTTGTGTTATGTGGCATATTGTGGCAGCCTACAGGCAGCTTACTGTACCCTTTCCCTTGTTCAGTCTGGTGAGTGGGACAGCAGTGTGTCTGCCTATACAGACACCTATTACAACTGTATCAGGCATGTTGTTTCTCCTTCTGGCCTGTGACTGTTTGGCACACCAGCTTTGTGTACTATGTGTTGCATGTGCTATGTTTGGAGGTTGTGGTTGCTTGGGATCTGCTTTGGAGGCTTCTGCTGGTGTGGTGTTTTTGTAATTAGGGCCTCCGGGAATGTTTTTCTGTGTTTATGTGTTTGGTTTACAGTTGTGATAGGTCTATGTGGGACTGGGTTTGTGGTGTATGTGGTTACCTTCTCCTCCTGACTAGTTTTGACAGTACTGAGTTGGGGGAGCTCAGCCTCCGGTTTGGATACATGGTTGCATCTCTCACATATATTTGTATTTATTGGGGGGAGTTGTGGGTTGTCTGTGTACTTGGGCCAGGTGTCACATTGCCTCTGGATTCACAGATTCTACTTGTTGTGGCTGGCCTTAGTGGATTGTATGTGTGGACATATTTTATTGCCATACTACTGATCAGTGATTACTTCCCTTTTTATGTTTGCTCTATCATGTAGTAGCTTCCTCATTCTCTTGCATGGTTTGGTAATGGCTGGAGTCCAGCATGCCAGATGCCTGCGTGTATGGCATTGTGTCTTGTTGTTATTTGTGATTGCATACTCCAAGCATTCCTGGCTGTGTTCATGGAATGCCTGTATAACATGTTCTGCGGTGTGTCCCATATTCTGCACTTGCACACAGCCTTTCGTGGATTCCACATTGGTTTGGAGGGGTGCAACCTATGCTTTACACATGTTTTTCACTGTGGTATTCTGGCCAGGGACTGGGGTCGGGTTGTGTATATCGAGTGTGATTACTCTATGGTCTGGTCTTACCAGTGAGGGATACACTTCTCATCTTGCCATCCAGTACACATGTTGCTGATTATCACATCCAGTATGCTTACCCCTCTTGTGGGAGTGGTACATTGTTCCTGGGCATTTTGGTTTATGGATTCTGGGAACTTTTCTCCAACTGTGTTGGTGCTAGTATAATGCTCCCGGTGTATGTCTGGGTATTTTCAGTCAAGCAATATAATGTGGTTTGGGGGGCTTGATATATTCATGTATTCCAACATAGGCCAGGTGCAGTTCCTGGTATTAGGACAGTAGTCTGCAGCAGGCTATATACTGGGAGGCGGTTTTAACCATTGGTATTTGACCATGGCTAATCCATGCTGCTTCTTGTTGTGGTACCAACATGGGGGTGTGGTTATCCTTGACATTTATTGCTAGTCACCCTCCTTTTGTAGCTTGTTCCATGTTTTGCGGCTGTACAGCACAGTATGAGGTGTGACCTGGTAGTGTTAGGGTGCTGATGTGAGCCTTGACCAAGTTTTCTGTTACAGGACTGATATCTACATTCTCCATACTGTGTGCGTTTACACTGCACACATCTTGCTGTTTAGACTTCTGGCATTGGGTAGCATTACATCTAGGTTCCTATCCCTTGTGGTACCTATGAAGATGGGTTTGTGTTTTGAGACTTACCTATTCAGGGCATGCTGTGGGTACTGACAGCCTTTGCCAGTTTCCATGGGGCATGGACTGATAGGTGCACGCCACCCCTAGCAGGTGGTGCATCATGTCATGCTCCGCATGTCTTCCCAGGCTGGAACACATTGGCTCCCCTTTGACTAACTGCATTACTTCAGCCAGTTATTGCACTCGATCATCCCATCGTCATTTTGTGGCTTCATGCTTGGTGAGGGTGGATGTTAGTCAGGGTCTTCAGGTGTGCATATAGTACATGGTGTTACATTACTTAACACATGGCATTCATGCCTCAGGTGGTGCTGCAGGGCTGCCTCTGTCAGATGCGCATATTACACTCCCTGTACATGTTTGTGAGCAGGTCATGTCATTTTAGGCATCCATGTTATTATTTGAGTGAGTCAGAGGGGGTATCATTCTCAGGGTTCCTACTGAGCCAGTGTATGTGCTATGCATTGCCTCTTTGCCAAGGCCAGGGCATACTGGGCATGCCTCCTTCTGCCTACTGGGGCAGGCTCAGGTTATTCCTCCTCCGAGTCACGCTCTGCCTGTGATGGCCTTGGCAATGGTGGGGGGCTGTTTGGCCCAGCCCTATGCTGGTCCTGCTGCAGCTGTTTTCGCAAGATCATATTATGTAGCATAGCACATACCATGATGATTTGGGTACATGTAGTTGGTATGTACTGCAAGGCTCCACCAGATGTGTCCAGACACCGGAACCGTGACTTGAACAGCCCAAACACACGCTCTATTACATTACGTGTTTGTGCATGTGCCTCATTATGGCGTTCCTGTTCAGGTGTGTGTGCGTTTCTGATGGGTGTCATCAGCCACGGCTCCAGTGCATAACCTGCATCCCCCACTAGGTGTCCATGTGGGATGTCCCCATTGGCAAATGTCTGGTACAGCTGCATCAAATGCCAGATGTGGGAATCATGGTAGCTCCCAGGGCAGCCAGCACACACATTCATTATTATGCCCCGGGCATCACACACGACCTGGCAGTTGATGGAGGGGAAGCCCTTGCGGTTAATGTAGGCCCTACCCCGCTCACCGGCTGGTGCTTTGATGCGTATGTGCGTGCAGTCTATTATACCCACTACCTCAGGGTATTCCGCTATTTGATGGAAAAGATGCATATTGCTGGCCAATACCTCACGGGCATTGGGGAAATATACATGATCACCGACATGTGCTGACATGGCATCCAGGAACTGGTGCTGTACCCTGGAGGCTGATGCCTGTGATATCCCCATCATATCACCAGTTGGTCTTTGGAAGGTACCTGTTGCTAGTATTCTTAGGCCAACACATACCTTGGTTTCCACTGGGATGGGTTCCCCTCTGTTGGTTCTGTGTGTGAGGTGTGGCCTGCACAGCTCAACTATTTGCTGCAGGAGCTCTCTGTCCACTCTATAGCGCTCTACTATCTCCAGCTCATGTAACCCGTGGTAGGTGACCCTGGGCCTGTACACTCTTCTCCATCTCCTCACTGTGGGTTGTCTGGCACCATCTGCATTGACACCACCCTCAGCAAGTCGCCTATGTCTCATTATGACAGCTATGGCAGCCCCTAACATTTCTGCCCTGAGTTAAGCTTTTTCAGTTTTCACTTCTAATATCTTACTCCTGTCTTGCAGTGTCTCTTGAGAGAAACATCCTGCACTGCTGTTTGCAGAGTTTTAAGTGCTGGGCTGGGCTACTATTCTGCCTGTGTAATTGCCTGCTTCTAATTGTTTTCACCTGCTAGCTCCAGCAGTATTCCCTGCTAGCTTCCTACTAATTCAGTTGCTTCGTTTTTCCTTTCTGTTTCCTCAGGGGGGAGCAGCGTGCATACCAGCAGAAACATGCTCACAGTGGCTTACACACGCACACACATGCTTACACGGTTTATAATTGTCTTATTCAGGTTAAAACGCGCGCACACTCGTGCAAACAGTGTTATAAGTCTGCCAACAGGCTCCTACATGCTCAGTCTGCCCTACACGCGCGCACACCAGCGCAAACAGTGTTAAACATCTACCAACACGCTCCCACATGCTCAGTCTGCCTTACATTTGCACACACTGCCCTACTCGCGCTTCATAGCGCGCACACGTGCGCATGCACGACCAGCAAGAAACTTTAGTGTAAGTAACAGTGTACACCTTCCATTTCTTGACTTTCCCATGCTTATCTTGGGGCACTCCTCTTTTCCTGATCTGTGTCTGTCATCTGTCATGTTACACTGACCTCCAATGAACTGCATTTCTTTCTACCATTTCCCCCTGTGATGTCACCTATCTCCTACTCTATTCCTCCCCCTTATGTATCTCTTACACTACTCAGACTGTGCTCATTTGCTATGTGACTGTGGGATTCAGTATCCTAACCCTCATTTACATGAGATTGCCTACTAATGCTTAGTTACATGTCTTAGACTCAGCTTCCCCCCTTAGCAACCACAACACGGTGGCCATGTTGTTTTTGGTCTGCTGGTCCCTGCATTGTCATTCCATGTATTGTATAAAACCCACATTTGTGGGTTTATAACCTTCATTTTTATGTTTTATGCAGCGCAGCCCGTTTGCGCGGGGCTGCGCTGCGTTTAAACATCTTTTTTATTATTTTTGCATCGGGTTACCTTGCCAATGGCCACATATTTGGCCATTGGCATGCTGCCTGACACATATGCTCCCTTTATTTGGAGCTGACATGGCTCTGTTGTGAATTTTGCAGAAACGTACTCAGTTGTCAACTGAGTACATTTCTGCAGCTAATACGTCTCTTACACGGGCTGGTTTCTGCTTCGTGGATCGCTAATATACCTCATTTGCATACCTTTCAGCTGCAAGTGAGGTATTTAGCATGTCCACGCCCAGTCCGTGTAAGAGACGTTTTAGCTGGTCTCTTACACGGAGTTTAGGGCTGTTGCTGGATCGCGAGGCTTGCATGGAGTGTTACACATCTCTTACACTCTGTGCAAGCCTTTGTGAATCCTGCCCAATGAAATGAAGCCACATATTTTGTTGAGGGTAACATGAAGCAGCCCTTGCATTACAGGATGTGTCATGTGTGATAACAGGAAGGACGTACCAAGTTCAGCTCTGAAAATGTTTTGCATATTAAATATCTTGGTTCTAAAGGCAGATATCCATAATGCATTATGTTAGTTTTAGATGCACTATAAGTTTCCTCACATTACCTCTGCATGGTAGGAGAAGCAAAGTGCAAAATCGAGGACACACAGAATGTATTTATTTATTTGTTTGTTTGTTCCGGTCAGACACTTGGCCACGCAGCTTCCCTCCAGACCCCTTATTGACTCATTTTTTCCCTTCAGGGTGAAAACTGTTTAGCTCATTTAGTTTATATTGGACAAAAGGCAAGCAGCACATGTGATATGATCATTCCCACTGGGTCAGGGTATTCTGCACTTTGGGCATAGTTTTCTATACATGCCCAGTAGGCATTCCTAGCAGGTATATACAGTGAGCATAGTGCATTGCTGCCACTTGCTGACATTAGTGATGTAAGCCTGTGGATGTTCCCACCCTTAAGTGCAGGATCTGCATATGTAAGCTTCTCCAGTCTTCATAGGTTCATAGATTAGTACTAGGCTAACTGCCCTTGCAAGCCATTTTAAGCCTAGCCAGTTATCCCTTATGAGACTCAAACCCTGCACCTTGTGTTTGTAAGGCAAACACCTTAACCATTAGGCCACCCTCCTAACTTCATCAGGGAAATTGGCATGCATTATGTGCCCCCAGACATTCATAGAACCCTCCTCTCAATGAAAATGATTTGGCACATCCTCTTTACTTTTCCCCAGCTCTGGTTGATTCCATCAGTTTTTGGATAAACTAAATGAACCCTGTTCACCTAGGTTACAGTCAGGGGTCTATCTCTTCATGTTATAGAGCTAACGCACCAAAATATTTATGAGAATTCCTGAGGAATTTCTTTTTAATGGTGATATTTAATTAGCATTTTCATTATTTAAGATGGCAAGATTCTAAGCAGTGTAAAGAGGATTTTAGTACTGCAGATGGACAGATTACTTCAACAGACCCATTCCCAGGTATCCAGAAAATCCATTTAGACCAAGTTTTCATTGTGTGATCTTTAGATGACTACTTCATCAGTATAGATCATTGCATTAATATTAACTCAGTAGGTAAAACCACCCATAAAAGAAGATAACACAGGATTCATTCTCATGAAACTTTCAATGGCTGTAGCTAGTGCTACAATGTTTTTTGTCAGCACACTGGAAAAGATCAGCTGACTTATTTAGCTCAATAAAATCCCTTAAACCAAAATGTCCTTGTCCGTATTAATATAAACTGTAATCATGACACTGTAAAGTGATATAAGACTAAGAAGACAAATCAAGAACTGAAGATTAAAATAACACTAAACTATATTCATCATTCAAGGTGATAAATATTTGGTAGACAATGTTTTTGATCATCCAAGCCTCCAAGAGTTCATTAGGTTCTGACATCTTAGGCAGATATTTTTTGACAATGTACAGCATTCAGGGTAAATGGCAGAAGGCAGACACAGCAAAGAAAGGCCAGATGTTTATTAATGAACTGAGGAGACATTTTCAGAAACACAAGATGAACATTGGTGGTGCAGGATGTCTACTAAGGACGTCTTTAAACAGAGAAAGTACCTCATAAGTAATGATTCCTTAAAAGAGAAGTTATCAAAAGTGGCTCAAGAAGTAAGAAGGCCTTGTTAAGAGAGATTTGAAGAAAACAGGGATAGAAATGACAAAGCAATATTTCAGGTATTCCACCCCTTCCTATACAGGGTTGTGTAAGGTGAACAGGAAGCATAAATATTATGAACAGAACTGAAACAAAATACTGGGCTGTCTAAATCAGCCAAATACTTTTTTGATGCTACCAAAGCCTTATTGTCAGTTTAATTTCTGCAAGTCTTTGGGGTTTCTAATACCATGATGGGAATGGACCCCATTCCTAAGTCAGGGTATGATTAGAGTTCATGATATTAGTATTGTTTCAGTCTTTGATGTTAGTCAAGCATACTCTTCTCAGCACTTGCAATGTATATAGAATTGGCTCCTGCTGTAATTCAGATGGGGTTACATGTATTGGCAGTATATCTAAGTATAACTGTGAATTATTTTGTATTAGACCCATTGCTCCTACTATTGTTGGAACTGCCTATCTTTCTTTCATGTTGCTCTCATTTCTGCCTGCAAATCCTAATATTTTGTGACTTTGTGTCTCTCTGTACTTAAAGATGCTGTAATCACTGGTTGTTGCATTTTCACTGATAAATGCTACTTTTGACTTTTTTTCATGGACTACTATATCTGATTTTCTTGCACCTATTTTTGAACTGTTAGTAAAGGGTGACAAACACTTCATCATTCTCTATAACGCTTTGTGGTTCATGTTTCCAATGCTTCTCAGATACCTGTATAGTATAGTGTTGGCACAATCTCCAGTGTAACAGTCTTGCCACATTATCGTGCCTTTTAGTATACAAGCGCCCTGCCATGAGTGCATCACACCCAGCATCAGGATGTGTGACTGTTTCCAGTTCTTTTTTTAAATAACATGCTTGTCTGTTCTTCCCACCTTTTCGGTGATATTTCCATGAGATCTATATACCTGACACTGTATTTATGGATTTTCCACATTTTTCCTTCTCATCTGATCCTTTTCCTTATATTCTTTTGTTTGTTTTTTAGCACATTCAGTTGTTGTCTGATTTTTGTCTACAAATGGTTTCATTTCTTTTTCTGCTTGACACTGAAATACTTCTGCTAAACTAAGTAAAGATGTCATCTTAGACTTATCATGTTTCAAAATGTTCACTATGTTTGCATGTGAAGAGGTCAGTAGATACGTATGCAGTCCCATGACTGCAGACCTGTATATTTCAGAGAAGTGAATAATAAATAATCTTGGCATACAATGAGTTTTATATATCATTGGATAAGCATGAAGCATTTTTCTTATTCTCATGTCCAGTGGATTCAACAATTTTTGGGGCAAGTTGATCACCTTAAAACTATAAGTTAAAACAGGAAGGGTGAATTGATTTATAGCTTGGACTTTATTCCCAGATGTCAAGGCAGTTTTCAATATCAGTTTTAGTCTTCTGAAGACTTCCTTACTGAGCTTTAGTCACATTTTTCATGTTTTATTGTTGATCCAAAAGCTATTCTCAAATATTTATACACTCCCTCCTGCTTGAGTTCCTTTATATCGCATTCCTGCCCCAGGGTGATATTTTCTTAGTGTTGCAGCTTTCCTGTTTTAAATTTTGCTTTTGGAGTTGTATCAAGACCAAATGTTAATGTTATATCACCCAAGAATATTTTAACCATTTGTAGTTCTACTTTCAACTCCTTATCTGATGAACTTATACAGTTTTAAGTCACACACAGAAAGTAAATGAGAAATCGTTAAACAATGTTGTTTTCTATTATCCAAATTGTAACCATAGCCTGAGCTGTTAAATAAATGGGTTAAGGGCAATAAAAAGAGCAACAGTGTTTGTAGGTACTTTCCCACGTGGAAGAAAAGTACAGCGGGTTTGTCTCATGCATAAAACATGGTTTTGGTTATTTTTTTCTTAGGTGCTACCTGCTTTTTATTTTACATTCAGTAAATAATATAATGAAATATTCCATTGCTTTTATCTATATTAGAGACATTATTTCACCAACTTCCTCAACATTGCCAAATATGCCAAATGCAATTATGTAGGATTAAGGGAGGTCAAGAACAGAGTAAAATGTCTTGTAAATTTTTGCAGACCATTAGCAGTGTATCTCCTCCCCAGTGTTATATGTCTCATGCTATCTTTAGTACTAAGAGGTTAGAAGACATAAAACAAACGAAAAGAAGCTTAGGTTTTAATGGCATTTTGAATGAGCTAGAGTTTCAGGGAACTAATTGCATGGGGATAACTGACGGAGTATGAGGCTGAATAGGGGTTATGCAACCACAATATACTAAGAGCAAAACAATGTCTGTAAAAAATCTATTACTGTCTTTTTTCTGCCATTATCATTGTGCTGTGCTATATGTTATGTTATATCATGGATTGTTATGGCGTGCTGTTTGGATTTATTATGGTCTTATGCGTGATGCACATTTTTATGCTGTGTTAGTTATATTATGTTATATCATGTAATGTAATGTTATATTATGCTATGTTCTATTATATTATGTTATTCAATGTTATTTTGTATTCTGCTATAATACAAGTTATGTTATGTTATGCTCTCTGTTAAACTACACAGTGTTGCAGTCTATTTTTTTTGCAGCATCTTATGTTATGCTTTGTGTCACTCTGTTATGATACATTATGTTAAATCACATTGTGTTATGTTTTCATACTATGCTTTGCTACTTTATATTGTGTTATGTCAGTTTTAATTTCTGCCTCAATCATGCATCATGACCAAGACCAGAAGTGCTATAAGTGACACATCAAATTTTACTAGATGAACAGGAAGCATCATGGCTTTCCCCAGCACTGTAATGACTATGACTCCAGGAGTACTTTAAGTAATAAATACAGGAGGCAAAAGCCAGCATGAGAGATATGTATGAATTTGTCCAACAGAAAATATTACTGATGTTTTATTTGCGGGATTTATTAATTTGTGTAAGCATAAAACTAAATATTTCCTATATTGATTCTTAGAGTAAAAAAGAATAGCCATTTTTGTGAACAATATATATGTATGCTGACCAATAAATGATAATTTGTGGCAAAATCTAATACAATGCTAAAATGATATGGGATGAGGAAAGTATACGAACCATTAGTGTGTCAATCAAAATCCTCTCCACTTACATGTTAAAAAAGGAATAAAGGGGCATTTCAAAAAAGAGAGGCCTGCAGATTGGAGGTATAAAAATCTCTGAATGGGAGTTGTGAAAATATGAAAATAGTAAAGAACATTGTGCCATATATTGCAGATGGTAATAGTAAAGGACATTGCGCCACATATTGCAGATGGTAATAGTAAAGGACATTGGGACACATATTGCAGATGGTAATAGTAAAGGACATTGCGCCATATATTGCAGATGGTAATAGTAAAGGACATTGCGCCACATATTGCAGATGGTAATAGTAAAGGACATTGCACAACTGCAGATGGTAATAGTAAAGGACATTGCGCCACATATTGCAGATGGTAATAGTAAAGGACATTCACCATATATTGCAGATGGTAATAGTAAAGGACATTGCGCCATATATTGCAGATGGTAATAGTAAATAATGCTGAGCCATATATAAGTACCAAGAAAGGTGAGAACAATGTCACTAAGTTAAAAGTCATGGGTCATGTAGTTATTGATTTAATCTATATGTAAAATATGGCAAAAAATAAATATCAAAATCATAAGCACATAATATTACAGAGCAGAGGGAATGAGTAACAATGCTCAATATAAATAAATAGAAAAATAAATAAATAAACCATGCCTAGATTCTTGATGGATACCCAAAGACACAGCAGAGGGCGCACAAGCTGAAGAAATAATTGCATGTATTTATTTATTACAATTTGGGAGAGAAATTAAGGAAATTTTATTTAAAAACTGAGTGATTTTTAAGGGCAACATGGAGATTTTACTCTCTGGGGAGAACCCTGAAATTTGTGTATAAATTGGGCAAAAATCTCAAATTTTTGTTTGAACACAAAAAAATCTATTCTATACCTGAAACAAAGGGGAACTATGTGGTGTGGACATGTAGACAATGTAAGTATGTGCCGGAAGGAATAAATGTGACTGTAGGTAACCCACCATTTGACTTACATCTCAAAGAAGGTAATTGTGCAACTACATGGTTGAGTTATGTTGCTATTTGCTAAATTGTGGCTTTTTATATGGGTAAGACAGAGAGACAATTTAGCAAACAGATTTATGACCACTTGTATGCCATTTCTAGGAAAAATATGAATAATGCCCTTTTTAAACACACCCTTTGGTGCATAGGTGATTCCAAATTTAACTTTATGATTATTGATATTATCCCTAGAAATGAAAGAGGTGGGGGGTTAGAGCTGGAAATAGAAAAAAGAGAACTTTTTTGGCAATTTAAATTGAATGCCAGAGTCTCGCCAGGC
The DNA here is from genome assembly GCF_019279795.1 of Protopterus annectens. Taxonomy (NCBI): domain Eukaryota; kingdom Metazoa; phylum Chordata; order Ceratodontiformes; family Protopteridae; genus Protopterus; species Protopterus annectens. The sequence continues at coordinate 21,672,646 of NC_056731.1, forward strand.
CTTAAAGATGGGTATATATTAAATCACTGAACGCTTAAAAAAGCGAACAATGATTGATCGACCCTATATAAGCAAAAGCTTACAATGTCAAAGTGTCAGAACAGCGATTTTTTTCCCAAGGGCATAAAAATCACTATTCCAACAAAAAAATAAATAAAAATCAATTTCAAACATTACATTAAGTGGGGGGATGTGCCCTCCTACTTAAATATACCAACTCCGAGACCACACTACAGTGCCGAAAATGGCAAAGTACTGAAGCAGCCAAGCAAATTCTTTCCAAGGGAAAGAATTTGGTTAACAGCCGCTTCGATGTTTTGCATTTTCAGACTTTTAAGTTCGACCAAGACGCATTTGAAAGAATGCATCTTTGGTCTTCTAATATAGACCCTTCAAGACAATGTGTCTATTTTGCCTTTTCTAAAACCTAACACCTAGGAGTTATAGGACATCTGGATTTAGCTTCAGACACATAATTCTATGGAAGTTTTCCAAGTGCATGATTTTAAGGAATTATCATTTTACGGGTTTATGACAGTCTGATTATTTTTATATATTTTTAAACCTTGGTATGATGCTTTTTCTTCCTGGAAAAGGGGGGGGAGATCCATAATATTCTGAGGCTGCTATTTTATCCACATTTTATCCAAATCTGGTTCTTTTAAAAGAAAGATTGTTTTTAAAAGTTACTGTATATTTGAATATATTGTATTTTTACAAGCTTCAACACCACTTCTATAGAATACTTTGTAACTAGTACCACAGAAAATTGATAATAATGTTAATTGCTTTTCTGGGACATGACTTAGCCCTTTAAAAGTTACAAGAAAAGGGTTTAAGCAAAAGTGCTGTATAATACTATGCATTAAAATATATTATATTTTTGTCTAGTTTTAAACTCTACTGTTTTAGATATTTTTGTATTGAGTACCACAGAAAATGTTAATGTTACTTGCTTTTTTAACACACCTTAGCTGTTTAAAGGTTACATGAAAGAGATTTAAGCAACACTACTCATAGCTGTTTTAATTGATGTCAGTCATATGGCCTCTTAAATTGAATGGTTATATCTATATTTAAAGTTTGTTAGTGTTATAAGGTTTTATGGTTCTGAAGAAGTCACACAAAAATTTCAGGGATGAACGCACTTGATGGCTTTTTGGATTTTTCTGCCTTTTCATGTTTTGTACCTTTTATTAAAATTAGTTGTTTATACTTTGGTATACATGTTGTAAAGAGAACTCTTGTCAGGACCAATGGGCAGAAAATGACAAAAATATTGAGATGTGCATACATTTTACAGGAAAACTGTAGGTTTGTATATATAGATAGAGACAATTTATATACAAAAGATAAGACTAGAAAAACTGAAAAAAGCCGTTTTTTTTTAAGTCAGCTTCAATGAGATAAATGTACAACAAAATCAAATAGCTTTAATAAGCAACAAATAGTTTCTTAGCTGAAAAGTTTTGGTGAAGACAACAAAAACCAAAGCTATAAACAACAAAAGGCAATCACTTTTTTCCTTACTGGTAAGAGATGAATTGTGTTGCTGCTTCCATTTTCTGTGACCATGCTGTGGTGTCTTCAGAAGTGAATATTTGTTAAGCCATGTGGTTATAATGAATTCAAGGACTCTCTTAAAGCCTGGTAAAACTTTAACTGGCCCATAATATGTTCATTAATTCGTTCTCCAGTACCCACTTTAGTCCTTTTCAGGGGTCATGTAGAGCCTAAGCCTCTCTTGCCAGACAACAGGTGTATGGCAATGAAACATTCCTAAAGGAAATACCAGTCCATTACTGGATGGACACAGACACACATTTGCATACTGTGTCTGTACCTGTGTGTAATTTAGAGAATCACCAATTCAACATACCAGCATAATTTTGAATGTAAAGAAATCAGTGCTCCTGTTAAAAGCTCATAAGAATATAGATAAGGAGGATATACAGAGTACAAAAGATGGAGTCTCAGACAGAAAGAGCACCGAAAAATTAAGCACTGAGAGCAGAAAACCTGCCATTGTGAAGTCAGGTGTGATAGATACTTCATAATTATTAGATGGATATCTTATAGAAGTATTCGATTATCTATAAGGGGAAAGAGAAGACACTGAGGAAGGTATCTAATCTTCATAATTTAAGGATATGCATAAGCTATCTTGGTTTTCCTGACCAAGGATAATTGCCCTTAAAGAAATACAGAAAAGAAGAAAATTGCCACACCGATATTCTTAATTGTGGACAGCTCAACTTGCTACATAACTCAATCTGCTGTGAGGTATAGTGTCTACAATCTTGGTCAACATCAATGTATTTTATAGGTTTATAGGCCTTCAGCTGTACCTTTACTTACAGTTTTACAGAAGTCTACTCATTTCATAAAGCAAGATTTGTTATTAGTATAATCATGATTTGTAAAGATATTGGAAAAAAACATGATTTATGTATCCATGTTTGGGGAATACTACTAGGAGTGTCTTAATAGTCATGTGAGGCATGTTTTCTAAAATGTGCCTAGTGATGCTAATAAAGCTGATTGATCTGCAGTTGTTAATCATGTGTATACAGCCCTTTGTGTGGGGAGGCATAAGATCAATAACAGGGAAAAAGGCATTACAAATGAAGAATATAGTGAAATATTGAGAGCGAGTCATATTTATTTTTGTTCACTGTGGCAGAGCACTGATCTCCATGGACCTTTTTTAATCTCAGCCCAGGAGTGCCGTTTGGTTGCATGCCTTGCTGAGAACCAAGTAGGCAATGGAAGTTGATGGAATCAAACCTTTGACTACAGGGAAGAGATCATTAACAGCTCATTAATTCTCTGTGTCAACTGTCAGACTGTCTTCATTAAGGAACATAAGAGCAGGCATTTAAAGAATTATAGAAAGATATCAGTGGTATCACCTGGCTTTATGCTCCATGGTGATTTAACTGTCGAATCCTATGGCACCACAGAGATAGTATTGCAGGGAAGATTGTTGTTTATGATGACAGATGAATAAATGGGTAACTCAGATTTTAGATTCTTAGAAAAAAATGATTAACAGCATTGGCTTAAATATGTCAGCTGTATGCTAATTTTCTATCTAGTAGAATACAGATTATACAACTAATTTTCATTTTATAGTTAGTTACAGAAAGTGTCCCTGTTTTCCTTTACTTTCAATAGTAATTGGCTTTTAAATATGGATTTAACTACTCTAAATGTTTTCTTCATTTATTGTTTATTAAGGATGGACAAAAAATTGGAATACTTGAAATAATATATGTATTTTTGTACAGTGACTTTTTCAGATACCCATTTCAGCATTTTTAATTTATTTAACTACTTTGGTGATTGCAGTGTATTACTAGTACTGATTTTATTTTTAATAGCATTGTTCCTTATATGGTTGAAACTGATCCACAAATATATTAGATTACTTGAATTAATTAATGAGTACAGATGCTATTTATGTGGCACTTGTACATGCCTTCATAGTCAGCTTTTCATAAATCTTTAAATGATTTATTATCTTTTACTGGTCTTAGTGCCTTTCTTGATACACGGTGTGGTGACATTAAACTTTAAAAATATACTTTAAACTTTAAAAATAAGAAATAGCCAAATGGAGCTGATCAAAATTGACCTTTTACATCAGTGGTATTCACAAGACCACAAACATATTTAGAACATGTACCCTTTGATAGCATCAACTTCCTTAGTGATTCAATTAATATATATTTTATCTGTTAAGATAAAAATATGTATAACATAAAGAAAACAACTATGTGCAAAGACAATATCAAAACTATAGTCACTTGAAATACTTTCAAATAAATACTTTTACTAATAGTATTTTGCAAACAGCAGGATAATAATACTTTAGAAATCAAGATGCTGAATAGTTAATGGTGCTTCCCATAAGTACCACCTGGTGGTTTATCACACTGCCATATTTTGATGTCTGGTGTGAGTAACAATTTATGGGATTAGATGTGAGTAGCAATTTATGGGATTAAATGTAATTAGCAATTTATGGGATTAGATGTGAGCAACGATTTATGGGATTAGGTATGAGTAACAGTTTATGGAATTAGATGTGAGTAACAATTTATGGGATTAGATGCAAGTAATTTATGGGATTAGATGTGAGTAACAGTTTATGGGATTAGATGTGAGTAACAATTTATGGGATTAGATATGAGTAACAATTTATGTTGAGCAATATTTTATGGAATTAGATGTGAGTAACAATTTATGGGATTAGATATCAGTTTATCAGGTTAATGTCCCTCGGACAGGGCTCAACGTCTGATAGGTTTTCTTCTACCTCAAAGGGTCTCTGAAACGCACTCTTTTTGTTAAGTCCATTTTGTAACAGATCCTTTTTTTGCTGTCTTCATTTTTTCCCTTCTTGGAACATTTTTTGGTGAGTCAAGGAGTTTTGTCTGCCCTGTTTTGTAGAAGTGGCATCAATTACATCTTGAAATAATACATTCTGTTGTTTGAACAATGTCTGACTGTTGTGTTTCTATTGTCCATAGTCCAACAACGTTCATTGTTTTCCTTGAGTCTTAACAAAATGGCAAGCATTTCTACAGATAGACTTCTAACTTTGCATCAGCAATTCATATGCATAGGTTGCACATATTTGCCTTTTTATCTTCAAACATTTGTTTTTCCATGTTAACTGTGTTACCATGGTATGCTGGTTACTAGGTCCTCTTACATCATTCTCATGTTCACCCCAATTTACATTTGTAATAATACTCTTTTAGATACCTTTGTTTATAATTTATACTACACACTTTTGTTTCTTATATTAGTTTTTTTTTCAAAATCATGTCAGTTATTTTACTCAAAATATTTTTAATGTATGTATCCTTGTTGACTGGGTAAGTCCTTTTAGGCTAGGACCCTCTTTTCAGGGGAAGACCCCAGATGGTATGTTATACTACTAAAGGAAACTTGGACAGGGTATTAGGGAACTTTGCCTACTCTTTTTAGTGGGTACAATGGGATTTTTTGCATCCACCTAAGCTGGTTCCAACTCAAGCAGATTAGACCTATTTTAACTTCTCATCAAAAGGATGACACACTTGGAGTGTAGCATCTCCCTTATACTGTGCTGCACTGTCAGAAATCCATCTAGCTAGTGTTGGAATAAAGCCCACAACCTTTTACACCAAAGGTGAGGAAGCTAGCTGTTGTGCATACATTTTTAGTTTTGCTATTGTAAAACCGTTTCCATTAATATTTTACTTTTCACATTGATAACTATACGTCACATACATTTCTACTCACAAGCCTTAATTTTAACTGTAAGTTCAGCAAAATAAGCAACAATATTTACATTTCTACTGCAATTGCTCAAGTTTCAAGCACTCAATGATTATTTTCTTGAAGTTACAGACTAAAGTATCTTGTAGCTCATACCGGCCTCCATACATGCTTGAACTTGAAACTGAGTTGAGGCAGGCAGCTATTGTACCTTAGCCAGAACATTCTTTAATTTTAAAGAAAGTGAGAGTGGCAGCCATAAGGTGGGAGTGTAGATTAGAGCAGCAATCGGGAAGGGGATTTAGGTTTATAGAGAGAGAGGTGGATTTTAGGATTAGGGCGCATGAGGGGTATTTTAGGGTTAGGAAGCAAGAAGAGGGTTAGGGATCAGAACAAGAGCTTTAAGGTAAAGGAACAAGAGAGGCATTTCAGGGTTAGGGAATTGGAGGGAAGATTTTGGTTTAGGGGGTGGGAAGGAAATTTAGAATTAAGGAGCAATTGGGGGATGTAGGCTTAGAGAGGGTCTGGAGTTTTAGATTAGGGAGTGATTGTGGATTTTAGGTTTAAGGAAGGAAGAGTAGAGTTTTAGAACTAGGGAAAGAGGAACTGGATTAGGAACTCTGTGGAAGCCTTTGGGTCAGTGTTAGGGCTATGGTACAGCTATAGTTTAATAGGGTCAGGTTTTGGGAGGGCTAAATATTTAAGTGTGATCAAGCTAATGGGAACTTGAGAACAAGCCTTTTCGAGCAAGTGGCATCAAGCAAGTGTGTTGCGAGCTAATAGTATAAAAACATTTGTAGTAGACCAATTGTCTCATGCAGCATTTGATTTCTTGTAAAAAAATGTCTCACACAGGGAAGAAATTTTTGGCTGATTGTTTAATTTAGACAAATTATTCTCTTATGTTCTCTGAATGTACTTTAGTAGTGTCTTCTCATATGTAAAAATGTAACCACTTGTACTGTTTCTTTTATTTTAACAACTCAAAAGCAACACAAAAGAAGGGAAATCTTTCATTTCAAAACTTTCACTTACTAATATGGTTAATATCAAAAAGTTTCAAAGGCTCTTCCTCTCCCTCAACACCTAGTTTTGTAAAAGTTCTCATTCACATAGCAAAATACTTCTTGTGTTTGATGGTAATCTAAAAATCTTTTTCAGTCTCCTTCTTATTATGGTGATTCAATTTCCTCTGGCTCACCAACTGAGAAGAAGGTCTAGCACTTAGAAATTCAGTTGGGTCATCAAAAAAAAAAACTTTATTGACTGAATCAATGGCGACTTGTCTATCAGATGATACCAACAGTACAGACTTAGTAGGGGGAAGCGTGAATGCCATATCATCAGCATACACTTTTAAATCCCTTTGGAATTTCTTTTGTTTCCTTCTCACTATATCATTAACTTCCTTGTCAATAGAAATGAAAACCACACCATATTCTTTCTCCATATTTTGTTATCTAACTCGCTTCTTTCTTCATTCAGAAGAAGCATGTGTGCATCATTATGTTTCATTGATATTTCCATCAACCTAATTCCACTGTTAGTAAGAAACTCTTTCAGTTTACTGCAAATCTTATTACCAGTGATGCCATTTCGACATATTAAAAAGTCTTAAGCCCTTGGGCACTGCACACAAACTAATATAGTGTCCTAAGTAAAGATTGTCACAAGTCAATATTTATATCTCTTAGTTTTCTTTCCAAACATTTTGACAAGCTCTTTGATGGTATTCAAATCATTATTAACATTTGGATTAAAGTTATTATAACTCTTAAAGGTAATAAAAGGATTGCTGGAAATGTTAAAAACTTTATCCAAATCATCACTTGGCTGATGTGTAGAGAAATAAGTACTACTGTTGTCTGCACCTTTAGAAAGTAGACTTGTACCTGCCAACACCAAAGTATTTTGGCCCAGTGGAAGAAAAAACACAATATTACCTGTACTATCATCCAATTCAACAGTAGAAAGTTCCTGTGAGAATTCCAAATGTGCAACCTTTTGCATCAAAGTGGCAACCGCACCGTATACTGCCTCTAATGCATCCAGCACAGCTTGACTAGTAAAAAATGGAGTAATGAGAGACCATCACCTTTTGTACTGTCATAAACCTCAGTATCTACTCCAACTATATTGAAACTATGCTGCAAACAAAAAACCTCCAAATCAGAATACAGCCAAGGGAGTTCAAAGCTTAGTCCAAAAACACACAACACCAACAAAGCTTAACAGGCACTCCAGTGATAAGTACAAGACACAAACGCTGGTGACACAGTGGCAGCCATAGCTACTCTCTTTATCAATTGGTAATATTTACCATTAAATATAAAATAATAATTATTATTAAGAACCAGCTTCATATTATTAATAAACATATTTATCTAATATGTATATTCATTAAAATGCTCTGAAATATCTTACACTTTGCGTAAGAGGAATGTGGAAAGCAGGTATATCCAATGTAAACAACATTATAGCACCTGAACAAAAATTGTACATTCTCAGTTTGTTAAAAAAATCCCAAAAATCCTTAACAAAAGATTTCAATTTTAAAACAAGAGGTGGATATTTTATAAACATTGCAGAACAGAAGGAAACATGATGACAACTTAGGGCACAGGCTGATAAAAGTCTTGGTTTAAATGTTACTATTAATCTGTGAAATGTAAAGTGTATGTATGAGTTTTATTAGCTTGGTATTTGCAATCGTGTTTTAATTCACACTTGTAAAGCACTTCATTTGATTGGTTTACCTCATCTTGATCATTAGTATTAAAGGGAGTATTTTTTTCTGATGGTGTTGATTCTGAACAAGTCCATTTATGCATGAAAGTGCTTAATAAACTGTTACTTATTTTGTACTAATCACCTGAGTGCCCTTTAAGCTTGTTGGTATTGAGTGTTTTTGGACTAAGCTTTGAACACCCTTCGCTGTATTATGAGTTGCTGGTACTTACATAGTTACTTTTGAGTTTGCCAGAAGTCAGTGATGTTGGGGCTGTCATATTGCAGCTGTTTTACTGTATTTGTATTTTTTTCTAAACTGAAACACACATGACATGTAGATATCTTGTTAAATTTTTTTATTCGCCTCCTACATTACATGGTGACAATTGACATTAAATGCACTTTAAACTGCAAAAAATATGAAAGAAGCAGAAACAGAAGTGATTTGAATATACCTCTAAGTTCAGTGACAGTCATGAAAAAACACCATATTCAAACTTGTGCCTTTTGACGGTGCAGGCATAGTAAGCGAGTTCTCCCAAATGTAGTTTTGTTAACAAAATTTGAATTGTGCTTTCACACTTCTAAGTCCAATGCATACCTCTCAACCTCTTAGCACAAAAAATCTGGACAAAGCCCAACAAAATGGGGGTACAAAGGCCCCAAAATAGGGACATATTTTAAATATTGCTCTTATAAACTTAGAAAGTTTCTAGACTAACAGGCTTTGTTTTAACATACATTTTCTGAAGGATTTGAAGTCTGAAAATCAAATGTATGTCATTATTTAGTGACTTCAATCCTCAGATCATCCCAGTGATTTGCCAGAAAACCACAAATTTTATGAGAAGCAGGCCAAAAATATGAGCCAGAAATCTGGACAGTCATTGAAAATCTGTACAGTTATGAGGTGTGGTCGAGTGAGTAACTGTAGGTGGTATATGACCTAGTTCTTTATAAGACGTCAGAAAAATAGTTGGTTAGTTTATATGAAGTTAATTAAACGCAATTAAAATTCTGATGACGTGGCAAATTTTAATTGCATAAGTCATAAAGAAAATCATTGTGTTTATTATTATTTAAATTTTACAACGGTATCACACTAGTAATTTAAAACAATTAATTAAAATTAATGTTACTAAGATGTAAAGAATTTATACTTAAAGCCTGAGACTTTAACACTGCTGGTACTTTAAACAGTCTGTGCTTCATAAAGTAACTGTACATCTGCTTAGTAAGATATATTACACTTGCATAAGCTGCATTTCCTTGTTTATTTGTGCTCCCCAGTTATCCAAAGGTACATAGGTTTATAGGAGGTTACTAGTCTATTGGTCCAAGAGCCTTTACAGGCTTAGCCATGTTAATCCCAAGTATCCCCATTCATTGTTTTTGGGTAGTTCTCAGAATGAATCTATGAACAGAACAGTCCTGTGATCAACACCGGCCATCCCTGTGCATGAAGGATATGGGTGCCACCCCGGGGTGAATCTGCGGCCTCCTATCCAATTATCTAGGCTGTGTTTGAATAAGGTCAGTGAGGAGCTCTGGTTTACATGGCAGTCTATGGGAGATCTATCTGTCTCTCTACTATGTTCAGTTAATGTCACAGGCTAGGTTGAGATCCCTAGAGCTAGTGACTCTTGTGCCATTTGACTTGCAGATGTGCAGCATTTCCATCAGGGCAGGGTTGGAGATTAGGCATAATGGCAGAGTCAGAATCATTTCTACTAATAAGGTAATGAGGGGAACTAGTGATGTGTGAATATTCACTGCTATGAGCTCATCAGAGTAACTGTGTGGGGGCAGGGCTACTCTGCCTGCTGTAGCAGCTTTAGCTGTACCACATTGAGCTCCACTTCTGGTAGAGGGTTTTTTACCATGCTAATGAATTTTTTTGTTTGTTTTGTTTTGTTTTTTAACAACTTTAATATGTTGCTCTGCTCTGTCTTTTGAGTATGAAGGATGATTACTTGACTGAAAAGAGCAACGCAATAGCACCATCAAAGCTTATGCAGCTGGTATTCTTCTATGACGAGCCAGTCCTCTGATGGTGTTGTGTCTGTACAACATATGTAAATGGGGGTGTGGGGCATCTGCACATTGGGACTTTGGATATAGAACAAATGGAGGGGGATGTCTGCACTTTGGATATGGAATACTATGCCTATACTAAGAGATAAGACTCCACATAATATCTTACCACACTCAGTATAATATTTTACCACTCTCACCAGGCCTTACCATGCCATTTTATGGCATCCTGCCCCTTCTTTATGCTGCACACTGCATATGAATAGCTCCTATAGTATAAGTATACCAAAACAAACAAACAAACAATGTTCTTGTTTTGAATAGTATCAGAAATTCCACGAGTCTTTACTTAAACTTTATTGCTCTTACTAAAGCACAATATTTGATTGACTTTTATAAAACAAACATTTTTTTTCTTTCATTTGCAAGATGACTTATTTTAATATCCCATTTGACTATCTTATAAAAAAAATAGTTTATGTTGTGCTTTTATTTCACCCAATGACAAACCAATGGACTGCTTGGTAAGGTATCTATGCATCCTGGCTCTTTTTCATGCTTAAGGCACAGGAATGAACACTTGCACTAGGTTTTTAATCGCCATATGCAGTTCCAGAATTGTAATTTCATTTTTTGTTTTTCATAATTTAGAAGCTGCAAAATAGTGCTAGCATATGAATGTCAAAAGTCACAGCTTGTTTCTCCTTTCCATACAGGGTTCATAGGGGGCTTATTCTATTTGACTGTTTAAAAAATTTCAAAAGTATACATGCATAATAATGTTCTGGAGGAGGAGTGAGGTTTAATGGAAAGCAAGAACTGAAACATTTATGTAATGTGTGACTGATGATAGTTATTAAAAAAATAGGTGATGTGTAATGTACGTAACTGTAAACATGTTGTTATGGCTTGTTTTCTTTTATATTACTGTATGTTTGCCTATGTCTTAATAATAATTTAATAAAGGTGTTAAAAAGTATGCAGATGTCAGCATATCTATACAGATGCTCTTATTTTTTTATTATTTGCAAAATATTTTTCTTTATCTGTGATTACCTTGAGCATTTTGTTTTGGGGGGGCAGTAATTATTTGCAGTTTATAGTCATGAAACTACAAGGCATCTTAGATATAGTCCTTACAAGCTGATCTGTAGCTGGGGCTCCTGACAGGACAATCCTAATATGCTTAACTTTAAGTCTAGGTGAATCCGTTCACGAGACCTGACAGGTACTGTACTCATATGCAGCCACTGAATGAAGGTGAGTTTGTTTCTTTGTCATTTTAGATTATAAGAAATAAGCCTAGCAATCTATATACCTTTCTACTTAAACAACAAAGGCTCTGAGTATAAGTAGCAGCAGGTAACAAGTAACAGGTATGTGACATTGGATCTGGTGGCATACAGGGAGAAAGTACTAATTATGACACAGGTGACCTGAGTTCAATTAGCAGCTGGGGCAACTGATGGAGTGACAGGAAGGCTAAATATCCTGGAGAAGGATCATTCTGGGCATCATCCAATGAGCTCTGGCAGGGGCTGGGATGGAGGGATTCTTGTTGGATTTACAGGGCAGAGGGCCCTAAGAAGGTGTGACCACTCTACAGCCAAGGGCAGGGACACACCTTTGGCATGGCCTTTTCATTGCCCCTCAGTGTATGTATCAGCATGGAAAATCATGGATTTAGACCACAGAAAATGCCCACATATGGAAGGATGATGGCCTCTCTGCTAGCTCACCCTACTCAATTGTCCAGTGTACATCTAATTCAGTCAGCCTGCAGAAGGAGTCAGGGGCCACCCCACAACAGGTGCTGTCTGAATAAGGAGGCCATCCTTGCTTGGAGACTCTGGAGATCTGCCAGGACAGACATGTAGACAGGGATTATTGGGCTGGTAGAGGTGGCTTGATAGTCATCTGGTGTGGATAAAAAAAGTAACAAGCATGCCACAACTCTAATTAGTAAATACCATTATATTTACATTTTTTTATTGGTATTGGAAGTAATTTACTATTAGGACAATGCAAACTGACACAAGAGTTATAAAAATGCAACCTATGATGCACTTAAGAGAATTGCATGTATATGTAGCCTTAGTTATACTTTGAAGGATTACTTAATAATACACAAAATGTTTATAGTGGCAAAGGATATGTGGGCGCTCCTGGCCTGTGTCATACTATAAAACATGTGCTTGCAGAAGGTCCTTGCATAGCTGTCATGACAAATGCAATGGCTGATGAGTGTGCACAGAGGTACAGCACTGAGAAGAATGCACAAGCTAGACTATGACAAACAGGTTATATAAGTAGCTGTACAAAATTATCTGCTGAGTATGTGCACAGCATCTGGTGACAGGATAGGACAGGATAGCTACTCTTTCTAAGGTCTGTATTTTTGTATATCAGCTAGTAATGCACACAAAGTAAATTAGTGCAGAGAATGTGCTACTGAACTGGTGATATGCAATAAAATCTGGTTCCATAACTGTAATTGGAGAAATATGCATCAGACAGGACATCCATTTGCACAACTATTGGATACTTATGCATATAGTATGCAGTTCAAATGGATGCCGGGGAGCATAGTGACATATGTAGATTTCTAGTAGATTCTACACATTACAAGAGCTGCAGCAGCAACTGCTCTGGTCACGTCTAACAGTGAGTGTACTATCAAAGGACTGTATGATGGAGTTACCACCTATCTTACTTATTACAGGACAGACTTCATTTGTATACTGTTTCTTGCACACAAATATGTAAAATGGCCCGTGTCATAATATAATAATAATAATAAGGTAGGCTCACTGCACACTCAGTCCCTTTTCAATGATGACGCAGGAACAATGTCTGGTTAAATGACTTGATCAAGGTTCGTAGGCAAATTAGGGCTGTGGGAATCAAACCTGGCACTAAAGGAACTACAACTCACTACTTTAACCCTCTATATCAACCACCATATTTAACAAAAAAAAATGTTTTTCTTATAAGTAGAGCAGATACTGTGTTACAAACATCAATGAGTCACAAAGCCATGGCTAATATTCTGCAACATATTGTGACATTCATAATATTCAGAGTACACAAATCTTTAGTTAGTTACTTGTACTAGTGTCTGGTTGAAGATTTTAATATGTCTGTCCATGGCTATGTGTCCGTAGCACTGGGTACACATGAGACGACAACCACACTTTGTAAAGGTCATGCTACTCACGTCTAGTATAATGGCCTGTGTCTGTTGAATAATGGTACTATGCATACATCCATGGTGTCCTGCAGTACCTGGCAGTACGTGTAAAGGCTGACACTGGGTTTAGCAGATGAGCCATATGCTATGATTTAGTGTAACTTTACTATTGCAGATACAGCTTTTTGCCTTGGACATGATTGACTGACCTGCTCACACACATTCTTTGCTACGTGTTCACAATTTTCTATTGAACAGTGAGGTTTATGTCCCTTTCTACTGCTGTAATATTGGGTTTTTCCCTGTATATTTTTTCTTGCACAGTTCTATACTACACATGCTATAGCAATGCTTTCTTGTATTTCCTTTCACGTCTCCCCTGCAGTGATTAGATATGTGCTAATTGGAACATTATTGTTGCCTATAAATTCTTACTCTCTGCCTAAATTATTTTGCATACCCAAATATACAGTACCCCACTGTATGATAGAAATTCTCTCTGACTGTGGATCATCCCGGCAAGCAGGTGAGTGTAGTCCACTTATTTAAAATGTTGAACCCCTGGTTACTATCAGTAGACCTATCTTTGTATTCCATTTGCTCTACTTTGCTTTACATGCTTGAATGGCATACAGGAATAGCATATATGATTGTCCTACTTTAGTTTCTTGTTTCTTTATTATAATGATGACTGCTAAGAAATAGTACCTTGCCTTTACATGTTACAGATACAAAGGATGTTTTACCCTGTATTTCTCCAATATCATTTGTATAAGTGCTCATAGTGTGCAGTTGTATTCTGATAAAACACGACATCAACTGCATACCTTCCATCATTCATATCCTTTTGTTCTGTTACCTGCTTTTCAGCTGTGCCTTTCTTACTCCTGGATCCCATAAACTAGTAACATTAGATATTATCATGTTGGACTGGGATTGTTTAGCATTGCATTCTGGTGCTATAATTAACGTCATCCAAATTAATGGGCCTCTGCTGTCACCCAAGAGTTTTGCTCCTGATATCAACACCCCACCCCAACTCAAGCATTGTTATAAATAAGTCTGTGACTTTCTAAGAAATAAATCTCCCTGATAACTGCAGCTTTCCTGAAATTTTACTTTAGCTATTTTTGGATGGTTTTCCTAAAAAATGTTTCTAAGGCTGTATAAGCCTTTCCTTTTGGAGAAAACTATTAATTTCATCAGTGGGTTGTGGTGGTTTGATTCAGTGGAAATTTTAGCCTGTATGTATTCTCTTGCTTGCATACTGACAGAAGGTGCAGAGAACTGAGAATATATTAACAAACTGTTTCCTGTGATCCATTGGTCCAGGGTTTGATTACCTCAAGTCCCATTGCCTAACTGTGTGACTGTGTGCAAGTCATGTGACCAGTTCCTGAGCTGAGTGTGAAAAAGATCTGCAGACATCACTGTTCAACCTCAGTAAAGAAATACAAATAAGGTAAATACCAAAGCACCAGGTACTGGCTGTTCTATTCCTTTCATGTACTCCACTAATGCCTTTTGCCAGGGTATCTAATGCCCTGATAGATTTTCTTTCATACTGAATATTTTGTGGTTGACAACTTACTTTAATCTGCTTTTGCTATCTCTTGCCCAATCCTAAATCATAATCAAAAATAAATAGGCATGATCTGTTGGCATACTTGCTTAAACACATTTTAAAATACAAATTCAGCTCTCTTGTTTAGCAGATTGTTAAAACAAATATGCATTTTCTATAAATAGCTCATCCGTATGTCTTGTAAAGCATTTCACTCTCATACAGAATGCCTCAGTGCCAAGCGAAGGTGAATGAACTGCAGCTTCAACACCTGTAATCCCAACACGTTTTTTTTTCCAGCTCACGTATAACAAAGAGAGATAATGAACCTGATAATGAAGAACTCCATTAGGCATCCAAGCAGGTATTTCATTATCCTGGTATTTGTACCATATGGCAGATGGAAGCGGTAATAAATCTGATACTGTCTTGTTAGAAGTTGCTCCCAAAATGATGTCAGACTAGTAGCATCTTAGCTGAATTTGCTCCTCAATCTGCTATGCGCTATAGTCATTCTTTTTAAACCGTTGTAAGGGGAATGTGAGAAAAATAGTAACACTCCACAATTTACATTTTAAGGAAGAACATTTATCTTCAAAAATTATCTTGCTGGCATAGCAAGTAGGGGTCACATTACTAAAACAGCTATGATTCTGAGCATAATTGTTTAAGCATAATTCAATAATTAGAATTCTGACGTGAAAAGCAATTATTTCCCCTTTCCTTTTGTCAATAATGCATCATGAATTCTAACATCAAAAATATAGAGTGAATTGATAATACAGAAAAAAGGAACCTGTAACATTTCCATTTGCTTAACTTCATCATGGAAGACTGCAAAATGTGAAGATGATCCAGAGAAAAGTTTTCCTCTTTTTTGTATAATACTGATTTGTTTGTTTCTTTGCTTCCTCTTTCAGAAAAAATCACACAGACACATATTTCCTGTTTTATTTTTAGAGGGACTTGGGGAAAAAGAAGAATAATAATGACTAAGGTTTAAGCATGAAAGCAATGAACTTTATACTGCTAGTCAGTAAGAATAAACAATGCAGAGAATGGCAGTGTGGATATATAAATGTGAAGTATGAAAAGACAAATAAGCAATACTGAGCTGTAATTCTGGTTATCTTTAAATGAGAAAGAAAGGGTAGCAGTAGTGAACAAAGAACATACTAAGAAAAAGTCTAGGCAAAAGGACAGTAATAGCACATTATATGGAGGTGGAACATATGTAAGCTGGGTCTATATTAGATCACCGACCACTTAAAGAAGCGAATGGTGATTAATCGACCCTATATAAGTGAAAGCTTACAATCTTTAACTGTCAGGACAGCAATTTTTTTCCTAGGGAAAAAAATTGCTGTTCCAAAACACATACACACAACACAAGCACACCAAACAAACAGCAATCCACACACATACACCTAAAATCTTACAACTAACCCCACACTATGCTCAGAGCTAGTTCAAAATGATGTGAAGATTACTGATCCTACAGACATTGCCAACATACTGGCTGACAGGTTCAGTGCAAACTTCTCCCCCCCTCCCCCCCAAAAGGAGAGATATCTATACCAAACGATTGCAGCCCCCCAAACATCTCCAGCGCCCAAGTGAGAACTGCTCTCTCCAAAGCAAAAAACAGCATCCATGGGACCTGATGGTGTCCCCGGCTGTGTGCTCCATGAACTCAATGAGGAATTAAACCCACAGCTAGGACAGCTGTTTAATCAAAGTCTTACCTCTGGATACGTACCCAGGGAGTGGCGCACTGCAACTGTGGTACCACTTCACAAAGGCGGTGCCTCCACCGACCCTGGAAATTACCGGCCCATTAGCTTGACAAGCCTTATCTGCAAAGCCATGGAGAGGATCATAATGGACCTCATAAATAAAGACATAGGGAATTTGCAGACTTTGGATCCAACCCAGTTTGGCTTTGTCAAAGGCAGATCATGCCTTTTAAACTTGGTTGACTTTTTCAAAACAGTCACCAAAGCCATTGATGAGGGAAAGGCAGTCCATACAGCCTACCTCGATCTGGCTAAGGCCTTCGATACAATACCCCATTCGGGTATCATTGAAAAACTCATCAGCTTAAATGTCAACCCATACATCACAAGATGGGTTGCAAACTGGCTGAGTGACAGAACCCACAGGGTCAGAGCTGCTGGCGCCATGTCAGACTCAAAGCCTGTCACAAGTGGTGTCCCACAGGGCTCAGTCCTGGGCCCACTCTTGTTTGGCATCTACTTTTCCGAAGTACAAGCAAACACAGGAGGGTTATGGCTGACAAAGTTTGCAGATGACTGCAAACTGGGCCATAGTAGAAAACACATCTGACACAGATATCCTTCAGAAGGGTCTCACAGAAACGGATAACTGGTGCCAGAGCCACGGCCTAAAGTTAAATGCCAAAAAATGCATAGTCATACCCTTCGGGAAAAACAAGGTTACCCCTAGCTACCAAATAGGTGGCAATCCACTGAGCACAGAAGAAGTTATCAGGGACCTGGGGACCCAGGTTGATAGTAGTCTGTCATTCGACACCCATGTAGCTAAAGTAGTTAGGAAGACCTTCTACATTGCCCACCTTATCATGAAGGGATTCTCATCTAGATCAAGGGAGGTCATAGTCTCCCTTTACTCATCACTCATCAGACCAATGATTGAGTACAATGCCCCATTCGGAATGTATCTGACCCGACACTTGCAGCAGCTGGAGAGGCCACAAAAGTTCCTCACCAAAAGGATAAAGGGTCTCAAAAATCTGTCCTATGCAGCCCGACTGAAAGAACTCCAGCTCTATTCAGTCGCTTACCGCTTGCTCAGAGGTGACCTTTGCCTAACATACAAGGCCATGTCAAACCCAGATTTGATGAATATGCTTCACCTCAAAAATCTAGATCCATCAGAGCCACAAGGCGGAGACTTAAACCTTGACACGGCTATTAATAGGACGTGCTGGAGGGATAGATTCATCACCCAAAGACTCCCTATGCTGTGGAACAAAATCCCGGTACATGTGAGGCAGAGCACCTCGCTGGCCTTGTTCAAGAGAAATCTTGACCAATGGATGGGAGATCGCAGATATACCCCAGGGATTACCTCAGTGTCACTGCTCGACAGAGGCACAGCAAAATAATGGGTATAGTTCCCCATACTAAAGGGGTGGCGTAAGCCACAAAACGATGGGCTAGGCTTGTAAATGCTCTCGGGCAGATAGCCTAGTATGAACCTATGAACCTATGAACCTATGAACTAAACTATACACACACCACTAACTATCCACTTAACTTAACCCAAACCCTAACCCTAAGGTCCATCACTATCACACACTCACCTCACCCGCTCCCTAACCCTAACTCACCTAACCCGCCCTAACCCTCACGTCCACACAATTGCACACATACCTAACCCACGCCCTAACCCTAACTCACCTAACCCACCCTAACCCTCACATCCACACAATCGCACACTTACCTGTACCAGACCCGTAACTTTCCACCACAGCGCTGAAAGTACCAAAGCAACAGAAACGGACAACCAAATTCTTTCCCTAGGAAAGAATTTGGGTTTCCATTGCTTCGATATTTTAAGCTTTCGCTCCATAGGGTTCGATATTAGAACATTTGAAGGTTTGAAACCTCGATGTTCTAATATAGACCCAGTAAGCTGAGGGTCCAGTCATTGAAAAGACTGCATTCAGAGGCATGACCAGAGCTTTGAAAGTGCAGGAGAGTGCAAAGGATGGTCAGTAGGATCCAAGACAGTTTAGTTTGGATTTGACTTATCATCATATTAATTTAACATTCCATAATGACCTTATAAGTGATCCAAACTGGCATAGTGATCTAATCTTATAGATTAAACTGCTCAAAAAATACAGTAAACATTGTAGTAATGTTGTAACAGTAATTTAACTGAAGAGTATGGGCTATAAAGATATGTTTATTTAATTTTTCATTATTATCTTACTATTTTCTAAACCACTTAGCAGGAGATAAAACTACTGGGTAAAGGGAAAACATGAGGCATAAGTTCTGTCATAGTGACCAGACAGAAACATATGTGTAGACTTACTAAGGTTTTTATGTTCATAGGTGAATAGTAGACTGTAGATCCAGACAACCATTAGTAGCCTGGCCATAATACCCCAAATCGTAAGTACCCATTGACATGGCACATTTATACCTAGTTTTGATTCTGTTCAATGAGAACTTGAAGGGCCATATATGGGATGTATTTATGATTGCCAATCCATTCATCCAGTTACCCTTAAAGAGAATCATGAAGCCAGTCTGCTTTACATCCATCAGAAGTCTATTTCCACATAAAAGAGTTATTCTCTGGGATATGTATTGATTCCTCCATCAAGTCCTATTTATGTTTTGACAGACATTAAGATATCTTGAGCGGGTGCTGAGGGCATTAATAATTTTGTACCTATGTAAGAGTTCACATGGGACTGGATCCTTTGAGGCTCTGTAAGCTAGGCAGGCGATACCGCTCAAAAGTCTGTCTGTTGGTGATATAAAAGTGAGAGAGAGAGAGTACGTTAAGGCAGTCTGGGTAGCTCAAAG
Organism: Protopterus annectens; assembly: GCF_019279795.1. Lineage (NCBI taxonomy): Eukaryota > Metazoa > Chordata > Ceratodontiformes > Protopteridae > Protopterus > Protopterus annectens. The sequence continues at coordinate 21,692,021 of NC_056731.1, forward strand.
AATACATGTCTTTGATTATCTTGGTGAGAAAATGCTGCAGTATCTCAAACTGTGCCACATACTTCGACAGGTACATACCAAAGGTGCCACTATATCAGTGGTGGCTGGTGACTTCAAATCAAAGGGGGGCTGCAGGAGACCTCATGAGGCAGAGCTATGTTACACTGAGAACAACATTGATCATGCTTACCATTGTATTTCATTCACACATACTAGGCATAGCCCCCCCAGCCTGACTGCATACCAGCAGTATCTGCTTTGGGATTACAAGGTTTAAAATAACGGAGAGAGACAGCAATGGCTAGATTACTGTAATTCTTTTGCATCACATAGTCAAGAGCTTGCAGGTGGTCTTACTTCAGTTCAACTATACACACTTTTGTCATGTAAGTCCAGAGTTTTAACAGCAAAACATCCACACACCATCCTAATCTATCTTAACTGACCCTGAAAAAAAGATATTGTTAAAAAGTTAAACGATATTAAGTTAAAAAAAAAACAACCACCAGCAGTTCCCAAACACACTGTGTACCTAGTATCTGTCTAACCTATTCCGGGATATTTTATTAGAAAACAAGACATCCACAGTCAAGCAGCCTCCAAAGCACAATGCCTCCTTAGTATCTGGTTATCCCTGCATGGATAGTATATTAAAAAAAATCCAACAACAGACCCAAAACACATTGTTTCCCTAGGATCTGGTTGACACTGCCAGGATACTGTGTTAAAAAATCCATCAACAGCCCGCAAAACACATTGCCTCCTTTATATCTGGTTGACCCTGCCAGGATATTATATTAAAAATATCAGCAACAGCCCACAAAACACACTGCCAGGATACTACATTAAAAAAAAATATTAGCCCCCAAAACACACACCACTAATATCTGTTGGACCCTGCCAGTGTATTATATTAAAAAAAAACATAAGCTAGTAAATTGCCTATGTTGCATTAAAAAAAAATGATAAGCTAGTAATATTGCAATAGGGAATGGATGGCAAAGTGATAACAGGTTCATAGTTACTAGGTAACTCCTCCAGAAGAGGATATTCACAGGACTGTAGCATCCACTCACACACACACACACACACACACACACACACACACACACACACACACACACACACACACACACACACACACACACACACGCACACGCATGCACACACACACACACACACACACACACACACACACACACACACACACACACACACACACACACACACACACACACACACAAAATCCCATGGTCAGCATATAGGAAACACAATCCCCCCCCCCAAGCAGGTGAAACACACAGCAGCAGCATAAGTGAAACACAATCCCCCCAGTTGGTAAAACACACAGCAGCAGCATAAGTGAAACACTGTCCCCCCAGTTGGTGAAACACACAGTGGCAACATAAGTGAAACACTGCCCCCCAGTTGGTGAAATACACAGCAGCAGCATAAGTGTAACACTGTTCCCCCAGTTGGTGAAACACACAGCGGCAGCATAAGTGAAACACTGCCCCCCCAGTTGGTGAAACACACAGCAGCAGCATAAGTGAAACACTGCCCCCTCCCCAGTTGGTGAAACACACAGCAGCAGCATAAGTGAAACACAGTCCCCCCAGTTGGTAAAGCACACAGCAGCAGCATAAGTGAAACACAGTCCCCCCCGTTTGTGAAACACACAGCAGCAGCATAAGTGAAACACAACCCCCCCTCAGCAGGTGAAAAACACAGCAGCAGTATATGTGAAACACAATCCTCCCAGTTAGTAAAACATGCAGCAGCAGCATAAGTGAAACACAGTCCCCCAGTTGGTGAAACACACAGCAGCAGCATAAGTGAAACACAACCCCCCCCCCCAAGCCAGTGAAACATACAGCAGCAGCATAAGTGAAACACAAATCCCCCAGTTCGTAAAACACACAGCAGCAGCATAAGTGAAACACAGTCCCCCCAGCAGGTGAAATGCAGCTGAAACACACAACAGCAGCATAAGTGAAACACAACCCCCCCCCAGCAGGTGAAACACACAGCAGCAGCATAAGTAAAACACAATCCCCCAGTAGATGAAACACACAGAAGTAACAAAAGTGAAACATAATCCCACCAGTTGGTGAAATACAAAGCAGCAACATAAGTGAAACATAATACCCCCAGTTGGTAAAACACACAGCAGCAGCATAAGTGAAACACAGTCCCCCCAGTTGGTGAAAAATACAGCAGCAGCATAAGTGAAACACAACCCCCTCAGAATGTGAGACACACAGCAGCAGCATAAGTGAAACACAACCCCCCCCCCCCAGCAGGTGGAACACATAGCAGCAGCATAAGTGAAACACAACCCCCCAGCAGGTGAAATGCAGGTGAAACACACAACAGCAGCATAAGTGAAACACAGTCCCCCCCAGCAGGTAAAACACACAGCAGCATAAGTGAAACACAATCTGAAAACATCACAATCCCTGAACCAGCAGCACCATGAAAGCACAAATCCCCTCCAGTAGAAAGTGAAACACAATCCCTGATATCTCCTCACCAGAATGAAAGCAGCAGCATACCCTGCCTATATATCCTCACTAGAAAGATGAAGACGATCCCAGGCAAGTTTAATATTTCACGCCTTGCAAGTTTAATGTGCCTTTCTTTCAGTTCGCACATATCAAAATGTAACATTTTGTGTCCCAACTCACATGCATGGATTGTTTTTTCGCTGACTAGACAAGACCATCTTGTCTTGTAAAAAGTGGGGTTGTGGGCCCTCCCCCTTGCTCAATGGTTTTGGCGTATATGAACAAACTCCAAAGACAAGTACTGCTGCTGACTGTTTCTTGCTCTCTTTTTCTCAGCACACTAAGCATGGGAAGAGAGCGAAAACCAAACAGTAGCCATCCAGCCATCCACGTCACGTACGTGACTGTGGACGTGGCAGTCCGATACCCTTCCACTTTACTGCGATTACAAACTGCATAGACTTCTGGGCATCTGTACACTGATGCCATCTAGTCTTAAACTGGACTGGTTTTACAGCAGTCCAGATTTACAGAAAATATATCTTTTTTTTAAACCCTGAACTCACCAAGCACACATGCGTGTGCAGTTCGAGTTCCGGGAATTTAACAGCGGGTCAGTCGGACTCGCAGCTAAGCAGTATTAAAAATTATTTTATTTTTAAAAATGTTAATCTTTATTTTTTCTTTTTATTTCTTTTCACAGTTGGGGGGCTGCAGCCCTGCAGTCTGATTGTACGAGACCCCCCTCTACTATATTATTTTATGAGCCTGATGAGGTAGGAGTGAAGAATGATGATAACTTCCTTAGATCTGGAAAAAATGCCCCTGTGATTAGTCTAGTAAGATAAAAGGGTTTCTTAACAACAGAGGATACATGGTAATCAAATGATGGTTCACTGTCATAGGTTCATAGGTTCATAGGTTCATACTAGGCTATCTGCCCTAGGGCATTTATAAGCCTAGCCAGAGTGTGTTTGGCTTTCGCCACCCATTTTAAATTAATTTTGCTATGCCTTTTTTTGAGGTTAGTATACTGTGCCTCTGTCTAACATTGACACAGAAGTGATAGCCGGGGTAAACCTACGATCTCCCATCCACTCATCAAGATTCCTCTTGAAGAGAGTCAATGTGGGACTCTGCCTAACCTGGACTGGGATTTTATTCCAGAGTGAAGGGAGCCTCTGGGTTATGAATCTGTCCCTCCAGCACGTCCTATTTATTTCAGTGCTGAGGTTCAAGTCTCTCGAGCGTGTAGCTCGATGGGATTTGGATTTTCTGAGATGCAGCATGTCCATTAATTCCGGGTTGGACATGGCTTTATATGTCAGGCACAGATCGCCTCTGAGCAGGCGGTATGCCACTGAGTAGAGCTGGAGTTTCTATAACCGGGCAGCATATGGCATCTGTTTGAGCCCTTTGATCTTCTTGGTGAGGTACTTTTGGGGTCTTTCCAGTTGCTGCAGGTGTCTGGTAAGGTACATCCCAAAAGGGGCATTGTACTCAATTATGGGCCTGAAGAGGGATGAGTAAAGAGGCACGATGACTTCCCCTGATCTAGATGTGAATCCCTTCATGATTAGGTGGGCTATATAAAATGTTTTTCTAACCACTTTGGCCACGTGGTTGTCAAATGAGAGATTGCTATCAACTTGGGTCCACAGGTCCCTAATGACTTCTTCTGCACTTAATGGATTACCACCTATGTGGTAATTTGTGGGCACTTTGTTTTTGCCAAAGGGGATGACTATACACTTTTTGGCGTTTAGCTTGAGGCCATGGCTCTGGCACCAGTTGTCTGTTTGTATGAGGCCCTTTTGGAGGATGCTTGTGTCGGCTGGAGAGTTGATTATGGCGCCCAGTTTGCAGTCATCTGTGAACTTGGTCAGCCACAGTCCTTCCGTGTTGGCCTGTACCGCCGAGAAATATATACCGAACAAGAGAGGTCCCAGGACTGAGCCTTGTGAGACGCCACTTGTAACTGGTTTGGAGTCTGACATGGCTCCAGCAATTCTAACCATGTGGGTTCTGTCCTTGAGCCAGTTTGCAACCCATCTAGTGACATAGGGGTTTATATTTAAGCTGGTGAGCTTATCTATAATGCCCGAGTGGGGTATTGTATCGAAGGCTTTTGCGAGGTCCAGGTAGGCTGTGTGGACCACCTTCCCCTCGTCAATGGCCTTGGTGACTGTTTCAAAGAAATTGACCAGGTTTAAGAGGCAGGATCTGCCCTTAACAAAGCCAAACTGGGTAGGATCCAGTGTCTGTAGGTCCCCAATATCTTTATTTATGAGGTCCATGATGATCCTTTCCATAGCTTTGCAGACCAAGCTAGTCAGGCTTATGGGCGATAGTTTCCAGGATCCGTTGAGGCACCACCTTTGTGGAGAGGGACCACTGCTGCTGTACGCCACTCTTTGGGTACATATCCTGTAGTAAGGCTAAGATTGAACAGTAGTTTTATGTTTGGGTTTAGCTCTTCTTGGAGTTCGTGTAGGACGCAGCCCGGGACACCATCTGGTCCCATTGATGCTGTGTTTTTTGCTTTGGAGAGGGCGGCTCTTACCTGAGCATCTGAGATGTCAGGGGGGCAGCACTCTGTTGGGATAGATATTTGACCTTTTGGTGGGGAGGAGGGGGAGAAGTTTGCACTGAACCTGTCAGCTAGGATGTTGGCAATGTCTGTGGGCTCGGTGTATTTTTTGTCATTTTGGACTAATTCTGAGCAAATCTGGGAATTCCCACCCAGGTTCCTAACATAACTAAAGAAAGCCTTGTGATTATCCTTAGTGTCCTGTGCAATTTTTCTCTCTAAGCTGGCCTTAGACGATTTTATGAGTGCCCATAGTTTTTTGCTAATACTGATCAGAGATGCCTTCCCTTTTTGGGATTTTGCTCTATCATGTAGTAGCTTCCTCCTTCTATTGTATAGTTTGTTTATGACTGGGGTCCACCAGACAGGATGTCTGCCTTTGGAGGATTGGGTCTTGGTTTTATTTGGGATTGCATGATCCATGCATTCCTGAAGGTGTTCATAGAATGCGTTTATAAAGGATTCTGCGGTCTGGGCCGTATTTTCCACAGGCCCGGGGGCTTTGAAGGATTCTGCCTCGGTTTTGAGGCGTGTGAATTTTGCTTTAGAGAAGTTTTTCACTGTGGTTTTCTGGGCAGGGGGTGGGGTCGGGATGTATATATCCAGTGAGATTAGTTTATGATCTGATCTTACCAGTGAGGGATACACTTCTGGTCTGGAGCATAGTGTCCCCATGTTGGTGATGATCAGGTCCAGTATGTTTTCCCCTCTTGTGGGAGTGGTAACAAGTTGTTCCATAGCATTTGAGTTTATAAATTCTAGGAACCTTTGGGCTAGGGTGTTGGAGCTAGAGTAATGCTCCCAGTCTATGTTTGGGTAGTTGAAGTCGCCCAATATAATGGTGTTTGGAGAGACCTTCATATTTTCCAGTATTCTCAGGAAGGCCGAGTGGGGTTCCTGTGTTTGGGAGGGTGGTCTGTAGCAGGCTATAAACTGGAAGGCAGTTTTACCCACTGTTAGTTGCACATGGATAGTCTCTGATGCTTCGTGCTGTGCCACCAACCTGGAGGTGTGGGTATCTTTGACTAATATTGATACTCCCCCTCCTTTTGTGGTTCGGTCCAAGTTTTGGGGCCGAAAAGCATGGTATGAGGTATAACCTGGTAGTGCTGGGGTGCTCTCGGGAGCCTTGAACCAGGTTTCTGTTACTGCACAGATATCGATGTTCTCCATGCTAAGGAGAGTTTCGAGTGCATGCATCTTGAGGTTTAGACTTCTGGCATTGAGTAGCATTACTCTTAGTTTCTTATCCCTTGTGATACCTATGGAGGTCGGTTTGTCTTTTGAGCCTTGCCTAAAAAAGGCACTATGGGGGTAGCAAGAGCCTTTGCCAATATCCGAAAGCCCAGGGGTGACAGGTGCAAGCCGTCCCTAGCGAAGCATCGTGGCTTGTCGAGCATGTCATCCCAGGCTGACAGGCATTGGATCCCCTTTGAATGACATCAATACTTAAGCCAATTGTTGAAATTGATCATCTTGTCTTCATATTGTGGCATCATTCTTGGTGAGGGTAAGATGCTACTCAAGGTCAGGGTCATACCGGCCTGGGCTACATGCTCAGAGAGCTCCTCTATGTCTCTTTTCATGTAGTCCAGGGAGGTACGTCTCAGGTCATTCACACCAGCATGGACAATGACTGAGTCATATTTGTACTTGCCTTGGAGTGACCTGAGTGCTTGTGTTATGTGGCGGATCCTAGCGCCCGACAGGCAGCTCACCGTGACCTTCTCCTTGTTCAGCCTGGTGAGCGGGACGTCAGTGTGCCTGACGATAGAGTCACCTATTACAAGTGTGTCAGGTGTGTTGTTTAGCCTTAAGGGCTGTGAATGTTTGGCACACTGGCTTTGTGAGCTATGTGTTGCACGTGTTTTGTTTTGGGGTAGCCGTTGCTTGGGTGTCTGCTTTGGAGGTCTCTGCTGCTTAGGCAGATTTTTATTTAGAGCCTCCGAGTATGTTTTTGTGTGTTTATGCATTTGGTTTGTTGTCATGGTAGGTCTATGTGAGACTGGAATTGTAGTGAGTGTGGTTTCCTTCTCCTCCTGACTGGTTACGCCAGTACTGAGTTGAGAGAGCTTAGTGTCCAGTTTGGCTATATGGTTGCATCTCTCACATGTGTTGGAATTTGTTGGGAGGAGGCGAGTGTTGTTTGTGTACATGACGCAGTTGTAACATTGCCTCAAGATTCCCAGATTCATCAGCTGGACCGGAGAGGAGATTGACAACTGACCTTTGGACATGCTAGAATAGTATTGGGAATTCCTTTATAATTGAAAAAAAGGGCCAATGGGGAACAAGGTACTCAAGGGGAGTTTGTGAGGGTGTAGTGCTTTTAATTTTTTAGAGCTGACTTATATAATTGCTTTAGTGAGCAAGTGCCAGGTAACTTAAATGCAATGTGTTACAGGTAACTTAAATGCAAAAACGACAAACAGTAACTTTCTTTCAAGTGAAACAAGGAAATAAGTACAGTAAGCAATGCAGATATCACTAGGGATCCACAGAAGTGCTAAAAGGCCGTGTTTTAGGTGGAATTAGCATTTCAGGGAAATAAACAAACAACAAGCATACAAACAAAGCTAAATTCAGCAGGCCTGGATCTAGTCTATGCTACAGCAAACGAGGTGTACCAATTTCAGTAAGAAGCAGTTCAAATATGCAGGAACTATAAGCTTTAACCAGAAATTCCCAGCTCAGAAGGACAGAGTCCAGCCTCTCCTCCCACAAGAGTGCAAAACACGAACCCTCTTAATGTAAAATAACTGGCCTCAAGCCCAAGTGTTTAAACCAGAATTAATACACTTTTAGAATAACAGACACTGAGCCCTCAATCAGCAGTTCCCAACTTAGAAGGATGTAAGCTACCTGTCCTGCCACCACAGTGCAGACCACAAACCTTCTTAATGTAAAACAACTGGTCTGAAGTCCAAGTGCTTAAACTAAAAGGCTTAGAATGAGTTACACCAAGCAGTAATAAATACAATTGAGTACTTTTAAGATGATGCAAAAGCAAAATAAAGTAGGAAAAAACACAAAACAGTAAAAGCAGATACATTTTTTTTTTTTTTTTTTTTTTAAAGAGAGAAAGGAAAGAGAGAAAGGAGTAGCAGAAACTAAACTGATTGGCCTTCTCAAATGCTCTCCCTGTACTGGGTAGAATGAGGTAATGATACTAGACTGGGAGGAGGGTCCCAGATCAAATTTACACTAGGGGAGGGCAACTGCAAAGCCACCAACTATAAAAACACTATGCCAACAGGGAGAGAGGGTGGGAAATAAACTGCAGAAATGTTACTCACAGCTGAAAAGCAGCAGTGAGCCTTTAAATGAAAGTTTTAAATAGCTAAAGGAGCCACTAGAAAAAAGAGTTTAACTGCAACAAGTTATCATAAACAAACAACCCAACAGATGCTTAATAAGAGTGGACAATTTCCAGTTAATACCTCACACACAGTGAAACTAGCTAGAAAAAATACACAGTACACAAAGTGCTATGAAAAACAAAGAAATAAACAAAATAAAAAAAAACAGGATACTTAATGTTATATATTATAGCTCCGAGTTTGCTGAGTGTCCTTCCTTCGATTAGCTCGGTGTAAAATGGCAGAACACTCACAACTGAGCTTCTTAGGTAACAGAAAGTTGAAACCTGAGACAGCTTTTAAGAAAGGAATCTCAAAAAAACCAATGAGGTGCTTAGTCTAAGCTGTAGTCCAGGAGACCTCAGTCAGCCAATGACCTCAAACAATTCTCTCTCAATGAAATGCCTGATGGCTTTGGCTAAAACAAGATGTCCCTGAACTATGTGCTCAGACACACAGCCTCCACAAACACTAGGCCCAAATACAAGCCTGAATATGGAAATGCTACAAATATCCCCACTACTTAGAACAAACTGCAGAAATGTTACTCACAGCTGAAAAGCAGCAGTGAGCCTTTAAATGAAAGTTTTAAACAGCTAAAGGAGCCACTAGAAAAAAGAGTTTAACTGCAGCAAGTTATCATAAACAAACAACCCAAAAGATGCTTAATAAGAGTGGACAATTTCCAGTTAATACCTCACACACAGTGAAACTAGCTAGAAAAAATACACAGTACACAAAGTGCTATAAATAACAAAGAAATAAAGAACAAAATAAACAAAAAAAAGGATACTTAATGTTATATATTATAGCTCTGAGTTTGCTGAGTGTCCTTCCTTCGATTAGCTCGGTGTAAAATGGCAGAATACTCACAACTGAGCTTCTTAGGTAACAGAAAGTTAGATCTAGGATGCATTCCAAAATGGTGGTCGTCTAGTGAACAGCTTATGCACAGAGCTCCCTACCTCAATTACATTCTCTAGGATTCTACATACCTCGAAAAGAGCTACTTTACCTTCATATCTTCGGAACCTTCATTACCTTTGCAGTGGGCAAAATTCAAAACAGCCTTTCATCATTTCTGGCTCTTCCACGGTGTTATTTCCACAAGAGATCCAGGGGGCCTGCTTCTACTTGAAATACTTCTAACTCCACATGGCTAAACAGATAAAAATGACAAATGATTCTACTACAATGGATATACAAACAACAAAAGCCAAATCCTCAGCAATATTTTCACCTGAAAAAGAGGGTCTTTCAAAGAGACAGAGAACAAATAAACAAAATGTGGAGCCTATCAAAAGCAATATTAACACCAAAGAAGATTCTAGCTTTCACATGGATGAGCTGAAACAGGCCCTTCAACCCATTCATTCTGCCATACAAAGTTTCTCGGAACAACTTTCTACTTTAGGAAAATCCATCAATCAAATTGTGGACAGAGTAGACACACTTGAACAAAAAATACAATCTAATGAGTTTCAAATACAGTCCTTATCGGATGATTTGCGTGCCAAAACAGCTTTTATATCAGATATACAGACAAAACTTACAGATCTCGAGGCTAGAAGCAGACGTAATAATATATTAATAAGAGGTCTTCCAGAGAACTATGATAGTCAAGGCTTACTTGTTATTACAAAGCAAATATTTGAATCACTTCTCCACTCAGAAGGTGAAAATAATGTAATAATTGAGAGAGCTCATCGTGCGCTTCATAAACGTCAAGATGCCTCAGCTCCTCGCCAAATATACACAAAGTTACTTAACTTTCAGACTGCTCAAAAGATTCTATATTCAGCAAAAAAATACAAAAACTTCATGTGGAACAACCACAAATTAACCTTCTCTCAAGATTTACCCATTTCTATTAAGGAGAACAGACAAAAACTAGCTCCGTTTTGTTCTGACCTTATCAGAAGGAACATCAGATTCCAAATGCGCTTCCCAAACACACTGATCTTCTTCCAAAATGACATTAAATATACTGCAACCTCCCAAAGTGAAGCAAGAGAGACCTTCCTTAAAGTATTTAACAAGATTCCTGAACCTTTATAAATTACTAATACAAGCATTTCAGCAGATGTACCCCATATAAGCTCAGTTTACTCACCGGATGCTTCGTTGACAACGTCGCTCACTAATCCAGCTTCAATACAGTTCGTTTAGCAGGGTTAAAACTGTTTAAAACATTTAAAACGTCTTTTTTTCTTTCTAAAGCAGATCCACGTGTCAAGCAAGGAACGTATCTACAACGCGAGGTTCCCAGTAGGTTATCTATTGCTGGGGACTCTCAGGAGTGCACGCTCATTAGGTTCGACCTCTAACAATCGCGCTTACAGCGCTTTATGTAACATAATGTTCCTGCATACATAATATGGGTCCTGCTTACACATTTTAGCGTAAAAAACAGTTTTTGCATTAGGGGCACTTTAGTTACGCTGAGCGGGGATTATTATGGTCTGTTTAACCTCCCTTTCTCCATGATGTACAAAATATGTGTTTAAAATGCTTAAACAATTAAACAAACACACGCTAAGCATATACAATACAGCTAGCAACCTAGCAGATGTCATGAAGAGATATTTAGTATAACTGCAGCAGGATGCTACAGAAAGATTGTCTAGATAAAAACATAATTATAGCAAAGTCTGTTCAACTGTAGTAACCAGTATTTGGTCACATACATCTAAAGAAGCCTGTGTGATAGCACTTAGACATATTACTACACTGTCTTCCTGTTTTACTGAATTGGCTGTAGTCTACAGATATATAAATATATATTCAGAGTTGGGAATTAAAGGAATATTCTTGTGTAAGATGCCAACAGGGGCAAGGTGGCCACAGAATCAGACATAAGGCTGTAAAAATAATTTAATGATATAACTAAACATGCAGTAAACAGTTGAGAAGGGGATACAAAGACCATTTAAATTTCAATCAGAAGTCCTTATACCTAGTAAATGTTAAACACAGTTGGGAGGGAGGGGTACAGTAATGTAACAAGATTCATAGATTTAAATTAGTTCTGTTATTATCAGAGTCTGATCAATGTAAATACCTTTTTGTCCAACAATATCACAAATATTCATACTGTTCAGCTCCTTAAACTTCTACAACTTCTGTTATACTGTTATAGCCACTAGTAACATGTTCTTGTATACGATAAGCTTCATGAGGCTTTAGTGGTGTACCAATCTTACAGTGTACCTGTTATGTTTGTGATTCCATAAGAATTGTTATTAATTGTATAAAGTCTGTTTTATATGGAATCCATAGATCTTCATTTTTCATACGCATTAAGATTAAGCGAACAGGCTTGCATATGTATGTTTATTTACATTATGTCATAGTTATTTGACATACTAGTAGGATTATTTTTCATATATGGATGCTGTATGTGCACTGTAGTAGGGATCTAGTTTGATAATCTTTTGGATGAGATTTTCTTTGTACATATGTATAGAATTGTTAGGTTTATTTTTTGTTTGGTTTTGTACTTCTTCATCTAAGGGGTTCGGGTGGGTAGGCACCGGGGTGAGTCAGAAGGAATACTTTGCTACTTTTTCCTCTACATTTAAACTTTTTACAGGCACAGGTCAGATGTGGTTCTCCAACTCCCTTTTTTTCTATTGCAATTATAGTGCAGATTCTTTTCAACACTCATTAATCTTTTCATATCTAATAATAAGATTCCAAATATATAATGTTTCCTTATACCCTGTTTAGTGTTAACCTGCATGAGTTGGTCTGTTGACTCTTGGAATATCAAAGGCTTACAAAATACTGCTAAAAAAACTGCTACTCCACCTTGTTTTTAAATCCCAGGCTAATATCTGTTTTCTTCAGGAAACACACCTGTCTAAAGATGATTGGGAGAAAGAAAAAAATAGAAAATGGATTAGGTCTATAATAAGTGCAGGTGATAGCACAAATTCGAAGGGTGTGGCCATTATAATTAAGAAACAATTCCAGGAAGCTATTAACAAGTTTAAATCTGATATAAACGGTAGATGGTGTTACTTCACTTCTATGCTCCCAGACTCCTCCAAACCAGTTCTTTTTTTGAATCTATATGGACCATGCTCTCAACAACAAACCTTTATTTTAGAAATTTATAATATACTAAACTCATTTCCAAACTACTTGTTCATAGTAGGTGGGGACTGGAATGCTGTAATAGATCTTAGCTTAGACCGCACCAGCAACTCTTCCTCTTATAACTTCCAAGCTTCTATAGCCCTAGAGGAACTTATCTCAGATTTCAATCTTATAGACACTATTACTTTTAGTAATATCTCGACCAAAGAGAATTTATATACTTTCTATTCTAATTGCCACAAATCCTGGTCACGTCTAGACTTCTTTCTAATTTCAGACCCTCTATCTAAATTTAAAAATACTTTCAATATTGAACCCCGATTTCTTTCAGATCATGCAAAAATCTCTCTCAAAATTAGATTTACTACCCCTACATTTACCTTCGCTAACTGGACCCTTAACAATAATTTACTAAATAATAAAGATATACTAAATAAAATTAATAACATGCTATTGGATCTGGACATCAATCTTATAAAGTCCCAAATTCCTCCAGACATCCAATGGGTGGCTTGCAAAGCTGAAATGAGAGGTTTTTTGATTAATAAAGCTTCCTTTCTTAAAAAACTCAACATAAAAAAAGAAAATATTTTGTCCTTAAAACTTTCATCTTTAGAAAAAAAACAGAGACTATCCCCAGACCCAAAAACTGATGAACTGATCAATATAACGCGTAAATATTTATTTGAACTCCACTCACAAAATTATTCCTTGCAGGAACAAAAATTTATAGCAACATATTCTGAATGGGCACAAATTCCCTCAAGAACTTTGGCAAGAATACTAAAAACAATAATGGTGCTCCTAGAATATCCACCCTCCAATACCAGAAGAAAATCTACAAATCAGATTCTGAAATAATCCATTTATTTTATGAATTATTTTCAGATATTTATAGTAGAAATGAACGCAACACTCTCAAACCTCAGATGGAGTCTTTCCTTAACTCCATCAATTTCCCCTCTCTTAAAGCTAACCAAGTCTCCCTCTTATCTGCCCCGCTTGACATTCAAGAAATCCAAAACATCATAAATAACCTCAAAATAGGCAAATCTCCGGGCCCTGATGGCTTTACCATTAACTTCTTCAAAGCTTTTAGCCCAAAAATCTCCTCTATTCTATTGAAAGTCTTTAACTTTATTATAAAGAAGGGTATTACTGACCTCCATTGGAACAACTCAAAAACTATCTTATTATTAAAAAACAAACAAGATAAAGCAGACCCACACAATTATAGACCAATCTCGTTAATAAACGTTGACATCAAAATTTTTGCTGCTATTCTAGCTAATAGACTACAAAAGATACTCCCATCCTTAATATCCCCTGACCAAGCTGGTTTTATGAGCAATAGACACACATGGGACAATACCTTAACCTTGGATTCCCTAATACAATTTACAAAAAAAGAAAAAAACCCAATATACGCCCTAACTCTGGATGCATCCAAAGCTTTTGACAGAGTTAATTGGGACTTTTTGTTTGCTACCCTGTCTCATTTTAATGTACCTAAAACCTTCTCGGATATGATCAGAATACTCTATACAAACTCTCACACATACCTATACATAAACAAACAGAGATCCAATCCAATATTGATCACCAATGTAACAAGGCAGGGGTGCCCACTTTCACCCTTTCTTTTTAACATTTTTATTGAGCCCTTTTTTTTATATATTACCCAAAATACACACCACACTATTCCTAAAATCCTAAATACTCACGTTGCATTATCGGCTTTTGCAGATGACCTAAATCTATACTTTCAATTTCCCAATTCAGATCTACCCAAAATTTTAAATGCCATCAGGAACTTCTCTATTGCCTCAGAATACCAAATTAATAACAAAAAAATCACATATTTTCCCAATCAACCCTAATGCCCACAAATCTTTCTATTTTCCTGAGTCTTCTTTCCAAATAACATATAACCTTAAATATCTAGGTATTCACTTTGAACATAACCAAGCTTCCATGCTTCAAAATAACCTACTAAAAGCATGGTCTAGTATACATCAAGATCTACAAATATGGAAACTTCTGAATTTAGCATTCTTGTCCAAAGTAGCAATAGTGAAAATGAATGTCCTACCCAGACTTCTATATCAATTCAATGCTTCTGATATGTTAGTCCCTAATAATTTTTTCTCCAAAATTAACAAAGATTTAGCTAAGTTCATCTGGTTCCCTAAGTCAGTCAGGATCTCTTACTCCAAATTAATCTACCCTAAGGAGAAAGGTGGGCTAGGCCTTCCAAACTTTCAACTGTACTACAAGATTATCTGCTCTAATAGAGTCTGGTCTATCTCAAATTTTAACAGTAAAACCCATACCCACTCTCCATCCTGGTTAAAAATTTGGCATCACCATATTATCTCTAACAAAATTAAACCACAGGCTATCCCCTTTCTATCCACTACTTCTATGAACAACTGTAAACTAGCTCATTCCCTGAAACATAAAATCAGGCTTTTCCAAAACCTGATTAAAGACATCAAACCTGAAAATATTCTACCCCTTCTCCAACCATTACATCATAATCCAAATCTCAAGATCAATAATGAAATGTTTGACCTCACTGAATTCCCTCTCATCAAGGATCTTAATATATGGGATATCCTCAAATATAGGTCTAAAACCCTTGCCGAGCTACGGTTAATTCTTGGGACCAATAACAAATACACAGTTATTCGCCGACAATTAAGAGAGATTATACTTGCACAACATTCCAATCTCTCTCCCAATTTTCAGGAAATCAACAAATTAGGCGAAATCATTTCTGTAATCTCGAGCCCTAAAAAAACAATTTCATCCTCTTACAAACTATTGAATACCTTGCTATACAATTCGAATTGTCTTTTCTCCAACTATTGGAATAACCTTGGCTCTCCTATTACAGAGGATCAAAAACTCTTAGCCATAAAATCTACTTTAGAACTCTCCCTCTTTAAGAAACTCTTATATACCCAACTGATGCTGAACAATAACTCTTACTACACTCCTGTAACACTTAATAAATTTAACCCCAACTTATCCCCCTCATGCACTTGTTGTCCCTATCCGAGAGCGGATCTATTACACATTATGTGGTACTGCAACCACTCTCACAAACTCTGGTGCTCTCTAAAAGTCCGTCTGCAAAAAAATGGGTTACTATACCTCCACACTTTTATGGGAAACAGCCATTCTACATATTCCTACCTCTAAATTGTCTAAACTACAACTCCACATTTTAATTATTATTTGTTCACTTATTAAACTATACATCACTAATAACTGGATGGATAGCACCACACTTTGTTGGAAAGGTTTCAAAGAGATGGCTTACAAACACATTTCAGCTCATAAATTCATTATAAAGGGTCCCAATAAGAAAGCCTATTTTAGCAAATTATGGAAACATCTTATAGATTTAATCCTAAGCAAATAATTCCCTATTCATGCATTTAGTGCAATACGTATCCTTACTCCTGTTAATTAATGGAGATCCATTGTCAACTCAATTAATTTTATCTTTCCTCCTTCCCTTAATATCTCTGTAGAGGATTGGTAGCTTACTATTTTGTAAATATTGTACATAAGTGTTTTTGGTTAGATTGATTACAATGCTTTCCTTTCTTTTTTTCCTTCTTTTTATGTACCACTGTTAAATTGTTTTTATACTCACAACATCCTGTGATAATTCAACGTTTTATTTTAATGTTCATAATTGCAATGTTTTCTATTTTTTCTGTATGCATTGTTTCATATTATGAAAAATAAAAGAAACATTTGAAAAAAAAAAACGTAACAGAAAGTTGAAACCTGAGACGGCTTTTAAGAAAGAAATCTCAAAAGAACCAATGAGGTGCTTAGTCTAAGCTGTAGTCCAGGAGACCTCAGTCAGCCAATGACCTCAAACAATTCTCTCTCACTGAAATGCCTGATGGCTTTGGCTAAAACAAGATGTCCCTGAATTATGTGCTCAGACATACAGCCTCCACAAACACTAGGCCCAAATACAAGCCTGAATATGGAAATGCTACAAATATCCCCACTACTTAGAACAAACTGCAGAAATGTTAGTCACAGCTGAAAAGCAGCAGTGAGCCTTTAAATGAAAATTTTAAACAACTAAAGGAGCCACTAGAAAAAAGAGTTTAACTGCAACAAGTTATCATAAACAAACAACCCAAAAGATGCTTAATAAGAGTGGACAATTTCCAGTTAATACCTCACACACAGTGAAACTAGCTAGAAAAAATACACAGTACACAAAGTGCTATAAATAACAAAGAAATAAAGAACAAAATAAACAAAAAACAGGATACTTAATGTTATATATTATAGCTCCGAGTTTGCTGAGTGTCCTTCCTTCGATTAGCTCGGTGTAAAATGTCTGTCTTTGAAAGTATCCAGGTCCTCAGTGGCTGGATCGACCCTCAAATGGGTGTCACCTATATGGCAGGTGGATGGGTGCCCAGGTTTGCCTAAGGACACAGTGCTGCATTTCTTGTCATTTAGTTTTAGGCACGGCCCAGGCACCACTTCTTGGTTCTTGTTAGTAGTTCCTTAAGAATTTGGAATTCAGGTGGAGAGTTAATGACAGCTCTAAGTTTGGAGTTATCTGCAAACTTGATCAGCGATAGGCCCTTGATGTCAATTTTGACATCAGAGAAGTAAATGACACACAGAAGTGGTCCAATGGCTGATCCTGGGGCACACTGCTGGTAACTACTCTTTATAAAGAGGGAGTGCCTCAACACTAACAGCAGATACATGCAAAAAAGAAAACATACAATATTATCTAATTCATTTTGACAATGAAGTTCAGCAAACATTATGTTAAATTTCAATAATCACAATATTAATCATCTTAGTGAATCTTGTACACTGCCAGATTTAGATTATGTTTGGGCAATGTGTGCACTATTACCTAGTTATCTGATTAGAATACACCCCCGGATTTACTAAACTTCCATGCAGGACTAGTTTAGTCCTGCACGGAAGGACCCATTTAGGAGCAGGATGGCAGCGTGCCATGCATAGTAATGAAGACATGCTGGCCGAGTTCCTAGGCTTACACAGAGTGTGTACAAGTGCAGGGGGCATGACACACCCTTGCAATGTCAAACAGCAGAAGCTGTTAAGAAATGAGTGAGATCATTCACAGGTGTCTTCACATCCCTGCCAACAGACCCCCACATGTACAATAGCAGCAAGACATATAAATTAAAAGAAAAAAATATCTATATATTTTTTAAAATACAGATTAAAGCTAACAGAAGGTGTGCGGGTGTGCCCATCACTTAGCTAAGGTTAATGTAGCTGTAATCGCAAAAGGAGGATAAAAAGCAGAACGTGTGCAAATGAAGCAGTACAGCAATATTGTAGTGGGCAGAGCGTTCGCTTCACAAGTAGTCAATCCCAGTTCGATTCCCACTGCAGTACATTCTATTTCCAAGTCAAATACTGTTATGATCAATATATTTAGTTGTATAACCTAATAATATATATATGTGAATTGGAGTAGTAAGCAGTGTAATGAATGATAAACCCATACACTTGCCAAATCCGCCCCCCCCCCCAGAACCAGTAGACTATTACTGTTGAAAATAGAGCAGTAGTAAGGATAAATAAGCATGACTAAGCAGGTGAAAGTCTGTTTGCATGACAGGAAGCAGTGCTTACACAGAGTAAGCAATAGTGAGGCTTACCATGTGTAAACGGATGTCACCGGAAGTTAGCAGTGCTTACTGTCACGCAAACCTGTTGACAACGGGGTAAAAGTGTTTCAACCACTCTGTATCCAATGGGCTT
Source organism: Protopterus annectens (assembly GCF_019279795.1). Lineage (NCBI taxonomy): Eukaryota > Metazoa > Chordata > Ceratodontiformes > Protopteridae > Protopterus > Protopterus annectens. The sequence continues at coordinate 21,710,377 of NC_056731.1, forward strand.
TGTTCTGGCCAGCAAAAAATTAAACAGTCTGCAAGGCTCGAACCCAGGAGCATGCACACCGTAGGCAATGGGATTTACCACTAAGCCACCACAGATATACATAACCCTGACATTTCCACAAACATAGCATCCAGCAATACCATTCAACATTACAGGACATGTAGCTAAATATGTAGATGTATATGTGTGTGTGGTGTGTTTGTGTGTGTGCGCGTGTGTGTGTGTGTGTGTGTGTGTGTGTGTGTGTGTGTGTGTGTGTGTGTGTGTGTAAATATATATATATATATATATATATATATATATATATATATATATATATATAAAAAACTTAATAGATATATACCTCTCCCTCGCTGTATTACATATGTATACATATATAGACATACATATATATAAATATCCACATATAGATAATATACATATGCAGACATCCATACATTTATATGTCAGATATACATACATCAATATATATATATATATATATATATATATATATATATATATATATATATATATATATATATGTGTATATATATATATATATATATATATATGTGTGTGTGTGTGTGTGTGTGTATGTGTGTGTCTGTATATACACAGATATATATCTAGGACATGAGACAGCACATAAGAATGACATATATGACCACAGGCACCGCCAATGAGGGTGAGGGGTCTCGATCAACATACGTGTTACATGTACAAATATCCCCCTCCCCCCACAGCCAAACAGGTGAAACATACAAGCACACAAACAAAGTAAACAAACCACTGCTTCCCAAACCACAGGCAGGATACTACCAGTTGGAGAAACATTGTGGACCCGCTAAGTCTAATCTATAAACAAAGACAGGAATGTCCCTTGCGGGACAACCCAAAAATTATAGCATTTTCGAGTTCCCATCATTACACTGATTCATCAAGGCAGGGCACGTATGTTCTTGGACTACAAGGTTGAGAAAGCCTGATGATACATGGGCCAAGGCAACATACATGATGGGTCCCAAGAAGTGGAGAGTGGGCAGTGTGTAGTGGTGTGGCTAGACCCGACCTGCACCCAGAGAAAGGATGATTGCTGCGGGGGAGGAGCGGGTGGGAGGATGATGGGTATGAAATTATGGGTCAAGGTGCGCCGGTGTTGGATGGAGCGGTTCTAATCGGGCCACCTCGTGAATGTAAGCAATAGTGTGAATTGGATAGAGCATTCGCCTAACGAGCAGGCATTCCCGGTTTGAGTCCCACTGCAGCACAGTCTATTTTACATGACAAAGAACGTTATAACCACTGTTGTTGCAGCAAAACCCACTAAATAACACATATTTATGAATTAGATTACTGTAGGAAATGCACATGTGAAGGGTCAGTATCATAATGAAAGAGACACTACTAAGCAGGTTTAAGCACAAATAAGCAGTAGTAAGCATACGTCAGCACTAGTAAGCATGTTCAAGTGCATCTGCATGGGGGTAAGTACTGCCCATACCGATTAAGCAATATGGAAGCTAATTGAGTAGAAGAAAGTGTGACCAGAAATTAGCAGTGCTTACCTCCGCGCAAACAAGCACACCCCCACTTACGACTGCTTTAAAGTGCCTTGATCACTCTGTATCCAATGGTCCATGCTCTGCCCAGCAACAAAATAAACAGCCTCTGCTAGGCTCAAACACAGAATCCCACACACCATAGGCAAAGTGATTTACTACTAAGCCATGTCAGATATACATAGCCCTGATGTATTCAAAATATATCAACCAGCCCAGTCATTCAACAGTACAGAGAATGTATTCCAACATGTAAATGTATTTGTGTGAGTAAATATAGTAATATCTAAACAGATACAACATATCAATCGATGTAGATATATATATATATATATATATATATATATATATATATATATATATATATATATATATATATATCCATAGAAATATATATATATATATATATATATATATATATATATATATATATATATATATATGACCACACATCTGTAGATAGCAATGGTAGATTGACAAATACAAATATGTCCACATGCACCATTAATGGGGCTGGGATGCCCCAAACAATATACGTCATGTACGAATAGGCATACCCCCCCACCACAGCCAAACACGTCCGCCCTGCAATACACTAAAGTGTTACAGTACACATAAGCAAGACCTGACATGACATCTGCACAACATGTAAACAGTACTACAACCCACCTGTATGATGCCAGGCCGGTATTGGTAACTCTCATTACCCCCTACAACAATCTTAAGAACCTACGCTCCTCTAATAAGCTACTTATTACTATCAGCAAATCCAACAACTCAGCTGGAGATTCATTGTTCTCTAACTCTGTAGGGAAACACTGGAACAGGCTTCCCTCTGAACTCCTATCTCTGTCCTCCATAAGACTCTTTAAACTGAAAATAAAACAATTTCTCAGTACTCACTGGCTTTGCCCTTGTACTAACCCTGACTAACTGTCTTCTCTTCTATTTCCTATGTCTTCTCTGCTCCTAACATGAGTATATTGTACCTACTTACATCCTCTTGCTGTTTCCTATATATCTTGTATTTCACTGTCTCATATGATACATTTTATAATTAATCAACTGTTTATACTTTTCTATCCTGCTTGCAATTAAAAACAACTATTTTGTTTTTATATTTATTGCATTGCATATCACCTCATCATGAGCTAGGTATGCCTGTAATGACTGTATCTAATCTGTATGGCTGTAATCTGTTTAGACCCTTTTTAACTACCGATATAATTCTTTGAATTTGTGATAATTATTACAGTTATATATTGTGTCTGTGTATGGCTGTAACTGTTTAGAGCTATTTTACTACTGTTATACTTCTTTGAACTTGTGATTATTTTTACTGTATAAAATTGTCTGTGTTGGAGCTTTTCTCCTCGGGCCTCTACTGAAAATGGATTTTATTCCAGTTAGACTAGCCTGGTCAACAAATGCAAAATAAAAATAAAAATAAATAAATAAATATCATGCAGTACAGTGTGGCTCCCATAGGAAATGTAAAATATGGAAGCTATCAACATCCCCAGGATACATATACACAGACACATGTATGCAGATACAGATATACAGATATATATATATATATATATATATATATATATATATATATATATATATATATATACATATATAGATATACATGTGACTACACAGACACATGCAGAGATATGTAGAGTAAGATACATATGTGGAAGGTGCACACAATATGGAACAGCTACTATGCCTACAGTTAACACCTTAACACCTGAACACTGTATGGGCCACCCATACAAATGACAATCGTTGCCTGCAACATATGCCCACAAAGAGGTCATAGGATAAAACACCACACACAGGTTTGCAGAAATGGATAACATTTATTTGTGTACCATAACAGTTTTATATGCTATGTATTATAGCTGTCCAGACACTGACATCCATATAAACAGAGTAATGCAACTGTGAAACAGTTATACTAATACAGTAGTCTGGAAAGGTTTACAACTGTTGCTGTCCAGGCCAAGCCCTTCAAATTATATAATAGTAAAGACAGACTGGGCCACCGGATACCAAACTATCAACAGTAAGTAATGCAGGTGTATAGTTCAGAAGCCTCTATCTACACTCTGTACAAAATCACTAGGTGGTAAAGTCTTCAGTTGACCAAATGAGATGTAACTGTTACATAACAAGGCATACCAGATGCCATCACAAGCACACTGATAAACAGAACAGTCTGTATGGCAGGAGGCAGTAGGCCTGCATTAACCCAATTTATGTAAGTAATGTAAATATAGGTGAAGTGTATGTTACTGTACATCTTGATACTTTAAGACAGCGCACCCCTGATACCCCCACATTTTGTAACAGCCTAGGTTATTTATGGTGCATCCCCCACCTAGACTCAATAATACAGGGCCATATACCCCTGTTACATACACTGGCCTCTGGATTGCATAAGGGCACACATGTATTGTGTAGGTGAAGGCCACACATATATGGCCTCAACCCCACCGTATGTGTGAGGGATACAACAGCAGTGGACTCTTGGCAGCAAGGTAGTGCGATATACTCACAGCCCACTACAGAACAACCCCTGACAGCATGTCATATGTGCAAAGCTTGGTATGCAGGTGGAGGACAGAGGCTGGAACACAGGCTCATATGTGGAAAACTGTTTAGTCTGCAACATACCCTTAGTCAGGGAATTGAGGTTAGAAACATAAATTGATGTAGCCATGTACTGATAGCACTCAACACACACACTACCAGTGAAATATCTGACACAGCACCTGTGTGGTGGACAGACAAAACATGATAGACACACCTCTGGCCACCAAGAGGATAGGCCCACAGTTGATAGCTATGCAGACAGACTGCATTCCAAGGTAAACTATTATGTACACACATACCCTGTAACACCAGTACTATACAAAGCATAACACAACTCTACTCACACTCTGTCTGTAGTTAGTTCTGGAACCTCCTACAAATATGTAGCTGGCCTGAGTGTGCCAGTTCTCCTGTAAAAAGTATTGCTACCTGCTGTCTGTAACACTGATGCCCACACACAGGAAGGATGTCCATCACACAGGAAATGTAAAGGGACCATGCCCGCACGATGTAGGGATTTATAGTAGGTAATTGGAAGTACTACAAAGCAAGCTGCATGCAGTTAGCAAGTGGAGGGGAGAGAGAGAGAGAGAGAGAGAGAGAGAGATTTAGCCAGCTGTCATTCAACAAGACATCATTCCCACAACAGTTATGGGAGGTATATATAAATGTAATAGAATGTAGTACCTTGTCCATCATAATGGGATAGATGATGTGGAATAATTTATATGTGCCATCAGGTGTTGTTGTGATGATGTTCAACTGAACAACTGCTATGGACAATAGTGTCTGTCCCTGTGTGTAGTGGGCCATAGCCATTAACTGTGCAAGTCAGCACTGACAGACAAGATGTAAGCCATCATAGTGTGTGTTGTGTAATGGGAAGTATGTCTATTATGTGGCCAATAGCTGGTGGTGGAAGTAATGGCATTATGATGGACATGTGGGAGCCATGGCCCACCACTGGCAGGATACTCAGGTGAATCTGTAATGTAGCATTCCAGAATGCCATAGGTGTGTAATAGGGTTACCTGCAATCAGCTCCTACATATACCCCCCCTAATGACAGGCCGTGTCCATATGTGGCACCTGTCTGTGTTGTAGCAAGGCAGAACAGTGCAGCTATGCAGGAAGGTGTTGTGAGATTGTGGATCTGATGTCTGAATACACCCCACATATAGGTATGCATATGTGTACATATGTCACGTAAATAATATTTAAAGATATATATATATATATATCAGCATGTATGTCCAGAAATATGCATAGACCCATGTGTAGACATATATATGTGCACATATATATGAAATCACATATATCTACACACATATAGATAAATACCGATATGCAAATGTCTTCATCTGTACAAACACACACACAAACAGATATGTATGGCAAGACATGCCCCCTATATCACTACCACAGTGATGTGTGATATGTGAGAGGCAGAAGCACACATAGCAATACAGACAGATATCTACAGCTGGCAGTGTGTGCACCATGGACAGGTATGTCACATGTTAGTTCCATCCTAGCACCACAGTGCCCCGCCTGTGAAGTATGCAATGGGAATATGGGGAAATATGGCAGATACACACGTGGAGGTGGTCAGGATTGGTAGATATAGAGGACAGTCTACAGGGGTGGTATGTGACCCATGGAGGGTAAACACCGTGGATGGTGTGTGTGTGGTCTGTGATGTGGACACCCCATGGTCCCCGGTATGGCCACAATGGGAACAAGGCTCCCACCAACTCCAACTCACAACAGCAGTCCATGTCCTGAAGGTGGCAGGTCTGGTGGCTGAGCAGGAGGAGCATGTTGGCCGTGTGAATGTGTACTGGGTGCCTCAGATGGATGTAGCACATCCCTCATGTGTCTGTGGAGCCTGGTATGGAACAGACCCTATACCTGAGCTCAGGGGACAGGGACATGTTGGTGTGTGCCCAAGGGGGGTGGGCCAACATCCCCTGTGTGGTTCCACCTGATGGTATGGCTGTAACAGTACACAAGAAGGCCCCAGATTAGCACACACATGTGATGTGGCCAGGTATCCTGGTCAGATGGGTGTGGAGAGGTGGATCAGCTGACCAATGGAACATATACATGTTATTGTGTCACTGTCATATTACATATGTTGGTAGTAATAGTCTACACAATCCTGGTACATGTCCAACAGCATGCATAGAATCCCCCTATGACACAGACTGTCAGATGTGCAGCAATCTCAGAGCAGCCATACCACTGGCATATATGTAACCACAGTGGCCCTAACTATGGCATGCAAGTGAATAGTCTGTAACAGGCTGGCAATGTTAGTGTCCACACAGGGGACATGGCTACAATCACATAGCAAAAGGTGTGATACACTACTCAATCTGTCCAAATGGTAGTTAAACTGTAGCAATACCTAATGAGTTGTGTGTATAGTCTGTTGAAGCTAATATGGTGGAGGGGGGGTGGCAGAGATGTGTAGTATGAACTGTGGTAACCATGCCATATGAGTCGCTCAGGCCTGTTCCCATCCTCATGTTTTTCAGGCATGATGGCACACATCTGGCTCCTAGCATATTCCGCAGAGAACGACGTAATAATAAACCAGCTGGACATATACGTGGGGCTATCTGTAAAGGCATGGACAGGTAGGTAGTATGGAGATGTGTGTGTGTGTGTGTGTGTGTGTGTGTGTGTGTGTGTGTGTGTGTGTGTGTGTGTGTGTGTGTGGTAGGGCCACTGGACATCATGCCCCTGCCATAGGCAACATAGCTGTGACCAGCAGACACATGTTTCAAGCTGTAATGGCAGTGCAGGCACGTATTGAGTGTTACACTAGACAGGGTCTTAGGCTCTAGAGGGCTGCACTTGCTACTGTAGGAGACAAGCTCATTGAAGTGGTGGCTGCCATCCGTGCTTCTAACGAGCAAGTGGATAGATGGCATGATGAACTGATGGCCCTCATCAGCAGTGATGTGTCCGTGCTTTGACATGTGGTGGGGATGTGGCGACGCCCATGTGGATGTGGCCCAGCAACACCAACAGCTGGCACTAAGTGTGGGCATGCTAGGACACCAAGGGGCTCCTGTAGTGGCAGTAACAGCCCTGGCAGTGCAGGGGGTGTGCTATGCACACCACACCACACCACAACAGGCCACATGCATGTGGTCCTGGCCAGTCCCAGGAGGGATGTGGTACCAGTGGACAAATTTCATCAACAGGTGAAAGTACCACTTCAATGTCTGTACCTGCACATGCCCGCGAAAACCCTGGCAGGCACAGTCCACATGTCCGTGGCCAGAGGCAATGAACTGCACACCCTGCCAGGTATGGTCGGCAGCTGTCCATAAATACCTGTGTAGGGCAGCCACAAGGCAGAACTTTCTGCATGCATACCCACACACTATGCAAACACATCTAGGGCACCTCATACTTACACACACCACATCACCTCAGCCAGCTCCCCAGAATACACCCCTCATCCACACACATGGTGTCAAATGTATGGCCCACCCTTGGCCTCTGGCAGACCAACATCACACCCCGTGCATATGATGATACCTGTGCCTCATACCTGTCATCCATACTATCGATACAGGGACAGGCTGATATGGTTCTGATGCACAGGGTGACTGTACACCAGTGTACCACAGTCCTGCAGTGTAACATGTAGTAGGATGTAGAGTGTGAGGCATAACTGGCAGGTAGTGTAGCCATCCAACAATGATGCCTTCTAGCTGTTAGCAACACTGCTTGGTTGTGGTCTCTAAACTGATATGCAAGTGTGTTGTAGGTGTACATGTGTCAGCATGAGGATGATCTGCAGTCATAATGCACAACAGGGTATGTCACTGTACTGACACCATGGCAGTGACATATCTGGCGTACAGTCGAACATATTTCACAGGTTACTATACTGCGTATTGCCTGTGCCACATGGACAGGTGGCCCACTGAGGCGTGTATACCCTGCAACCTGATGTAGACCCATCCACATACACACACACTGTTACTTGCCAACACTGGGACTAGATCCCTACCTAGCAATGTCATGATACTGATGTGTGTGGCCTACATTGCACAAACACTGCCTTAACCACTCTGTATCCAACAGACCTTGTTCTGGCCAGCAACAAAATGAGCAGCCCTTGCAGGTCATGAATTCAGGGCCCTTTACACTGAAATCACAACACATGATCACTACGCCATGACCAATGTGGGGACAGCTTTTATGTTACCAGTATAGCTGTCATTACCCAAATCGAGTGGTATTGAACACTTGCCTTTATGTCCAAGATTGTGTAGTCCTTGTCATTAATATGACTGTTGCATCACCTATGTTGTTTTATCATAATGTACACATAGCAGATACATACGGTGGGACATATGTGGGAGGGTATATGCAACCATGACGTTTACTCATGACAGGTATATGGTTGTATACATATAGGTGTATAGATGTCTACATGTACATACACAGGTATACACATACATATGTCTGTATACACATCTGTATAGTGCTACATATATATGGCCATGTGTACACCTCTTCGTATGTACATATGTGTACATATCTATACATATATGTTTCTATACATATGTGTATATATAGGTATACGTATATGTACATATAGATATGTGTATATAGCTATATATTTATGCACATCCTGTCTGTACAGATATTCCTAGTTATGTTGGTATATATTTAGATATCTATGACTATATGTGCATGCATATCTATACCGATATACCTACTACTGTTGATATATCTGTAGATATCCATACATTTATGTGCATATGTATCACTATCTGTATATCTGTAGACATATATTGCTCTGTATATGTATATATCTGGGTGTGTATATGTATATCTATGTACATATACATACCCATCTATATATGTCGATATGTATATGTGTAATCATAAATATATATCTGGATGATTATATGTACAGATGTTCTCACCATATGTCCTGGACACGGAATGTAGACCTACTCCAGCCCCTATAGTCCCAACGTCATGGTGTAAGTGGATGTCAGGTATGTATAGCAGGTATATTGGTATACTATTGCTGCTGTAATTGGGATTGTCTACACAGACATGGTGCGTGTGAGAGGTCACATCTGCTTTCCACATGTGTGCCATTGGCTAATGACAGACATCCTAAGGACATCCTGGTAAAGTACCACTGCTAGCACATAATGCCCCCATGGACTGCAGCACATATATTGGCCAATATATGTGGACATTCTGAAACACTCGGAGGTATACACAGATCCCCTTAGTGCTAAACATGTGTACCATGCATGACAATATGGATGTTAACAACCATGTAGATGGGTATAACACATAATGACTGGTATACATATGCCACCATAGGTTATGGATTCACACACCCCTGTCTGGCCTGACACATAATAACCACTGGTACAGGGGTGCCATGGCCACATACTACCCATTAGATAGTGACATACATCTGTACGTCATCCCACTGCTCTGTCTGACATACATGACTGTTAAGGGAGACCCGGCAGCAGTACATTCAGCAAGTATCTCCACATGATATCTCATTGGATGACTACACTAAGTTGCTAGACATATAACAATGCACTGTAGAGGCTACAGGCAGACTGACTCAACACTGGCCAACATTTCCTATGGGAGAATGCACATGTACCTGCATATATAGCAGGCTCTGCAGGCATGTCACACCACAGGGTAGGATATACCTGTGGGAATGTGCATAACCACATCCAATGTGAACACAGCCACAGCCACATATGGTAAGTTAACATAAAAGTACAGTATATGGACTATCTGTTCAACAACATCCTCATATGTGCCACTCACAGACTAACCCTACATATACTGGGCTGCTACACGGTGTGGTCTGCTGTCTGTCTGTGGTATGGGACATGTGTGTATGGCCCTACAAACATGTAAACCAATACGGTAACATACAGTGGACAGCATGTAACATCAGATAGGACAGGACCTATAACAATGACATCTACCACAGTCTGTACACAGGCTAAAGAACATGTTCACAATATACACACTGTTGACAGTCACCATAGTTACACAGACCACAGTACTGTACAAATGACCACGGAATGTCCTGATAATGTCATCAAATATACCTGTACATAACGTGTAGCAGTCTGATATCTCCCTGGCTTGTTATCAGATATGATGACACTAATGATGGTGTACAGCACATATGCACCTCTTAATGCATGACATATGTACAAAGGTTGACAGAGTTGTGGCTGGAAGCACATACACAAGGCCAATATTGACATGTTGCTGTGATAACCTCATACATGTACTGTCGTAACAGGGTTTGTTGCAACATGTGTCTTATGAGGGATATGAAGTCAGTAATTGTCAGGGCTTTCACCCTCTACAGACTGCAATCCTCACACTACCTTCTGTAGTTTACAGATACATGCTCTGTGAGTAACACATGACACCAAGGGCACAAGACACTGCCCAGTCTGCAGATGACCCAGCAGATGCGGATTCCTCATAAACACAGTACTGACATGGCAGGTATTACAACATATAGGACAGCCATATCCACACACACACACTGTTAAACCAACATTACTCCACATGCAGTATAGCAGTACTTACAGTTTGTAGTCAGGTCAGGCACATCCCCCTCCTGTGTGTTTCCCTGTTTCTACAGTGTAAGTTGTTAGAGGTAAATCCCCAATCCATTGGAGATGCATTTCGCTAAACGACAGATCTAGTTCCTGCCCACAGTGGATGCAAATAGCCAACACCAAAATTATGTTCCTAGATATTGGAGTGTGTTATGATGCAATTGGCTATGAGAATGTTACCACAGCTGTTCCACATGCACTCAGCTAGAGGAGGATTGCAATTGGTGCAGAAGCCATCAGCTGATCATGACCATCACTTACAAAACACAAACTGCTGCCTAGCAAAGCAGGTGTACATCCCACATCTTCCAGAGAGGGTGTGGGCAGGACAGACAGACAAAGTATGTAAGTGAAGGTATGGGTGAGTAAAACTTAAGCATGCTTGTGTCACACACCTACCAGTATGGGGTTTTAAACACCTGACTGACTATGCATAGCTATCACATATATATGCAGTTATTGCATGCGCCACATAGCTTACATGTTGGTGAGCTATCCAGATGTATATGTGCTGGTGAGTGACATCTGCAACACTGTTGTGATACAGTAGGGGTAGCACACGAGCCTGTCCACATGAACAGGTGCCAGCATCAATACAGCCACACTCTGTAAGGGACTCATACACATTGCCACACTTGGCAGGGTAACAAATACACTTCCTAACCAGTTACCTTGCCACAATACAGTAATGCATAGGTATCAATTGGCCCAAAGGGATTATCCCGAGGTTCTATGGTCAAAGGATATGTGACGGTGTCTGTATGCCAATGGGGGCGGTACTAAGTGTAAATGTGGTCGGAAGCATCATACACCACACACACACAGACACAGGGTGCTAGTACCGGCATGCATGTGTGCATTGCTTCATGGGTGTGTAGTGGTTGATGGTGCCAGACAGCTGTACAAGGCTAGGTGAGGGGTATATCTTGCCATCAGACCACATAAAAATGGTCTGCATTATGGCTAAGGGGTGTAGTGTACGGAATGGACCACACAGGTGGGTATAGTATTCACCATCCAGTCTCCTGGGTTACTATTGTGCGTGGCCAGTGCTGTGCAATGCATGGCATGTATGTGCTCTATATGCCATGACATGGACAGTGTTTGGGATGTGGACACGTCCCACATTCATGTACAGTGGCATGTGGAAGTGTACCTGATTTGTCTGGCCCATGTTGTGTACATAGAATGTTATTATTAGATGTGACAGTTCCACCCTCATGTGACAGGGACAGGTAATAGACAGCTGGTTGACCCTGCACCTACATTGATAGCATGCTACAGGCATTCTCTGGTGTCAGTGGCATCTTTCCATACAGGGTATGTGTGTAAGGCATGGTATGTCCTTTGTGGATCACATTTGATGGAACCACAGTTGTTGCAGGCATCCGGTGGGAAACATACTGAAGGCGCACTGTCTGCAATTATGTGGCTATCATACTGATGGACAGGGTGCCATGGCCTCTGTAGGCCACTGCATTCACACCATAGTAACTATCAGTCGCCAATATGCAGGGTACTACACACATCTTGGCTGTTGCCTCGCCATGTGTGTGTGTATGAGACATGGGTTGAGAGTGTGCTCTGGGTAATACTGGGGTTGCTAACTGTGATTGCCTGGCCTTGATGTTTCATGTATGGGTATGGATATGCACCCCAGCCTCTCGGTTATTTCACAGCTGCCTTCCCTGTACAGTGGACATTGTGATATGTACTAGGGCCACCATATAAGAAAATTGCAAAACCAACTCCACATTGGGTCCAGGTGTCACACACGCACACCCTCCTATACACTGGTTATGAGGTACAGACACACATGCACACACACCTGTCATGCCCGGGAGTAGAACCCCTATCTACCTACTTTATTACACTACAGCACTACACACTTATACTGTGCGCCACGGTGGTTACTGCAGTACTCCTTCCCCAAAGGTGTATATTACATTGGCTGACATCAGCAGGATTGCCAAAGTAGGGCATTTGACACGTACTAAATGTGACTAGCCTAAAATGCATTGCTCCCTGCACAGACAGTGGAACACACATAAAACATCCAGAACTGTGATGGGTGGGTGTAGAACCCTACCAGAGTTCTGAATCACACTACAGCAGTTATGGAACACGCTATGGAGATTACTGGGCTACAACTTTCCCAGAGGTGTATTTTGTGGGGGATGACATCAGCAGCCTTACCAAGGTAGAGCATTTAAATTGTAGGGGGTGTGCCTACCCTAAAATGCATTGCTTTCTACACAGACAGACATACACAGGTGCCAAGGCTGGGTTTGGAACTCCTACTTAAGTACTTTATTTCATTACAGCAGTACAAAGTTACAGCATGCGCCACAGAGATTATTGCCCTATCACTTCCTCGAAGGTGTACTTCACAGTTGATCACATCGGCACACTTGTCAAAGTGGATCATTAGAGGTTGTAGTGTCTGTGAATGGACTCAAAAGCATTGCTCCCTACACTGACAAATTAAGACACACACAAACATCCACACTCGCCATGTCAGGGAATAGAACACCTACCTATGTAGTTTATCAGACTACAGTGGTACGCAGTTACAGGACGCGCTACGGAGATTACTGGACTACAGCTTCCCAGTGGTGTATTACTAGGTGGATGACATCAACTGCCTGGCAAAGGTTGAACATTTGGATTGTGGGGAGTGTGGCTAGCCTAAAAGGCATTGCTCTCTACACAGACACACTCACAATTGCCATGTCGGGGGGATAGAACTCCTACCTAACTAGTTTATCACACTACAGCGGTATGCAGTTATAGGGCGCGCTATGGAGATTACTGGGCTACAGCTTCCCAGAGGTGTATTACTAGGTGGATGACATCAGCTGGCTTGCAAAGGTTGAGCATTTGGATTGTGGGGAGTGTGGCTAGCCTAAAAAGCATTGCTTTCTACACAGACAGACAGACGCACACACACACATACAGGTGCCATGTCTAGGGATAGAACTCCTACCGAAGTAGTTTATCACCCTACAGCAGTACGCGGTTACAAGATGTGCTATGGAGATTACTGGCCTACAGCTTCCCATTGGTGTATTACTAGGTGGATGACATCAGCTGCCTTGCAAAGGTTGAGCATTTGGATTATGGGGAGTGTGGCTAGCCTAAAAAGAATTGCTCGCTAGACAGACACACACTTACCATGTCTGGGGATAGAACTCCTACCTAACTAGTTTACCACACTACAGCAGTACACAGTTACAGGACACACTATGGAGATTACTGGGCTACAGCTTCCCAGAGGTGTATTATTAGGTTAATGACATCAGCTGCCTTGCAAAGGTTGAGCATTTGAATTATGGGGAGTGTGGCTAGCCTAAAAAGCATTGCTCTCTACACAATCAGACAGATAAACACACAGTTGCCATGTCTGGGGATAGAACTCCTACCCAACTAGTTTATCCCATTACAGAGGTACACAATTACAGAACACGCTATGGAGATTACAGGGCTACAGCTTCCCAGAGGTATATTACTATGTGGATGACATCAGCTGACTTGCAAAGTTGAGCATTTGAATTATGGGGAGTGTGGCAAGCCTAAAAAGCATTGCTCTTAACACAGACAGACACACACACAGTTGCCATGTGTGGGATTAGAACTCCTACCTAACTACTTTATCACATGACAGCAGTACGCAGTTACAAGATGCGCTATAGAGATTAATGGGCTACAATTTTCCCAGAGGTGTATTTCTAGGTGGATGACATCAGCAGCCTTGCCTAAGTTGTGCATTTAAATTGTTGGGAGTGTGACTACCCTTAAAAACATTGCTCTCTACACAGTCAGACAAACACACACAGACACACACACACACACACACTTGCCAAGTCTGGGATTTGAAGTCCTACCTAACTAGCTCATCACACTACAACAGTACATAGTTATGGGACAAGCCACGGAGATTACTAGGCTACAATTCTCCCAAAGGTGTATTTCACATTGGATGACATCAGCAGGCTTGTTATAATAGGGCTATGGGGAGGGCAGTGTGTGTGCATGGGCCATTACCCATTCGTGTAGGGGTTGACATGCTACAAGCGGACATACACAGGGTCATATTTTACAGGTATGTGTATACATTTGCTAGATGACTACTTCCTTGTACAGTCATGTTGCACAGCTGGCACATGCACCACATGGTCTGTAATGCTAACAGATACTGGTGGCTAGTATCTGCAGTGAGTGACATCTGCACCTCATGTGTTTGGGACCCTTTGGCTGTGTGCTGGGTGGGACAGGCCTGGATGGCTCTTTGTCACAGTCACCCTCTTCCACACATCTATGTCCATTTACCTTTGGCTTATTATAGTGTGTTGTCCTTACATATATGTCTGTATTCCTATCCACTGTGTGTGCAAGGCATGAGTAGTGCATACTGACGAGTGTCTGCACTGACAACTGCAACTGCCAGATGTGTCTGGTCCACTGGTGTTTGCAGACATGACTTTCATGTGTTTGTGTGTGAGCATGTCCAGTATGACCTTTCAGTATGTTGTTGCCTTACATTGCCTTCATTTCTCTAAGTATGTGAGCATGCCCAGTATGGCCATCTGTATTGCATGTGTGGGTCAAGTCCAGATAGTTTGTACTGCAGTGCTAACCTTTGTGTTGTACATCGACAGGTAGCATGCTGTCTCTGCAGGGTATCCATTGATCATTTGGCATTGACCATTACTGCATTTCTGCATAGCGGGAGGAGCACACCTGACTGTTTCTACATCTCTACAAAGGATTGGGGGGGTCACACCTTACTTTACTATATTTCTATGTAGGTTGGGGGAAGGGCACACCTGACTATTTCTACATTTCTATACAGGATTGAAGGGGCACACCTGACTGTTACTATATGTCTACGTAGGATGGGGGGGCACACCTGACATTTGTACACATTTGCTGGGACTGTACTGGTATGCCAGGTACCCCATTTCAGTCTGTAGTCTTACCTATCGTGATGGCTAGAGGCATACCAGTGTCATACAGACCGTGGCTTTAGTTGCCCTACATATTATTGTCTGACTTCCTACCCTTTAGAACTAACATCCCGCTGCCTGCCCTGCTGTGGTCTGTCTATGTAGGCCTGGGGGGGGAGGTTAACTATAGCCATCATTCTGGGGCCATGGCACAGGATCTGTTTGGGTTTGTCTACACCTGTCCTGCTGGCTGACACTGTTGTTGGCTATGTGAACCGTCCTGACTGGAATGTGTAGGTCATATGGACACATATGTCGCTCAGCACATTTCCTGCATTGGGTTTTGTCACCCTGTGTAGTAGTGACTACTGTGGTGACTCCAGTATGTGTTACAGATGTCATGGTGCCACTATGGGTGTCTACTGTCTGCTGTCATAACATCCAGCCACCCAATTCCCTTGCATGCTCACATCCGTACAATAGCTACAGGTAACAACACATTCTACTCCATATGGCAACTGGTAGGTTGATTGACTTGCCTTGTGGATGTACCAGGCTTGCAGATGGAGTTGGTGAGCTGCCTATGTTGGATGCACATAGTACACTCCCTACACATGGTTGAGCACAGGTAGTGTCATGTTTGGCATCCCTTTTACTGTATGTGCGAGTCAGAGAGAGGGGTCATTCCCTGGGTCCATACTGTGTCAGTGCATGTGCTATGCATTGCCTCTTTGCCAAGGCCAGAGCATACTGGGCACACCTCCTTCTGCCTACTGGGGCAGGCTCAGGTTGTTCCTCCTCCAGGTCACTCTGTGCCTGTGCAGGCCTTGGCATTGGTGGGGGCTGTGTGGCCCTGCCACATGCTGTTCCTGCTGCACCTGTTTCCTCAGGATCATATTGTGTAGCATAGCACATACCATAACAATTTGCGTACATGTAGCTGGTGAATACTGCAAGGCTCCACCGGATGTATTCAGACACCAGAACCATGACCTGAGCATCCCAAACACATGCTCTATTATATGTCTGGCCTGTGCATGTGCCTCAGTATGGCGTTGCTGTTCAGGTGTGTGTGCATTTCTGATGGGTGTCATCAGCCACGGCTCCAGTGTGTACCCAGCATCACCCACTAGGTGGCTATAGGGGATGTCCCCATTGACAAATCTCTGGTACAGCTGTGTCAAATGCCATATGTGGGAATCATCATAGCTTCCAAGGCAGCCTGCACATGCATTCATTATAATGCCCTGGGCATCACATACAACCTGGCAGTTGATGAAGGGGGTGCCCCTGTGGTTGATGTAGGCCCTACCGTGCTCACCAGGTGGTGCTTTGATGCGTATGTGCATACAGTCTATAGCACCCATTACCCCAGGGTATTCTGCTATTTGGTGGGAAGAGATGCATATTGCTGGTTAACACCTCACAGGTGCTGAGGAAATATACGTGCTCACTGGCATGTGCTGACATGGTATCCAGGAACTGGTGGAATACTCTGGATGCTGATTCCTGTGAGACCCCATGATACCCCAGTTGTGCTTTGGGAAGTACCTGTGGCTACTATACCTAGGCCTACACATACCTTGGTATCCACTGAGATGGGTTTCCCTCTGTCAGTTTGGTGTGACAGGTGTGGCCAGCACAGCTCAACACATTGCTGTAGGAGGTCTCTGCCCACCCTATAGCGCTCCACTGTCTCCAGCTCATGTAGCCCCTGGTAGGTTACCCTGGGTCTGTACACTCTTCTCCGTCTCCTCACTGTGGGTTGTTCGGCAGCATTCATAACCTCACCACCCTCAGCCTCTTGCACATGTTGTTCTATGTTGCCTGCTGCAGCCCTTCTCATTTTGTAGGTTTGTTAGTTAAAATTTCCCCGCTTGTATACACCAGTGGTGTAGAGTGTGGGAAGAACCAGAGGGAAAGGTGTTTGCTTAGTTTATAGTAGTGTTCCGGGCTGGGCTGGTCTGCTGCCTGTGTAATTGGCTGATCCTGATACATTTCACCTGCCAGTTAAGCTAGTTTTCCTTGATTACCTTCCTACTGCTGTTTTCCCTTCCCATTGCCTTCTTGTTTAAGCTTGTGTGCGTGCCGCGCAAACAGAATGCTCAAATGTGCACACTGCTGCTATTTCCTGGTTTAACCTCTTTTTTCTTCCTGTATGACCCGGTGCGAGGTGCGCACACCCGCTTAGGCTTTGTAAAGACTGCTAGGTAGGTTTAGACACACACCCTAGCTTAGCTGTGCTTAGCTAGGGGCAATCCCAAGCCACAGGGATCCAATCCACTTACAGAATGCCTGAAACACCCCCATGATGTCACCTACCTCCTAGGCTTGCATCCAGCTATTCCTACTCTTACACTGTTGGGACCTGCCTCACATCCTGGGGGAAAACTGGGATTCACTAGCCTTCCCCTCATTTGCATAGGATTGCCTGCTAATGCAGAGTTACATGTCTCACACTGAGCCTCCCCCCTTAGCAGCCACTATTCACTGACCAGGCTGTCTTCTGCCTGCCATTGACTTGCATGGCAGAATAGTGATTTTAGTTAGAATGCTTAATTTAGGTTCAGTTTGTTATTTTCTCACCAATCCCATTTGCACTCCGCTGCCCTATGCTTAAACAGCCGAGATTGGCTAATAAGAGTTAAAAGTTGTTTTTTTAAATTGTTTTACTGTTTGCAATGCCAATGACCTTATACTTGGCCATTGGCATGCTTACCACATTATATGCAGCCTTTATCTGGGGCTGTCATAGCTCCGTTTTGGATTTTGCAGAACTGTACTCGGTTACTAGCTGAGTACATCTCTGCTGATTGCACTAGTCCTGCATGGATGGTCACAAGCTTCCTGGATCGCAAATTCACCTCATTTGCATGGATTTCTCTTGCAAATGGGGTGATTTGCATACAAGGGCTTCGTCCGTGCAGAATTAGTGCAGGAGCTCTCGTGCACACCCCTGCAGGCTGTTCCTGGATCGCACAGCAGACATATTGTCTGCTTGAGCTCCTGCACCTATCTTGCACACTGTGCAAGCTTTTGAGAATCCGGGGGACAGTCTTTTTATTAGTCAGCTATGTATCCCACACAGGAATGCAATGTTCTTCAAGATGCTGGATTCCCAGCTTGCCTTTGGCCATGAACAAACAAATCACTTTCCTTTTAGAAAGATCACCCCCCCACACACACACACACACACACACACACACACACACACACACAAACACTCTACTTTTCTTTTTGGGAGTTTCCACTAAATGGATCAGGAGCCTGCTGCATTGTTGTTTATCCAGTCTTCCCATCAAAAATATGTGGCTTTAAACTCTTTGAAAAATTATTGCTAGATCTGCAAATCCTCCTTCACCCAGCTTGCCATCCTGACCCTTTGTGCTTCTGCCACTTGTGTTTCAGTAGCACTGGTAGTGATCCTATGAAAGTCAAACATTGCCTTACTATTTTACAAGCAGAACTGAGGAGTCTAAACATTAATATAATGTCACCCACCTGCATTTCTCTTTTAATAAAAAAATAAATAAATAATCTAGTCATTTGATGTTTTCAGCTTCTACCTTGCCAATCTGAATATCTCAGAATCAATATTACCCTACAGACCCAGGAAAATTAAATTCCTAGAGATGTCTTATAGCACATTATTTAGTTATTTAATGTTTGTTGACTGGGAAAGTCTGACTAGGACACAGCCAGTTTGCAGTGGAGGCCCAGGGAGAAATGCTTCTTAACAGAATGTGGGAGGAAACTCACATGAAGGCAGGTAGGGCATGCAGACTCCACACAGAAGGCACCCCAGCCGAGAATTGAACCAGAGAATCTCTTGTTGGTGAGGCGACAACATTAACCACTGCACCACTGTGCCACCCAATGATAACTCAGTCTCAGTACTGTGCTGCTGAAGGACTTAATGCTTTCCATAGAACTTTTATCTCATCAAATTAGTAAAGAATCATTATATAATGCACTTTTTTCCTTCTGGGATCCTTGCTTTCCCAAACTCAGTGCAAGATTGTACTAACCTTTTTCAAAGGTTATGCAAACCATGGAACATCCCATTGGTAATACTCTGTCAAAAAAATACTTTCCTACTAATTTGCTACAAACAAAAACCACAAGTAGCAAACTAGTAAAAATAAAATTCATGGCTTGCCAGAGAGCACACAGCTTTATTCACATAACAGACTAAGCACTTTCACCCATAATCCTGTTGGGCTTCATCAGAGTCAAACAATGTAAAACATTTGATCCTTATATACAAAAAATAGTAACTGATTAATTAATGGACATTCAACATTCAATTAGTTTATCAGTACTGTTTCAAATGTTACAAACCTAGTATAATTCAGCTATGAAAACTGACCTTAAAAATCATAAATAACCTACCCAAACATCTTAACACCACCAATAAATACAGTATAATCTAAAAAGAACTACTGTGCATCTTAAAACCTATATAATAAAGCATTTCACTATATTTAAATAGGGGCATTTGATGCCTATTTCATCCAACAAATAAATACATATATTAAATATATTAAAATATATATTGAGTTCTGTATTTATGTAATATATGTATCAATAAACTTGTTACATTAATGCAACCATATCCAGATCAAATAAAATGTGACTTATATTTTAAGTAACTGGAACTAGAGAGTTTATTATTTATGCCTGGCCACCTAGTTGCGTCGAGACGTAACTGCCAAAGGCATTCTCTAATTACCAGTATTGTCTTGATATCTCCACTAACATCACTCTTCGGAATCTTGTCAATTGCAAAGAATAAAAATCTTTTAAAGTTTTTACATTCCTTACTGTGCAAATATAATGCATTTGGCAGTTTGTTATTTTTAATGTCCCTACTGTGTTCCAAAATTCTTGATCTCAATTTACGTGAGGTCTTTCCCACATAAAATGCGGGATATGATAAACATGTTGCAATGTACACTACCATGTCTTACAACTACAATGTCCTGGACATTTCAAAGATTTCTTATAACTACTTAAGTATGCATTCGGTCCATCATAAATAAATTTACAGGCCTTACAAAAAACACATTTTTTCATACAAGAATTCACCAACAGAGGTACCTTTTTCTAAAAGTTCCTTTAAATTGGCCCCTTTACTAGTAACAAATATGGGGGTGGACCCCAGTGTTCCCTTCATTTCATCAGGAAACACACTGCCCCATGCTGTTTGTATAATCTGCCTTACTTTTGGTGTTGTGCGATTGTATTCCAGCACCATCATAGCACCCTTAGCTACCTTTTTATATTCAAAGGGTGTATTCTTATTTGTTGGGCTGACTTCTCTAGTTTTTTCTGACAAAATAGGACAAAATGTGGTAGGCCTTTTCTCTAACACTTCCTTACTTATTTTTGTCAGGAGATCAGTAGGGTACCCTCTGTTTTGGAACACATATAAGGAAACTTCTCCAACACTTTCTTACATGTAATGTCTATGTATGAAGCAAGGGGTTCAGTTTTTGAACCCCTAGCAGCCACAATTGGTTTAAATGGTGGACAATTCATGTTTTCGGGAATTTTGGGGATTCCAAAGATAGACGGTATAATCGGGGTATCCACCATCAAATATCTGTACTCTTCATCTGAAATGATCGCCTCACACAAAAATTCGTGAAGTTTCCAGTCAATCTTGGCATATGCTTTGTAAACATCAAATTTGGACACTCCTGTATAGGTGCTGGAATCATGCAATAATTCTTGCATTCTGCAGGAATAATCAGTATTTGTCATGATCACTACCCCCCACCCTTATCTGGTTTCATAACAAGGTAAAGGGAGGTTTCTGTTAGTTGTTTCAAACAGAATTTTTCACCTATAGACAAATTTTGAACAGGCTGTTTTTCAGAAAAAATGCATCTCCTAATCTGTATTTCATATAGTCTTTCAAAAACCATAACTGTAAGGTTACTTGGGGGAATAAATGTACTACTTCTCTTAAAAGTCATAACATTCTCAATACCAGGATTACCATTATTAGCAAAAAATAACTTAAAATTTAAAAGTCTAATAAAAAGTTTTAAATGCAACAGTAACTTCCCAACCTCATAGCGGAAGTTGGGTACAAAAGAAAACCCTTTTCTCAACAAAGACAGATGGTTATCAGAAATCTCAATAGTAGAATAATTATAAATCGAAAAATCATTGATACATATCTGCTGACAATTACAATTTCCATTCAACAATTCTGAATCAATGTCCATAAAACTATCATTGTTAATACAATTCAGTTCAATAAGGAGTCCTTCCTGTCCCATTTATCACATCAGCAAAGTCTAATTGTGCATGGTGTTGTAACAGACTTTAATTGGAGTTGTGGTTGTGCCACTGATTGTGAGGTATATTCCTTGAACCACCCCATCTCTCCCTTTGTTGGTAACCTTGACCTCTCACTGGGGTTGTCCTGTTGTTGTTCTAGTTGCGGTTCACGTAAATTGAGGTCAAGAATTTTGGAACACAGTGGGGACATTAAAAATAGCAAATTGTCAAGCGCATTATATTTTCACAGTAAGGAATGTAAAAACTTTAAAAGGTTTTTATTCTTTGTAATTGGCAAGATTCCAAAGAGTGATGTTGGTGGAAATATCAAGACAATACTGGAAATTAGAGAATGCCTTTGGCAGTTACGTCTCAATGCGACTAGGTGGCCAGGCATAAATGATAAAATCTCTATTTCCAGTTACTTAAAATACAAGTCACATTTTATTTGATCTGGATATGGTTGGATTAATATAACAAGTTTATTGACACATATTACATAAATACAGAACTCAATATATATTTTAATATATTTAACATATGTATTTATTTGTTGGATGAAATAGGCATCAAATGCCCATATTTAAATATAGTGAAATGTTTTATTATATAGGTTTTAAGATGCACAGTAGTTCTTTTTAGATTATACTGTATTTATTGGTGGTGTTAAGATGTTTGGGTAGGTTACTTATGATTTTTAAGGTCAGTTTTCATAGTTGAATTATACTAGGGTTGTAACATTTGAAATAGTACTGATAAACTAATTGAATGTTGAATGTCCATTAATGAATCAATTAACATTTTTTTGTATATAAGATCAAATGTTTTACATTGTTTGACTTTGATGAAGCCCAACAGGATTATGGGTGAAAGTGCTTCGTCTGTTATGTGAATAAAGCTGTGTGCTCTCTGTCAAGCTGTGGATTTTATTTTTACTAGCTTGCTTTCCTACTAATGTTGATACCAGCAAGTGCTAGCTTTGCAGCCAGTCTGAAACTAGAAGGAAGGTCCATTTTATGACCAGCTTTTCCAGTTTTATGTCCAACTTTGCCCACCAGGGATCTCACCTTGACTTTGTGATCCTAATAAAATCTCCAAGGAAAGTATACTACACCCCAGGGGCCTTATTAGCTGGATGACATGCTCGGTAATACAAATTATGAAGCAATTTAAATTTCATAAGCCACTTTTTGAAATAAGGTTAAGTGGAAAACATTTGGTAAGTGAAAAAATGGTGTTTTCTT
This sequence comes from Protopterus annectens, assembly GCF_019279795.1. Taxonomy (NCBI): domain Eukaryota; kingdom Metazoa; phylum Chordata; order Ceratodontiformes; family Protopteridae; genus Protopterus; species Protopterus annectens. The sequence continues at coordinate 21,733,650 of NC_056731.1, forward strand.
TCCCCTAACCATTTCCAGGATCTCTCCAGATGAGCTTGAAACTTGCCACCTACATGTACTGAAAATCCCCATTTTTAAAATCTTCCTCTGACATAAAAGCCATAACTCTGTTTTAGTAATCCATCAAATACTTCTCAAGATGGCCCATCTTACAGGAATCTGAACCTCAAATTCTCTATACTGCCAGTCCCTGTGTGAAGTACTCCCTGTCACACAGAAAGGAACCCCTGCCCCCTTCAGTGGTGAATGATTGCTGTTTATTGACTTCAATGGCCCCTTTTCTCCAAAACTATAATATCCCTAGATGGGTCCTACACAGGTGTACCTCAGACTTTGTGAATCCTGAATAATGAAGAAATATGCAGAAGTGGGGGCAGCCAAATCAGGTTTTTCACAAGAACAGGCATTAGGTGCAGAAAGTCTACAGAGCAAATGCCCCATGTTTTGGCCCTTTCCTTCTTGGTTTGCACTTTCTTAAGGCAATTAATGCTACAGAGTGATTCCTAGCCCCTGGTGGTCCTGTTCTGCAATTCTTTATGGCATGGCCTGATCTAGTGACTTTAATACATCAGTATACTCACTTTTAAAATGCTTCATTTGGTAGGTTGATTGTTGTGTGTGCCTATCAGCTCATGTTGCCAAATCTCCATAGCAAGAGCTGATCAATTACTTTTATAACAAGTATGTTCAGTGACATCTCCCTAACCTTTCTGTTGTCAATACTAATGGTACCAATGGTAATACTACCATGAGAAACACACCTCCCCACTCCCCAGAATACTACGGTTCTCTGTCCCTGCACTCCCAAACTACATTATTTGATCCTTTCCTGTCCTCCATTAGTGGCTCCAAACTTAGGCATAAACTTGTCCAGGGTTCTCTGCTCTAGTGACTCCACAAATTTTTCTGAATAATCCTCTAAACTGTATGAATAAGATTCATCAATGTCTCCATGTCTTGAATAACCTAATGCTTATTGTTTTTTGGCTCTGTCAAAGCTTGATGGACTCAATTCTTTGACTGCACTCTCTCAGCACTCTGCCCATTTTTCCATTCTTGATTTCTCAGACATTGTCGTGGTTCTGTGGCAACCTGACTACTTTTTCTTCCTCTTCTCTTTACCTGAATTAAACATCTCTGTGTTGGAAATCTGTGGAGAACTTGTGAGAAATGTATTCACTTGCTTGAGAATAATTACTAAATGATAAAATCTCTGTTACCATAACATGTAGTGCAAGCACAAATGTATAATTCATGTTATATACTTCCTCCATATATAATTAATGGTACACATTTCCTTCATACTAAACAACTCATACCCTCCCCATATGGTACCACCAAGCTGCTATAATTATTTGGTTACCTCTGTTTCTCTTGCTGTCTACCTTGCCATCCACCATTCCCAGGAAGACAATTCACAAAACACATTTATCTCTTTATTTTATTTCATTTTTGTTTACCAGGGTACATCACTCATCAGAAATGACCAGTTGCAGGTTCAGCCTAGATTGCATGTTACAACAAGAACCAATATAATAACCAATACTGAATGACATAAAAGCATCAGTATATACACACACAACAACATTATTAAAACAAGAATTGATATTACATAACATCATACATCACTGTAAAAAGAAATGGCATTGCGTAACCACATGTATACCACACTCAGCCGCCATGCCCAGTCCTGATGAGATTAAACCATCATGTAAAGTACTCAACCTCCATTCCCACTCTGTGACATCCTGCACGTCTGAAATATACTTATCCTTCTTGTTACTTCTGTTCTGCATAGCCATCTTGATTAAACATGCAGCTCGTCCCTAAAGTAAAGCAGCTGATAAACATGATCAAGCTAGAACCCACCGTCAACTATCATTTAGTACATTTAGTATTTCATTAACCAATTTTTCTTTGTTTTAATTTTTGCCAACAACAACTTATGTTTCCTAACACAGAGCTGTTGCCACCTAATTCCCAATATAAATTAAATTAAACTACCACCAAACCTAAAACAAGTTAAAACCAAAGACCATACTTACTTCAGTACTGCACTAACCCTCAGGCAAGAATCCTGTAACTAATGCTTCTCTGGTCTGGATAAAACAAACAAACGAAAAAGACTGTTTCCTCACTTTCAGTGGAAAAGAGGCTTACCTGATTTATGTCTCATATTTTATTTCACCTTGATTGGTCCTCACCGCTGGTCCCAATTCTAGACCACTGTAGCCTAACTAACCACTAAAATCCACCCCAGCCAACCCCTAACTTTGCACCTACGTGACACTGGAAACTTATTCCCCAAGAGAGGGGAAGAAGGAGCCTAGGACAAAGCAGTCTGGTATAAAATGTCCATAATTTCAAATCATATCTTGTTCTCTTAAAAATGCACATTTATACCGAAGGTGCACACGTGTGTGTATGTATGTATGTGTGCATACCTATTTATCTCTCTCTCAGTATAGATAGATAGCTATATTAAAGCAATAATTCATGACTGTATGTGAGCATCCCGATATATCCACAAACAGGAGTGGATTATTGCTTTTATACAATAAAATCATTTAAGAAAGAAATGACTTACCTTTCTTAAATAATGTGATTGCATAGTGGTGTTTCATTCTTCTTCCACATTGTCTTCACAATGCTTACATTCCCACTCTTGCACAATACTTTAGTGCAGAAGTGATGCAGAAAACAGAATCCATGCTGCTGTTTGTTTAGGATTTCTTTGTTAACTCTTGAAAAATAGACATTTATAGGGGACAGCACAAAATGGAGTCTAAATGGAGAGAAAAAGAGACTTAATAGGGTGCAATAGTTATGCAAAGCAGAAAGCAAAATTAATCAATACAAAAAAGCAGCATCAAAAATATTAGAAGAGAAATGCAGACAAAGTCATGCAGGAACATTTTACAATGCAAAAAATAAGAAAACAAAAGGGAGAAGTTGAAAAGAGGATTCAACTGAAGATATGGAATACCTGTGAAGTGAAGGATTTAGTATAGAAAATCCAACTCTGTTAACATCACAGCATGTTAGAACAAAGAGTCCCAGATTAAGAAGAAACCAGGGGAAAGGGAAGCATCTAATTAGCTGCCACATGAAGATACTTTGGAACTTTCAGTAGGAAACAAGTACAAAAGTTCAGTTGGAGTTGCACAGCAAGGGAAGGATCAAGAAAACTGTGGCAACTCTGACTATACCTGTCAAACTGTTAGTGCAACAAGCCTGGACAAAGGCTCAAAAATGCAGACAGATTGCAAATATTGCTCTTATAAACTTAGAAAGTTTTATTTATTTATTTGTTTTATTTTATTTTACATTTGTTAACTGGGGGTGTCTGACTGAGCCGAAAAGGCCCTTCTTCAGTAGATGCCCGGGGAGAAAAGCTCCACATAGAAAAATTACAGATACATTTAGATATGATCAGTATACACATAAATTACAAAAGTCATGTTTTTACAGTGGTATGCAGCACATCAACAGTTACAGTGGAGAGAACAAACAAAAAAATATGAATTTAAAAATAAAGGTACTTAATAGATTTGTGGTGTAGAGCTGAAATTTGGAACATAGGTAGAATACATACATAGTACACAGGTACAGTACATACATTGTAGATTAGCCAGTGTTTGTGAGAATAGTTTTCAATCTTAATCAAGTACTCTAGGTTTAGTATGTGTACCTTATCTGCTTTCTTGCTACTACAGCAAGTTGCTAGGGTAACAAGTTTTGTGGTAACATGCCTTTTCTGAAGGATATGATGTCTGAAACTTTAATGTGTGTCATTATTCATTGTTTTCTATCTTCAGTGATTGCCAGAAAACCACCCATTTTATGAGGAACAGACCAAAAATATGAAGCAAAAATCTGGATATTCTGTGAAAATGTGGATGGTTGAGAGTTATGACTTTGATGCAGTCAGTGTTGTGGAATGATAGGACAGTGGGTTCCCATATGAAAGAGCAATGGATGGCACAGGATGAATGTGAGGAGAATATGTTACAGGAAGATGCTCTCGAACATTCTCTGGAATGCTCACAGGAAATAAAGAATAAAGAATGTGCTCTTAGTTTAAAAGAAAAATATCTTAGGGAAGAGTTGCTTGATTTAATAGACATGGATAGACATATTAAGATCAATGAAAGAAATAGATTACAAAAAGTCAATAAGACCCAAAATGTTCGAAGTCTGATAAAACAAATGAACAGTCATCAAGTCTATAAACAGAAATTCATGTGATATAACAAAATTAAATAGAATATATTATTGTGCAGCTAAATTAATAGCAGATCAAGTCTTGCCACAAAAATACAGGGCAATAAGGAAAAGGCAGTAAAGACATCAAATGGTGTCATGGAAGTTTTGAACAGAAAAAAACTTTAAAGCTAGTAAGACAAGAAGTGTCACAGTTACAAGTGTATAGAACAGAGAACAGATCAACAAAATACTTTGAAGGATAGATGTGATAAAAGCAGCATGTAGTATTAGAATAGGCCAGGATCTATTGTACACTATTGCAAATTGCAAATAATAAACTACAGATATCAGCACAGGCAGAAAAACTTAGAAGGCATGCAGATAAATATAAAGAAAAAGTATAAAATAAGCAATTCATTAATGACCCAAAACAGGCTTTATAGAGAACTATGAAACAAAGCAAAAGAAATAAAACAGCAATAAGAAACAGACACATTTTGGAGAAATATCTGTCAAGACCATGTGGAACATAACAAAGATGCTGAATGGATAGAAGAAGTAAAAGAAATGGTTGTTGTTTGTCTTTTTTGGCTTTTCCTGGTTAGGGGTCGCCACAGCGGAACTCCGGTCCGCTAATGATTGGCAGTAGATTTTTATGGTGTCAAGTTGCCAGCCCGACGCCCAACCTTCAGGGAAGGCACACCCATTCACACATGTCTTTCGGAGGCCACTCGACCGCGGGGAGGACATGCAGACTCCACACAGAAGGCACTCCAGCCGAGAATCAAACAGGAGAAAGAAGTTCAAATGTATAGGATACAAAATGGATTAAGTAACGGACTGAAAAATTGAAACAAAATTAAGAAAAGATCCTAAATGGAAAACCCCATGCCCAGATGCAGTACCTAACTTTTGGCTAAAAGTGTTAACATCTTTACATGAAGATTTAGCCCTGAATAAGAACTACTTATATGCTCACCCTGAACAGACTTCAACCGTGTTAACAACAGGAAAAACGATACTCCTCCTTAAGAGTGAACTTACAAGCTATCCTAAAAAACTACAGACCAATAACTTGCCTTCTGAAGATGCATAAACTATATACTGGAACTGTTGCTGACATAGTTTAGAGTAATTTAGGAGAAAACACAATCATGGCAATAGAATAAAGGGGTAACAAAAAAAAGTCATATGGAACAAAGGATCATTTGTTGTTGAATAAGGTCATAATGGAGAATTGTAAAAAAGAAGAATCTAAGCATGGCATGGATAGATTACAAAAAATCATCTGACAACATCTTACATTCATGGATAAAGTACCGCTTATAGATGTATAAGATAAACCCTACACTGATAAATTACATTACAGTGACCATGAAACAGTAAACTAATAAAAATCCAAAAAAACAACTCACAGACTTATTAGCAACAAAAGAAGCACGGATGCTAATAACCCTAAATCACACCACTGTTTTATTCATGTAGAATTCCATTATATTTTGACATTTTGAATGGAATTCTACATGAATAAAACAGTGGTATGATTTAGGATTACCAGCATCCATGCTTCTTCTGTTCCTAATAAGACCATGAAACAGTGGCAAACTACTTTGCAGCTAAGACATGATAAAAGACAAATTATTATTTCGGAGATAAAAATTCAAAGGGTGATTTTTGTCACCTCTGCTCCTTTGTTTTGTCCTTAACCCATTAAGCTATCTAATTAACCGATTAGGTCGTGGTTACAATTTGGCTCCTAGACAACAAAAAAAAAGTGTAAAGACTTCTCATCTCCTTTTTGAGAATGATTAAAACTGTATAGTTTATCAAATGAGGAGCTGAAAGCACAACTAGAAATGGTCAAAACTTTTTCAGATGACATAAGAATGTCATTTGGCCTTGATAAATGTGCAAAAGCAACCTTTAAAGCAGGAAAGCTGCAGCACTAAGAAAATATCAGTTTGGGACAGGAATGTGATATAAAGGAACTTGAGCAGGAAGGAGTGTATAAATATTTGGGAATTGATAAAGAATCAGCAATAAAACATGAGCAAATGCAAATGCAACTCTAAGGAATATTTTAGAAGACGGTTTACTATTGAAATGTCGAACGGCACTAAATCGACTGTACTATAGTCGAACACGGAAGTTCAAAAATAGTAATGTCGACGACAAAAAACAATCTAGGACTGTGTTTTAACATGGGTCGAGGTAGGGGAGATGTTTATAGTTCTGAATAATACTGAACACCTACCTCGACCCATGTTAAAATACAGTCCTAGATTTGTTTTTTGTCGTCGACATTACTATTTTCGAATTTCCGTGTTCGACTATAGTACAGCCGATGTAGTGCCGTTCGACATTTCAATAGTAAACCTAGAAGACTAAAGCAGCCCTAACATTTAGGAACAAAGTCCAAGCTGTAAACCAGTTTGTTCTTGTTGTTCTAACTTACAGTTTTGTGGGTGACTGACTGGTCCCAAAAGGTAGTGGATCAGTTGGACAGGAAAGCAAGAAAACTGTTTCATGCTTATCAAATGATACATAAAAATCAGTGTATACCAGGATTTATATTCCTTATTCTAAAGAAGGCATGGGCCTCCTTGAAATTCATTACATGTATAGATATGCAATCATAGGGCTGCATACATATCTGCTGACCTCACCCGATCTAAATATTTATTTATTTTTTATTTTACATTTGTTGAATGGGCTAGTCTAACTGGATATATGTCCATTTTCAGTAGAGGCCCGGGGAGAAAAGCTCCAAGCATGAACAGTGACAAAGTTAACAATATATAACAAAGACATGTATAATAACAGTACAGAGGTAGCATTGGTTAAAAGAAAAATATAGTATTATAATTATAAACTATAGTCATTATACTATAGCAATAACCCGCTGGTGGTAATGCTAAATTACCCATGGTGGGCGTGGTTGGGCCCCGGGGGCGAAGCCCGAGGACCAAACAAAGCCAACCGTGGTAAATTTAGCATTACCCACACCCAGAAGTGGGTTATTGCTATTATACCATGACATTATTTAAGAAAAGAAACTATTACTTTTCTTAAATAATGGCATAGTATAATGCCTGTTTACTGCCCTTCCGCAGATGTCTGGCATCGCGGCAGTTCTGATGTACTGTGCCCGCGCAGTACATCAGAACTGTAAAAGACGTAGAAAGCAAGATCTCCATTGCGTTTTTTTAGTGTCTCGCTATGTTAAATGAGTTTAACATAGCGAGACAGTTTTAAAATAAGCAACGGACATCTCCATTGCTTATTTTAAAACTGTCTCGCTATGTTAAACTCATTTAACATAGCGAGACTCTAAAAAAAAGCAACGAAGATCTTGCTTTCTCCGTTGCTTTTTTTTAAAACACTGTCTCGCTATGTTAAATGGGTTTAACATAGCGAGACAGTGTTTTAAAAAAACGAGTTATACTAATGGAAAAAAGTCCGGGCGACCGGACCTTTTTCCATTAGTATAACTCGATTTACAACGGGCACGCTGGCCAATCAGCGTGCACGTTTTGGGGGGGGTCATGGTATAATAAAAGTTAAACTAAATAAAAAACAATTATACTAAACACAAAAGTGGGTATGAGCAAGACAGAGTAAAGCCCTTATATTTTATCCTCTTACTTTGAAAAAAAAAGAGAAGTAACTAGATTTGGAGGCCTAGGTTAGGGGAGTGGGGAAAGGGGTATGAGCAGGAGGGGAAAAATATTTCAGTCTGGGTTAGCACAAGGACAAAGCCACTGTGTTTTAAGATGTTCTTTAATATGTTTTTTAAATAGAGAAGTAGAAGCTAGGGTAGATAGTTCAGGAGGAAGCCGATTCCAGTTTTTACCTGTAGTGTTTGAGAAAAGTGAGTCATCAGCTTTGTTGTTAGATTTAATCGAGGAGACCAGGAGTTGATTAGCAGAACGTAGTGTAGCTAGATTTTTATATGGTGAAATCAGATTAGTGAGGATAGGGGTATTATTGGGGTGGTATAGGATCTTTTGAGTGATAAGTAACTGTTGACAGAGTATATGGTTCTGCAGTTCTAGCCATCCTAGTTGTTTGAGGTTAAGGCAGTGGTGAGTTTTAAAGGGAGAGCATGTGATGAATCTAGCTATGCTATTATAACAGGTAGAAAGTTTGGAGAGGACCCAAGTAAGGTAAAAGCAGTGAGAAAAAACAATCAGTAAGGTAGAAGGTAAGAACAGGAGACAGTAAGTAAAAAGGCAGAGGTTGTGAGTGTGAGGAAGGGGGAAAGAAAAAAGAGGGGAAACCTGGGTGAGTAAGGGTTAATCTAGGAGTAGTGGAGGTGGAGAGGAGGGCTAGGTAAGGGTTTAAAAGGACTATGGAAGGAGATGGGTACAAGGTTTAAATGGACTATGGAAGAAGATAGTAAAGGAGAAAAGGGCAACAGGCATGAAATATAGTGAAAGTTTTGAAACATGAAGAGAACAAGTCTAAGGTGACTTCCCTGCTTAGTTTAGCAGAAGCATATCAGCATCAAGCAGGAATAAAAACCAAGTGAGAAGTAGGCAGAAATCAGGCAGCAACTAAATGTGCCAAAAAAAAAAAAAAAGAATATAAGAAGCAGGATCAGATGAGACGGCATGAAGTCTGGAAAAGGTATAAATATAGTTGCAAATACAGAAAACTCCTCAAACAACCTCACGTTGATCAGGATCTGATATCAGAATGGTTAAGGAGAGGTGAATTTTAACCAAAAGATGAAAGGTTAATATTCACGGCCCAGGATAGTGGACTACATGCAGATTGGTTTACAATGTTCATTGAACATGTGGGAGAAATAGAGTAATGCAGGTTTTATAAAACAGAACTGGAAAGAGTCGCACATCTTGTTGCTGGGTGTGATGTGCAAATGGCAGAGGGTTTGTATGGTGAAAGGCATAATATTGTGGCAAGACAGTTGCACTGGGAATTGTGCAAACATTATTATATTGAAGTAGCTGAAAAACATTGGAAACAATAGTTACAAGACATTATAGAAAATGATGAAGTTTATATCACATGGGATCACCCACTACCAACAGTTCAAAAAATAGGTGAGAAAACAACATATAATAGTCCATGAAAAGAAGACAAAAGTAGCATTGATCATTGAAATTGCTACACCCAGTGACTACAGTGTCTTGCATACAGAGACACAAAGTCATAATAGGATTTGCAGGCAGAAATGGGAGACAATGGGGAAGAAGGATATGCAGACAGTTGAACAACACAGACAGACCAAATTTAAACCTATAAAAGGCTGTCTAAATGACAAAGCCTTAAGTGAGCACACTACTAAGGGTCAGACAAACACAAACACAAATCATACCCCAGTTGATTCTGACTACCAATCAGCACTTATCTTGGAATTCAATGGCTTCAATTCCAAGATAAAAAGCATGATCCTTACAGAGTGGGAAAAATTCATCTCATTCTCAGATATACCGAATATAAAAGGAAAAACACCAAAAATGGTATATAAAAACGCACATAGTATAAAAAAAGTTTTAGAAAACAATCTCACAAAAGATCCTCATCAACACTTGGAGAGGGCATGCCTTAGTAACACCTCATATGGAACATTTCATTGTGGGCACTGCAAACAATGTCCCTACATTTCCAACAAAAGAGAAATCTACATTGAAGTAAGGGACATTAATATATATAGCACTGGTTCATTCAACTGTGAGTCCCAGGGAGTGGTTTACCTTGCAATGTGTACAAAATGCAGTTCGTACTATGTTGGGAAAACTGAAAGAGTATTGAAGAGGCGGATTTATGAACATTTATATGAGATACAAAAAGCAAAGGACACCAATGCATTGTTCAAACACACAAAGAACTGTAAGGAAGCCACATTCTCCTTTTTTGTTTTAGAACAAGTTAAAAAAGAAATAAGAGGAGGTCCCTGGGAAGAATGGCTTGAATACAGGGAACTGTATTGGCAAATATTATTAGAGGCCAACAAATTACCAGGCTTAAATGAATGTATCTCAATAATTCCAGCTCTCAAATTGAGATCAATTAAAGTTTGAAACCCATTAACTAGTTTTAATGAACAGTAGAGGGCACTGTTGTCTGTGCTTCTGTTTTTATGTACCTACTAAAATCATTGTGCACATAAATACAATTATCAGTTTTTAACCAAACAGCTTCATTCTATTGTGGGTTTAGAAACCTAATTAACTACAATTTTTTAATCAACACCTCTGCTTTTAAATATTGTAATTATTTTAAGGAGAATTTTTTATACATTTTTTTGACAATTTTAATCATTTACAATTTTATTATAATGAGCTACTCAGACTGTCATTATTTTCATTGGTTTTAACTTAGATGCTTGAATTTTATTGGTCTTTTCATTTGTATTTCCTTATATAATGCTTAATTAGTTAATGTACTTTGTCTGATGAAGTCTAAGCTACTGGCTGACGAAAACGCATGTACTGGATGTTTAATAGCGTTTACGGACTTTGTGATTAAGTTTTGGACTTTTACTCTTTGAATAAAGTGCGGATTGTGTGCGCTGCCTCCGGATTCTTTTGTTTATATGCAGACAGTTCCAATAATAGTAGAGCAATGATTCTTATAAAAAATAATTTACTGTCTTATTTAGATATGTTACCAATACATGTAACTCAGTATGCGCTGCTGGAGGGGTCAGTTCTGTATACATTGCGGGTGTTGTCAAGAGCACTTCTGGCTAACATGAATGACTGAAACAGTACTAATTTCACGAATTTTAATCACACTTTGAGTTAGGAATGGAGTCCATTCCTATCAAGATATTAGAAACCCAAAAGAGTTGAAGAAATTAAACCGCATGCAGTATTCATGCATATGGAATTACGTTTCCAGTCTTGCATAGTACATCAGCGTAGGAGAAATGACGAAAGAAACAAAAATCTCCATTGCTGTTTTTTTTTTTTTTAACTATTGAAAAATAGACATTTACAGTGACATCACAAAAATATGAAGAATATTAGCTATATTTGTGTTTTTGTTTTGTAGAACATACCTAATGTTTCTTATATTTTGGTGTGTCATTCAGTATATGTCAACAGAAAAGTCTGGCTGCTCAATGATATTTCAATGGCTGGACTTTTCTGTATTCATATATGCTCGATTTATAACAGGCACACTGCTTGGGTCGACTAATCAGCATTACTAGTTTTTGAATAGTAGTGAGTGAGCCATTATTGTATAACTATATATATATATATATATATATATATATATATATATATATATATATATATATATATACACACACACACATATATATATATATATGTATAGCTTTAGATATATAGATAGACATAGACATATAGATATACATACATTATATTTGTATATAGTGAAGATACCAATTACTATTATAAGACTGAATCTTTGGGTCGCTGAGTACAGCTTATGTTGTACAGGGGTGAATTAATGTATATGTTATGTTTTGTACAGCTGGTCATAAAACTGTATTATTTATTAAACATTTTGTTGTAGTAATAACATACTTTGTATGGTAGGTTTTCAGTTTTTACACAGAGAATAACATCAATCATTCTCCACAATTTTTATACAGCCTATTTTTTCATGGACCATGTGGAGTAATGGGTTTGTTGTATTATTCAAAGAAATATAAATGCATAATTTGTTGTGCTTTACAAGCTATATGACTTAATATTTCTTTGCAGTTTTTGTATTAATCACACTGTAGTGGTTTACTCAGTCCGGGTGTGTTAGTCATTGTACAGTGCTAATGCTGTGATTGTGTTACAAGCTTCTGCATATCCATCTCTTCAATAACTATAGCAGCCATAGTGTTTAATTCACAGATTTATGTTGTCTTTGCACACTTTGCAGCTGGAGTTAGTATGCTTTATTGCCTATCAAATATGTTTTATATTTACTGCTTTGGGTTATTGGCATTAGGGATGATTGCTGACTGTTTCAGTTTGTTAATATATCAGTGCATGGGTTGCACCTTAGGCAGAGAAGCCATTTAACCACTCTAGCTTGTATTCAGCTCTAAGAATTACTGAATGTTGACATAATAATAAATACAAATGGAAATATTAAAAAGGAATCCTGTTTTTACTCTGTCCACGGGACAGGTTAAGATCTGGAAGAAGAAAATTCAACTTGCAATGTTATAAGGAGGCTATATTTACTTTTACCAATTGATTAATATCATTAGTTTTCTGAATCGTGGCTTCTTTTATGTTATGTAAGTTTGGTCTGGAAGGACAAAAAATAGCTAATCCATTACAGGAGTACAAAGGTTTACATTTATAAGCAGCATAAAAAGTAGTCAAGATGTGAAGAAAAGGAACTAAACATTTTGTTAAGGATTCAGCCTTTTTATTTTTGCAACATGCTGCCAAATGTTTGCACCTGTATTTGTTAGCATGACTACGTTCAAGTTACTTGCACTATAGTTTTGTATGAGACATTTTGAGGAATTAAAATGAATAATTTGATTTATGCTTATGTATTACAAGTGGATTGCCATTATGAGATAACATTGAATTTCTACTAATTAGATGCATCAATCTACAGTAATTATTAAAGGACTAACACTTTTAAGGTATCACTGTTCATGCATCTCTAATTCTGCTGCCAGATATTGCAGTTAACTGAATGCCTTCTACAAAACTCACGCCAGAAGTTTTTTTTTTTTTTATTCCAGTGCCTTTTTGACTCCTCTTTGGGACAGCTTATTACTTTATCTGCCTCATATCAGTGCATGATTTCATCACCTTTGCTCAAATTAATGAACACCTCTGTTTCATAGTTGCTGCAACCTGTATCATTCTTTACTGTTTTCGGTTCCTGCACTCAGATAGTGACTGCTTCTCTTCAGAGTTATTGACCACAGTAAACATTTGAAAATATAGTGCCCATACTCATCATACAAATTAAGTAGGGGTGGAAGTTTAAATACATGCTTTCTAAAGTACTTCAGAGCAATAGATAGTCTATGCAAGGAAGGTGGTACCACTACGTAAGCAAATTTTTTTCCTATGAGCTGCTACAGATTTTCATATCAGGAAAGTTTCATAGGGCTGAATATGTACACGGTATAAAAATATGGTCAGTGTTATATGTACAAGTGCAATGGAATCTGGGTATCTTGGCAAACGTTGTTTAATTTCACTTATGCAAGGCTGAGCAGTGAATAGTGACACTGCATTGATATGTAAATGTGGTATGCTTGAACAAAATGGTATTGGTTTTCACATGCATGCAGCATATGATAATATGCCCAATGGAACTATGAAGAACTGAATCCGTGTAAGGAAGCAAAAGTAATCAGGAAAATTATTGCCCAGATATGCAGGGCATGCACACATGTACATGTCAGCTTCAACACTGTAAGATTATAAAGAAAAAAGTGACTTGTGACACTGCATTGATGTTGCACTTGGTTGTGAAATCATGAAAAAACAGATCAACGAAAATCAAAAAAAAAAAAAAAACCAAAACAAAAAAAACACGACAACACTAAACACATTTATGCAGGGGAGCAAGCCTCCCAGCACCCCCATCCCCTGCTACTTATATATTCTAAATCAGAGATCGCAGTACAGTGGAGAAAACGGAATATTCTCTTATCCCCACTGTGCTGTGATCTACAACAACAACCTTGGTTGGTTTTCACTGATTCAGTTTTTCATGAAAGTACATTTTTGGATAACTACACTTTCAGAAAAACGGGGTCATGAAATTATGTTTCAGAGTGGGTCGAGGTAGACCCCTTGCAGCACTGCATAGATATCACACTTGGTAGTGAAATGTAATGTGTACCATGGCATATAGTAAGTGATTTAAAAGAAGGAATCAATAATTTTATAGGTGGATCACAATGTTTTAGTTATAATAGAGCACCCTATTTGAAATACAAATTATTCTGTAATGACAAGACAATAATTTATTGGATAAGATAGTCAGAAGAAAGGGGTTGTTCTATGCTATAATTGCTCTTTTTGTAACTATATTTATCAATTCAAAAATTAGTTTATACATCCGGTTATGAATAAAAATATTATTTCAATGTGTTTGCTAGCTGCTACACAACAAATTTTTATCTTGCTATCCATGAGAAATGCACTGTGTTGTATGCTGGTAAAATGAATCATAAATTAAAAGATCATATTTGTGATCATATGTCAGATATTGGGAGGTATGTTAAAGCAATGCCTTATATAAGCATTTAGAAACTTAGTCCACTATATTGTATTTACATATGGCAAAATTCTTCAGTTTAACTTCTGGAGCATCCCAATCTCAGTTTGGTTTGGTGATACCACCCATAGTCTGAAATCACAGTGCACACTCCCTCCTCACCCTCAGTACTTTACATGTAACCTTGTTTAAAAATCCCAGGCTTGTTTTTATTCTGTCTGGAAAACAGACACCAGACGGCTTTAATTCTGATCAACTCTGCTTCAGAAACTTTTTTGTTAAAAACTTTGATTGCTGTGATAAGTGCACCAGTTTGTTGCAATGTTGTGCTGTATTTCAGTATAAATTTACTATCGTTCTCTGCTTGTATTTGATCTGTGTAATAAGAGCTGCTGATACTTAGCAGTCGCACTTATATTTATTGTTTAGTCCTTTTGCATTTTCCCAGCAGGTGTGTGTGTGCGTGTGTGTGTGTGTGTGTGTGTGTGTGTGTGTGTGTGTGTGTGTGTGTGTGTGTGTGTGTGTGTGTGTGTGTGTGTGTGTGTGTGTGAGAGAGAGAGAGTGTGTGATTACATTAATACCAATACCATTTTACTATTAAGGTAGCTTACTACCGTTCTGCACATTTGTGCAGCTTCGTTAAATAAATACATATTGCTGCTGATGCCTGTATGACTGTTAATTAGGTATTTAACTAACAAACAAAGCAGTCAGAAGTCATGCTTTATTTAATGACTTCTATAATACTTGATTGTAAAAAAAGTACTGTTAAGTGTAAAACAGGCAGACATTATGGTATATTTGTTTTAGTACTACAGCTGCTTAGTGTAATTGTTTTCTTTAGCCTCGTTTTATGTTTTCCTTAAACTTTCCAACATGAGTGCATGTATTAACTATCTGTGTGCCTGAAAGGAGTTTATGGGTGTGAGCAACAAATATTTCCTGAAGTCCTGCTCATCAGTTTCCCTTTGTAAACTGTATTGATTCAGGGCTTGTCGATTGAGTAAACATTACTGCTTCCTGATTGCTAGAAAAGCTAATGTCTAATGAATTTGCATTGCAAAAAGTATATTAAATAAGGCATCCTTAGATAAATGCACAGCTGTAGCCCTTCTGCACAAGTAACCTGAATACTAATATATATATATATATATATATATATATATATATATATATATATATATATATGAGAAAACAAACCAGGTAGAAACCACCACGATGTAAAAACAAAATCTATTTATTAAAACTAGAATAACAAGCGCTTTCACGTGTATCAAAAACACGCTTCATCAGGTTTAACTAGAAATTTCAACTGAGGCTTTTTATACAAATCCAAAAGCTATCAAATTGTATAATTAGCTATCAAAGCAATGCAATTAAACAATTAAAATGATAGTTACAAGTTTAAGTTAACTCTTGTAGCACAGGATAGAAATTCAATGCTTGAGACAGATAATAGCACAGTCTCTATTGTATTGACATAAAAATAGAATATAAATATATTAATGAATTAATAGGCAATCGCCTCATACTTATACAATGTAACATGAAGATATAAAACAAATAGATTCAACGAAATAGTGAATATTTTAAGAACTAGTGAATAGAAACATAAACCGGTAAAACCAAATTGGTTCATACTGGTCAGTGTTCACGTGCCATTAGAACAGGCTTGATGCTGACAGACTGATTCAAGCCAGGCTCGAGATGGGCTTTCAACCTTAAGATCCATCTCAATTCAATCATTTCTAAATAATTCATTGCATCACCTCCTCTAACATTTATATCTATAATTTGTAAAACCCTAAAGGTGAAACTATGATCAGGACACATGACTACATGTTTAGCCAAGGCATTGCATGTGTTCATCTTCCTAATGTCATATATATGGTTGTACATTCTATCTCTCAACCTGCGGGACGTCATGCCTACATAAAATGCAGTGCATGCTGTGCAGGTAGCCAGATAAATGAGGTTAGTACTGTCACAAGTAGCATGAAAACGCGGTTTAAAAATATACCTAAAATGAGGATGATAAAAACAATCTTCACCATTTATATATTTACACATGTTGCATTTATTACATGGGAAAGTACCATGCCTTAGTGTTAACCTCTCTATACTACCAATAGAAAAAACAGTTTTGTCAACACATAATAATCTCTTTAAGTTTTTACTATTTCTATACCTGAAAGAAGGTATCGTTCCCAGAAATTGGGAACATTTATTATCTGTAAGTAATATTCCCCAATTCTTTCTTATAATGTCAGTAATAAATCTAATATCACTGGTATATCTCGTAGTAAAAAATACCCTATCATGTCTACGTGGGAGCTCATACATAGTCTAGAAATTCTCTTAAACTGGCTCTTGACAACGTTTGGAAAAACCGAACGTGGATGCATGCTATTAAAATGTAGTATAGCATTCCTCCAGCAAGGTTTCCTGTAGAGATTGGTAAAAAGGGAACCTCCTAAATCCTTGGAAATTGTTATATCAAGGAAATGCAACTGATGTTGAGATACTTCTATAGTGAACCTTAAAAAATCAGTAGTGGATTTTAAATAGCTGACCATGTCATATAACAAATCTTGACTGCCTTCCCAAACAATCAGAACATCATCAACAAAACGTCTGTAAAGCAAAACATGTTGGAAAAAGACGCTATTAAATAAATGTGTACGTTCCCAATAATGCATAACCAAATTAAGCGTGCAATTGGCGGATGGGGTGCCCATAGCTACACCCCATGTTTGCGCATAAATATCGTTATTGTACAAGAACACATTGTTGTTCAAAACTAAGTCAAGGAGGGTGCAAATAACCAATTGTGTATTACTATCAAAAGTGCCTAAAACAAGTAGGCTCTCTCTTATGGCCTCAATCCCATAATCATTGGGGATAGTAGTAAATAGGCTCTTAACATCAAGGGAAACCAAAATAACAGAGGTAGATAGATTTTGGTTATTAACTAAACTATCTATGTCATGCAACAACTGATATGTGTCTTTCAAGATTGTGGGAACACTCCTGGCTAAAGGCCCTAGGAGTGATTCTAAGTAATGTGAGATATGTTCGGTGACCCATCCAGCCCCTGACACTATTGGTCGTAGAGGTGGAGGGGTGATATCTTTGTGTATTTTAGGAAGACCCTTGATCAATGGTATCTTGGGAAACTCGATCAAAAGGTAGTCATAGAGCTGTCTATTGATCTGTCTACACATTAAAAGATCATATAATGAGTCATGAACATTTCTTATGATGCTATCAACCACATGTTGTGATATTATTCTATATGTATCATCATCCTTCAACATATCTAGCATCATACCATTATAGATAAGGGTATCCAAAACCACTATCCCTCCACCTTTATCAGCTGACTGTATGGTTATATTAGCATTACAAGATATTTCATGAAGAGAATGCCATTCATCAAAGTTCAAATTATGATAAATTCTTCTCGGAGCAGCGTTAGAAAAATATTGATAAAACTCACGTTCACACACAGACACAAAACAGTCCACCTTATGAGGTAAAACTGGCGAAAAAGAGCTTTTATGTACAAATCGTCTCTCTCCGTTAGTCTCTCCTGTCTTGTCAAACAATAACTTCAAAGATAGATTCCGGGCAAAGAGGCGTAAATCAGTTAACACTTCAACAAGGTTACTGGCTTGTGCAGGAATAAAAGAAAGACCTCTATTCAAAAGAGTCACTTCACTGGAGGTAAGCGTGTGACTCGAGAGGTTAAAAACAAGCATATTAATTTCCTGCTCCTTCTCCTTACCTCCAAGGATTCTCCGGAGAACTTCCTCTTGCGTCTCCCCCTGCTGCTGGATCTTGCCTGCTGTCTGATTCGGTACTGCATCGGTAATTGTAAAAAAACATTGTTGTGGTTCCCTAATGGTTTCTTAGGTTTGGTGCCAAGGTTGTTTAAAACAAGCTGTTCCTCCATAGCTTGTTGATTAGGAGGAGGAGTGTCTAATAGTTGCAAACTACCCATTGGTTGACAATGTTTCACTGTTGTAGCGTCGCTAGCATTCAAACGTTCTAACCCTTCTCCTATAGAATTTAAAGGTGCAGTTGCTGTAGAAGTTAATAATTCATTGACAGTATCTGAGAGATGACCGGAACCGTGTATATGGTCATTACGCTGAGAATTAGTTCTTGGCCATACAAAGGCATTGCCAGATAAGAAATCATGATAGTCTCTCTGTAATTTCTTATGCTTAGTCTGTTGTAATTTATCACTATAGGCCATTATTTGCGTGTACATATAGTCAATCTTTCTCTCATTAATTTCACCCTTGAAACGCTCACATAGATCCCTATGCAGACTCTCTATTTTGACTTTGAGCTCATTTTCTATCGGTGTGAAATAACTAATTATAAGTTTTATATACTGACTGCTCAAATCAAGGTTCAACTGTTGCCATTGTTTTAATAACTCTGGATGGCTGTCACCATAAATGGGCATGCACAACACCCGCATGCCTCTAGGTACAATCTGGAAATGGAGACTCGCCTCCATATGTCTCCTTTGCCATATCAACCTGTACAGCTTGTACAGGTCATTTTCCAGTTCTCTTAAACAGTTATAAAACTCACTGAGGTTCTCAACAGTACCTGTAGTAGAAGGAGTAGTGGTAGGAAGATGTAGATCCATACCTAGTAACGGGTTAACATTCTGCTGGAAAATATGGCTCCACTTACTTCCAGGACTCTTAGATCCAGGGTTGTAATCAAGTTCAATTGCTGGAGTATCCATCATGTGTAGGTGGCAAAAAACAAGAAATATGGAAACGACAATGAATATATAAACAAGGAATGCCACCATCCACAGGTTTCCACAAGAAGGCAAGAAGTCCAATGAGAAAACAAACCAGGTAGAAACCACCACGATGTAAAAACAAAATCTATTTATTAAAACTAGAATAACAAGCGCTTTCACGTGTATCAAAAACACACTTCATCAGGTTTAACTAGAAATTTCAACTGAGGCTTTTTATACAAATCCAAAAGCTATCAAATTGTATAATTAGCAATCAAAGCAAAGCAATTAAACAATTAAAATGATAGTTACAAGTTTAAGTTAACTCTTGTAGCACAGGTTAGAAATTCAATGCTTGAGACAGATAATAGCACAGTCTCTATTGTATTGACATAAAATTAGAATATAAATATATTAATTTTATGTTTTCCTTAAACTTTCCGACATGAGTGCATGTATTAACTATCTGTGTGCCTGAAAGGAGTTTATGGGTGTGAGCAACAAATATTTCCTGAAGTCCTGCTCATCAGTTTCCCTTTGTGAACTGTATTGATTCAGGGCTTGTCAATTGAGTAAACATTACTGCTTCCTGATGACTAGAAAAGCTAGTGTCTAATGAATTTGCATTGTAAAAAGTATATTAAATAAGGCATCCTTAGATAAATGCACAGCTGTAGCCCTTCTGCACAAGTAACCTGAATACTAATATATATATATATATATATATATATATATATATATATATATATATATATATATATATATATATATAAATTTATATATACAATTCCTGGAAGTCACATGTCATGAACTCTATTTTTTAATAATGTAATGTGATCCTACTGTTATCAGTTATAAAGCTGCCACTATGCTTTATTCACTGCTTGACACTAATAATAAATTGCATTTTGTTTATGCTCAGAATCAAGCATTTATAACAGAATAGTGGTATTGGAGTAATTGCACTTTATACTGCAGGTCATGACATTTTGTGCATTTTTCCAGCTGACTGTACAACAGGTTTGATAGAAATTGCAGTGTATTGGGTTACATCTCAGGTTAGGAAGAGGGGAAAAAAACAATTTCTAAAAAATATGTGCACATGCACACATGTACTTGTATATTTTATATTCATTATATACAATATATATATATATATATATATATATATATATATATATATATATATATATATATATAGATAGATAGATAGATAGATAGATATATACATATATAGTGTGTGTGTGTTTTCATGTGACTTTATGTCTGTATCCACACATGCATGAGCACATGTAAATGTAGGAGAAGAGAAATGGATACATTATTTCAAAACTAATCAGATGATGCTTGTCTGTTGACAAAACTGTACACAGCCAAGCATAACACATACACACCTGTGCAGGGGTCCTCAATAAAAACTTACCTAAACAACAGAAACCCCCAAAGCACACTTACAAACATTCCACACACAACACCAAACACATCACACACAAGAGACAACAAACCAGTGTCTCACAAACACAGCCTGTAAGGCATAACAGTAAACCAAACATACTAGTAATTGACGACTCAGTAGTGAGACACACTGATGTCCCCTTCACCAGGCTCAACAAGGAGAAGGCCATCTGTCAGGTGCCAGAATCCACCACATCATGCATGCACTTAAGCCTCTCCACAACAGGTACAAGTATGACTCTGTCATTGTCCATGTTGGTGTGAATGACTTGAGACGTGCCTCCCTGGACTATATGAAGAGAGACATGATTGAGCTCTCAAAGTATGTGTCCCACTCAGGTATGATCCTAGCCCTAAGTAGCATCCTAACTTCACGAAGAATGACACCACAATACCAACAAAAAATAATTGACTTCAACAATTGGCTTAGTTTCTGGTGTCTTTCCAAAGGGATCCAGTATCTGTCTGCCTTCGATGACACAGTTGACAGGCCTCAATGCTTTGCCTGAGATGGACTCCACCTGTTACCCCTTGGGTTCTAGACCCTGGCCAAGGCTCTTGCTCCCCATTGTGCCCAAAGACAAATCTTCCAACATAAAAGAATTGTCAAAAAGCAAATTGAAGGTCATGCTGCTTAATCTAGTAGCCTTAACCTAAAAATGCACTCACTGGAGGCTGTCCTCATACTGGAAGATGCCGATGTTTGTGTGGTCACGGAAACTTGGTTCAGGACTGCAGAGAGCACTCCTACTTTACCAGGCTATACCACATTCCACACTTTCTTACCTCAAAACAAGATCAGAAAGACTAAGGGTGGTGGAGTCTCTATCTTCTTTAAGGAAAGGCACACCTCCAGACTGGCTTGCCAGCATGACACACTGGAATTACTGAAGGTCCAACTGACAGTTGGCAAGAAACCCATCCAAGTTTTAGCCAGCTATCAACCCCCCTCCATTACTCAGGACACTCGCTCCTCCTACCTGGACCTACTTGACTCCATCAAGGTACCCCCTAACACCCTGATCCTTGGTGACTTCAACTACCCCACTATAGACTGGGTGAACTATTCCTGCACTAATGCACTCACCCAATGATTCCTTGACTTCATAAATTCTAAAACACTAGACCAGCTTATCTCATCCCTCACAAGGGGAGATAACATCCTGCCTTGGTTCTCACCAACATGGGTGACCGCTGCACCACTCCCATAGTATGTTCCTCCCTGGTGAGATCAGATAATCTGTCTGTTTCATACAAAGTTTCTATCCCACCCAACCTCCCACCCCCTAACCATAACCAGGCTAAAAAAAACTCTCAAAAGCTGACTACAAACTCCTAAAGAAGGGTGTCAGTAGCTTCACATCACTGCCCCCCTCAGAGGATGCAGACAACTATGCTGAACAGTATGCCAATGCAGTACACAAACACCCGTACAACTGCATGGACTCAGCCATACCCAACAGAACTAAAACCTGCTCCTCAAGGAAACACAAACCTGTCTGGTAGACATCCTCTATCAACAGGTTTTACAACAAAAGGAAGAAACTGTTGTTCAAGGGTAAAAAGGAACACATTCCAAATTGGAAAAACTCCCTCCACAACCTCAACAAGCAAATTAGATCACTAGTGAAAACCTCCAAAGCCAGTTATGAATTGAAACTAGCCTCCAAAAACAAAAGGAAACCACAAAGCCTTCTTCAGCTACATCAGGAACCTCTATGGCAAAGCCCATGTTTGTTCCAAATTAGTACTTAATGGTACCACTTACGTTGATCCTGTTGACTTAGTCAACCTGATAACTGATAGGTTCAGTGCAAACTTCACCCTCCTATACCCCCGAAAGGCCCATTCGACATCCCCAATACTTGTTGTGCACCTCACATCTCAATAGATCAAGTATTAAAGGCCCTATCCAAGGAAAGAACACAGCTTCCATTGGACCTGATAGTATCCCAGGCCATATTCTGCATCATCTCCAGCAAGAACTAGACTCACTATTGAGTACCCTATTCAACCACAGCCTAATTACAGGCTTCATTCCAACAGAGTGGAGAAATGCCATTGTCATCCCCTTGCACAAAGGTGGTGCCAATACTGACCTGGGAAACTATTGCTCCATTAGCTTGACAAGTCTGATCTGTAAAGCCATAGAGCGTATTATTATGGATTTCATAAACAAGGACATAGGCAATCTCCAAGCACTTGACCTCACCCAACTCAAATTCGTCAGGGGCAGATGTGGCCTGTTGAACCCCTTGACTTCTTTGAGACTGTCACCAAGGCCCTGGATGAGGGAAAGTCAGTACATACAGCTTACCTTGACTTGGCCAAGGCCTTTGACACAATCTTCCACTCAGGCATCATTGGAAAGCTAACTCAACTTGGCGTAAATCCCTATCCCTGCAGGTCGGTGGCCAAATGGCTCACCGATAGAACCTACAAGGTGAAAATAAGCATGACTACCTCTGATAGCAGACCTGTCACTAGTGGTGTTCCCCAGGGATCTGCCCTAGGACCCATACTGTTTGGCATCTACTTCTCAGAGGTCCAGGCAAAGACAAATGGCCTGTGGCTGACCAAGTTTGATGATGACTGTAAGTTGGGTACTGTCACCGACTCCCCAAATGATGTTAGCATATTGCAAGAGGGTCTCACAACAACAAATGACTGGTGCCAAAGTCACAACCTTAAGTTAAATGCAAAAAAAAACTGTATTATCATACCAGTCAGCAAAAACACAGCCCCTACTGATTACCACATAAACTGCAACCCCATTAGCACACAACCTGTGGTGAGAGACCTGGGTACTCAGGTTGACAACAATCTCACATTCGACCATCATGTGGCGGTAGTGGTCAGAAAAGCCTTTTACTTGGTTCATCTTATAAGTAAAGTGATTGCATCCAGAAAAAAAGGAGGTTATTACCTCTCTGTACTCCTCCCTCTTTAGGCCTATAATTGAGTATAACACCCCATTTGGTATGTACCTCTCCAAACACCTGCACCAAGTGGAAATGCCACAGAAACACCTCACAAAGAAAATCGATGGCCTCCAACACCTGTCCAATGTGTACAGGCTCACATCACTATCTTTCTGCTTGGTATCATACAGATTGCTCAGAGGTGATCTGTGTCTTGCCTGCAAGACAATACCAGGCCCTGCCTTACTAGAGATGCTCCATATCCATAAGTCTAACTCCTCATGCATTACCCACTCAAAAAGCCTAAATCTAATATGCAACATCAACAAAACCTGCTGGAGAGACAGATTTGTCTCCCAGAGGCTGCTTCATCTCTGGAACAGCATTCCCATACATGTCAAAGAGTACCTCGCTGACCCTCTTCAAGTGCGATCTTGATGAGTGGATGGAAAACCACAAATTTGTCCCCTTTGTCCCTCATTGACAGGGGTGACAGGTGCTGAATGAGGTTTCTTTTTTGGGGATACATTCTTGGCTAGGCTTGTAAGGGCCCCAGGGCAATTAGCCTAGTGATCTCCTATGATCCTATGATTCTATGAACTATGGAGCAACAGCACAGTTTTGTTTTTATAATTCTAGAATTGGTCCAGGAAGGTTTCAGAGTGGGTGACATCAAAATAAAGACTGAAAATGTAGAGTACAAGTGGTTTAGTATTTTTACAAACAGATGTGCACCTTGGATTAAATGAGGCTAATAACATCAAACTGGTGTTTAAGCTACTGCAACAGAAGTGTTAGTGAAGATCAAGTGATCTTATATCTAACAGGTGACTTTAAGTCTGTCATGTGATTAGTATAAAAGGATTTTTGTAACACTGCTTTTTGGAAGCTTACTTGATAAACACATTTGTTGTGAAAGATTGTATTTTTTATTTTTTTATGTTTTATTAATTGGACTCTGCGATTATCTGAGATGGGTTTTGGTTTTTGCTTGTTTTGTTTACCTAGCTCAGTGGGACAGTGGGATAATTACTTACCTCTCAACTGTCCAGATTTTCACAAAATGCCCAGCTTTTTGCCTCATATTTTTGGTATGTTTCTCATAAAAATCTGTATTTTTTGCCAAACCACTGAGGATAGAAATCACTAAATAATGGCATACATTTAAGTTTTGGACTTCATATCCTTCAGAAAATGCATACTGACACAAATCCTGTTATTCTAACAACCTTCTAAGTTTATAAGAATAATATTTGAAATTTATATCTATTTTTGGGGCTTCACCCCCCAATTATAATTGGCTTTGTCCAGATTTCTTGTTCTAACAGGTTGAGAAGTTTGTGCCCAGCTTGTGTTAGCTGTACTCCATACCTCTGCGAATGTCTGTCTGATAGGTTATACCAGTATAATCGAAACACACAGACACATCACATAGTACATATCTCACAATACATGATCCTTTCAATCATCTGTAATACTACGTGTATATATACTACTACATGTACATGTGTACACATATGCATGGGGAACACAGCACATGGTAGTTAATGGCTTGCTGTTTGTTCACACATTTTTCAACAACTGCATAATTAGGGGACAGGGCAGCTGGTTGATCTTAGCAGCCATTGTTTTCATACTTATGACACAGCTTCGGGCACAGGCACGTAGTTTCAAAGTGCACTGTCAGAGACTCCATCTACACAGTGGTGTGAAGAGTACTCTAGGACTGATGTCTGGGCAGAGGTGGAGTACCTTTGGTACATGCTCACAACAGATGGGGGTGGAATCGTCCTAATCCCCAGCTCTCAATCATGTCCACATGTGAAACCTCTGTAGGAAGATAAGGCAGCATCAGACACTGGATAACACACCATGTCTGCAAGGATGGGTGATGAACTCCATCGACACAATTGGCTGCTGAATCACTGTGGCAATGTGTCAGGACATTATCCAGGCACATTCAATGTGTCAGGACATTATCCAGGCACAGGCAATGTGTCAGGACATTATCCAGTCACAGGCTATTATTACTGGGAGTCAGATAGAGGTGGTGAGAGTAGTGCAAGGTATATGCGAGGATATATTGCAGCAGTTTCAGCAAAATATTGAAATGGCAAAGATCAGGGACAATGTCTTGATGATTCTCCTGATGATCCTGGTTGCTCAATCAGCATCCATGTCATCCACTTTCTACATACTTATAATGACTTGCCAACACACACGGTAGATACATGTGTGAGGCAGAGGTAGAGTCTGCATGTGTGAAAACTGTGTTGTACATACACCATGAGTGGTCCAGTCAGATCCAGTATCCCCGGATACACAACATTCCAAAGGTCAGTGTGTTGGATATGCTGTTGGACTTCATCATGTGGAAGGACCCTGCAGTCCAGGTAGCAGTCAGTTACTATGCTCCTCATGCACCACAACAACTCAAAGTCATGCTCTCATGGCATCACCTGTTCTTATTTCCATGGTGTCTCACCATCAGGAGACATTATGGATAACATGCTTTACACCACAAGTCCCACAACATTCAAACTACCCTTGGACTGTAACAAGCATAATGGTGTTGTACCAGCAATAAAGCAGGGCACCTGCAGAGGTTAAAATTGCACAACCATGGAGAGGCAAACTCTACTCACATATGGAGTGGTAAAAACCCTCTACTTAGCAAAAAAATAACTCTGCCTATAAATGGAAAGAATAAAAATCAGTTTGATAAGTACAAGTTGTCCACATAGAAGGGCCACAAAACAGAAATTATGCAAAAAACACATCTTCAAATGCATAGAAAAAGTGCTTCTGCATGTAAGATTTCAGTACATGTGGTCAAACATGCCTTGTTTCACAATACCAAATAGATCTGAAGTCCCCCCAGCCCTACTGTTGTGCCTAGCACTTTGTGTCTCTATCCAAAGGTAAATGTGCAAATGATGACAGCTGAGACCCTGATAACTGCACAGTTCTGTGTGGTGTATGGAGGAATGAGTGATACACAGTGTGAGCTGACCATGCACAGCCTACAGTTTACACTGCACATACCATGTTTTATCTTTGTGACTTTACACCACCGTGCAGTATTCATCAAGGCCCATAACTGTGGACAAGAAGCTGATGCTTCACCTGCACTGTCATATACTGTGCACAATCCTGTCTGAAGAGGTGCCGTGCTGTTGCAGTTGTTTGGTTGTCATTGCTGTCCTCTCTACTACTTGTTCTGGGTGCTAAATGGGATGGATCTGCATAACTGGTGATGGGTCCCACTGCTGTTGGCGGTGATGGCACTTGTACACTGGGTCAGATCAAATCATGTAGTATAATACATTCAGTAAACATTCTGCACACAGTGACAGGGTCGTACTGTAGAGTCTCCCCAAAATCATCAAGGCAAGAGAAACAAGCTTCAACCAGGCCAACACTTGCTCGTCATTATTTCATGGCACCCTATGTCTACTGGTGTCATAAGCCAAGACCTGAGTGCATCACCTGCATCACCTGAAAAAAACAAGGAGGAATGGAGGCATATGAAGATGGGATGGTTATGCATTACATTTCTCTCACTTTTATGCAGTCACTCTACTTAACTATTAGGTGTCCATATGGTATCCACACATGCATAAAGTGGTAGTAGAGCAAACTTGTGTGCCAAATATGGGAATCTTGGGTAGTTCCAGGATATGAGGCCAATTCATTGGTGAGACAGCCATATGCATTGCACACTACCTGGCAGTTTTTGGAATGTTGGTGCCTTTTTCAACTGTGCCAGGTGCTACATAAATAACCACATGGTTGCAGTGCATTGCACTGAGCACATCATGGAAGCATGTCAGACTGTAAAACACATACACGGTATTAGCTCTGTCTTGTGGTGGCTGTGGAAAATAGATATGCTCATTCCCATGACCCAGAATAACTTTAAAGAACTGTTGCAGTATATTTAAGGCCAAAGTCAGGGAGATACCCAAATGTGTCCCCAATCTGTCTCTAGAACATCTCTGTGGCAAGGAGAGTTTCCATGAGTTCAGATTTATCAGCCAAACAAGTTCAGCAATGTCCATATGAGGTCATTGTCCACAAGAAACTAATCAGGAACCTCCTTGTTTTTAAAACTATAGTGTATGTTGTATTTGCCAGTAATGCCTATATGTGTATGACACTGGTGTCAGCACCGCAAGGTGCTGTGGATTTTACTAGCCCAGCAATGACAGTCTCAAAGCATTAAATTACAAAGCTAGCTGCTACTCCAAGCATCTTCTATGGATATGTTGGCCATGTTTGCTTTTTCATAACCTATGTGCACACTGCACACCTACATAGCATTCGCTGACTCTAAATTGAAAAAGTGATGAAGGGCTTCCATCAACATATAATTGTTCAGCATGTTCATACTTTCCCTCATTTCCATACCATTATGCTCTTATTTGCAAATGCCTTTTCTTGCAACTTTTAGACGATTGCGCACATGCATAACACTGGACTTTGAATAGTACAATGTTTGCATGTGTCTGCAACTTTCAAAAGTGCAGCTTGTACACATGTGCAACTAACTATGTATACCACCCTTCATATTTTGAAAGTGCAGATTTATACATAAATGATCCGGGGAATCTGCTTCATTGCTTATGTGTCTCAACCATCACTCAAATGAAGAAAGAAGTCTTTCCAATTACAAATGTCTCACCTGCATTGAATCAATCTAAAGGTAAGATCTGTTACAGATTTCACATCAATATGCTTCTTATCTATACCTCAGGATCCATTTGCAATCATTCTTTCCTTAGGAAGTTATGCTGCATGGCAACAATGACCTTTGTGGTAACTTGGTGATCCTCACAATCCTCACACAAGGATTTTTTTTCTTTTTTTCTTTTTTTCTTTGAAGGGTTAGGTGCAAGCCATAGAAAAAGATCAATAACAAACTACTTAAAGAGGATATTGGGTTCAAATGAGAACACAGAACTGATGTAAGTTTTTGGCTTCTGGTAGTGGATACAAATCATAAAGATGCTGAAGAAAGAGCAGGCACCTCCATACCTTAAGCAGATGACCATGACAGAACCTTGCTACCTTCTGTAGAGTAAGCAAATACTCAAAGACCTGGGATTTGTGTTTACTGATACAGGTAGAGAAGGTAGTATATAAAACAGACACTGAACCTGCTGTAGCAATAGCAGTATTTGATAGACAGAAGAGTGCTGAGCATGTACTTACATCATTGATGGAACCAGTGCCCAGACACCAGGTATCTAAAAGATTTGGTCCTGTCCAACAGGGTTGTACTTCATCTTGCAACAGAACTATTCACCTTATTGCACAGAGTGGCCAGGTTACAAGTAGTATTGATTCCTAGCACATTTTCTTTTATTCTATGTTATTTCTCCTATTCTATGTGCATTTGTGTTTTATTACTATATTTAACTTTGTTTATATATTGTCCGGGCTTGATTTGTTTTATCTTCTGTATTATTTCATGTTTTTTTTATATTTGTTCTTGCTTTATAAAGTGCTTAGGAAATAGTCACTATAATAAACCTGAACACATAAACAGCCTAAACAGATACATTTTAATATTATCAATTATTTTATTCCATACTCTTTTTTATTAAATTAGCAAATAGATACTAATATGTGTTAACAACTAGATTGGCTTTACAAAATACAAAGCAATTCAGGCCCCCACCATGCATATTCAAGACATAATTATTTTATTTTATTTTATTTCATTTATCCTTTGTTGACTGGGTTAGTCCCATTAGGCTTGAAACTTTTTTTCAGGGTGACATTTGCTGTAATAGTGGAAATTTGACCAGGGCATCTGTCAGCTTCCTCTTCTCATTAGGGAGGAATTGTTCTATTCCTAGTGCAGTGGCAGCTGGGAGAACAGTACCCAGGAGATCCAAGATGGTGGATAGCACAGAAACAAATGCTGGTGCAGTGTTTGAAGTTCTACAGGTTCTAAGGAGCTGTTTCAGCAAAATGTGTTTGTTTCATCAAAGCAAATGTTCAAAACAATGATGGATGTGTTATCACAGTCCTACAGTCATAAGGGTTGTGGGATAATACCTTGGGTGAATTGTTGCTAAGCAAGCCAGAGAGTGGAAGAGATGTTTCATGGGGTAGAATCATGAACAAAGACTCAGTTGGAGGGATGAGAATCTTTTTTTAAAAGAAGAGTGCCAGTCAAAGAAATCATATACCAAAACTGCTAAAGTAAACTGCAAGTAAAGTGATGAGAGATGAACAGAGGAAAAGAAATGTCAACAATCAAAGGAAATGTATGGTAAGAATTCAGAAATAATAATAAAAAGAAAAAAACAAATGGACAGGTATGACATTTGAGATAATATAATGGTCCCACTGGAAGTGAAGGGTCAGGAGGTAAGAGCTTTTATTCTTATTCATAAAGAGACATTTTCTGATGTTATTTTTGAGACTAGTTCTGTTCTGGAAAGCTTCTTAGGAAAGAATGGGAAGAAAAAAAAACTATAATCAATGGACTTCTTATTTGGTTAAGCATTTCACTGAGAAACAAAAAGGAAAATACATGTTCAATTTCAAACTAAAGTTGAAAAAATACTTTAAGGAGACATTTAAGCAAACTTTGTAAAGAAGTAATAGTCATTAACAAAGTCTATAATAACAGAGGATTATGGACTAAAACATAGACTTGCATGCTTCTGTTATTGCATGGCTGTAGCATTTATAACATTAAAATGAAGTCTACACATAGCTGTTTTAGTAACTAATCAAGGTAGTAAAAATATATAAAATAATTCTAATAGAAAGATTATGTATGTTGCAATGCCCTGAACATAACAGGACAGGAATATGCAAAGATTTTTAAACAAGAAATGTAAATTTACTTGGATTGCTTTATATTAGTGTTCTAATAGGTATGTGCTGGTATAAATACAACTAGTATAGAGCACACTAATATTATAGAACACATACACTGTACTAAGCTTTGAGATTGTAAAGCAAAGTTTTTATCTGTTTAAAAAGTGTTTTATGAATGACGATTTAAAGATGGATAGAAAAAGTTTTACTTTATTTATTTTTACTTGACCATGCTGCACAACAAAGAATAATTTTGACATTGTAGAAGTACATTGTATTTAAGGTGTCTTATACCTTTAAGGAGAAGTGATGTCATGATCACTATAAATAGAAGGAAAGGGGCGGAGTACAAACCATTTGAAAAAGTTTTCAAACCTTTGGAAATGAAAAGCATTTTACTTGTGTTGTTTTAATTAACCAAAAATATTGAAGTTGGTATCGCTTAATAAATACTTTTTACTTCAAGCAATACAGAGTCGCTGGTGTTTGGATATAAGGGTTACATCACTTGGATACAAGCGCAAAGAAAGGAAATTTTGTCAGGTACATTTGCTATACTTTGTCTGTTTTTCTGCAGCTATTCCAGGCCTTTTGGTTTCTACAGTTATTGAGTTTGTCAGTCGTTTGTGTAAATGGCAGTGGAAATGGAAAGAGTATAGTCATACCCGACACACAGGACAGTGAACCAGGCAATTTAACTTCACTGATAAACTTACTATCTCAAAGAGTCGAAAATTTGATGGATAAAGTGGAGACATTGAGTGGGACTATGTACAACAGTACAAGAGTGTACAAAACAATACATCAAATTTACAATCAACAAGTCGCCACCCTCAGAGAGTGAACACAAACTCCGACTCAACAAACCACAAAGTTAGCAACAACCCAGGACCATCATTTAATCAACATGAAAGTGCTAACTTTAGTGGTAATGTTAGAAGTATAGGAAATGAGACTAACACCTCAGGGCTTATTGGGACTCTTAGTTTATCAGCATGGCTATAAGAACCGATGCAATTTGGTAACAGCGAATATACAGAAACACAGGAGAACCCGGCTGGAGGTAATATTTCCATTGTTACAAATTTGAAGTCACTCGACCACGTTCTAGTTAAGTATAAGAAACTACAATTAGAAGTTTCTTACTTCAAAGAATGTATTAAGGAAAAAGTAGTACCAAAAGGTCTGAGATCATGGCAATACCCAACAGGCCTAATAGAAAGATCAGAGTTCCATAATGACTTAATTACCATGTTTGATAGACATGGAACAGAACTTTTAGAATTAATGACCAAACACTACCAACTAAATCTTGAGACTTTAGCCTTGGACATAGACAAAATAGACCAAGAAATAACAAACAGTTCCAACTTTGAACGCTGCAAATTCGAGTACAATAGAACTTTTGAAAGTATTAACCAACTTATGGTTAAACTTAAGACAACAAAAGAGAAGAAAATGCAACATGACATAACGGCGTACAGGAACAGAACAGCGCACTCAAAACCACCACCCTCACAAGTTTGGAGACAGAAAGAAACAGCTACAAGAACCAACATAAATCCTGGAAAATACACAACCGAGGAATCTCACCTAGAAAGGGGAGAAAGAACTAATGACACTTATATAGGTAAAGACAGAGAAATACGAAGAAGTGAGAGAATTATTCAGAAAAACAATTCTACTTACATAGAAAATCCTAGTAACAACAGTGTAAACAATAATGGAAATTTTCACCATCAGATCCAGAACCACAACCCTCGGGGGAGAAATCAACAGCATTACAACAACAACAAGAGGAGGTAGAAATAGATGTTATTTACCAGAATAACAACAGGTACTGTAACATGTTGTTAAACGCACAAGGAGATTTCACGGTTTATAACTACACAGAGACTTACATTGATCCTGTACTTGTTGAACTTTTTGCTAAATGCAATACATTTGTCATAGCAGAAAGGGCACAACTGGCACAGACACTTATAGATTTTAAATTATTTGTACGTAAGGTCAATTTAGCTGTTATCCTAGGTACAGACACATGCAAATATACTGAATTTTATGTTACTAGCACTTGCAACCCTCCATTACAGAATAGTGTGGACTTATTTGATAAAATATGTGAAATCGATATAAGAAATAGTTTAGCAAACAACAATTTAAAGAAAAATCAAAGAAATATTTCTGAATTAGAAAAACATGCATTGAATTCCATACTTAAACTACCCCTTAGATTTATGAAACCCGGCAAGGGAGGGGGGTTAGTTATTATGGAAAAAGAAGATTACAAACAGAGGATGAAAGAATTGTTGGATAGTAAAACATACATTAGAGTCTGAAGGAATGAACTGAATATTGCCTATGCTAGAATTAAAATTTACATTAGTGACTTGTTTACAGAAGGGAAAATAGATCTAAATATGTACAACTACATGACTATGCTAGCACCAAAAATTCCATTGTTATTCGGAGTACCAAAAGTACATAAAAACATAGAAAATCCACCGATGAGACCACTAGTAGATGCATGCAACAGTATTACCTACAGTTGTGCTAAAGTAGTGGACTCAATATTAAAAAAATACATAAAGTGTGAAAGTCAAATTTGCAAAGACTCTTGGTCCTTTTTGAAAGATATTAATCAACTTACATATGTAGAAAAATATAACTTTATGACAATTGATGTCAAGGACTTGTATACATGTATCCCACAACAAGAAGGGATAGAATGGGTTTCTAGAAAACTAACTAATCTAGGTATGACACGCATCAAACTGACTCTAGTGGAGGAGCTAATGGACATAGTGTTGTCCAACAATTTCATCACATTCGACAATAAATTTTGCATGCAAAATGTAGGAGTCGCAATGGGCTCCCCCCTAGGGGCAAGTTTTGCGAACCTAGTTATGGCTCAATGGGAAGACACATACATCATGAGCCAAGCCCATATTAAAAACTTGTTGTACTACTATACAAGATTTTTAGATGACATTTTTGTTATAATAAAAGGTGATGAAAGTACATCTAGAGACCTTATCCAGTACTTTAACAATACTACACATTTTTTTTAAATTTACTTCAAATTATAGTGAAGATAGAATTTCTTTCCTAGATATAGAACTAAGGAAAGATAACAAACATAACAGATATGTAAGTACTATTTTTAGAAAGGAGACTTTTTGCAACAGTCTGTTACACTTTACCAGCTGCCACCCATTTTACCAAAAAAGATCTGTTGTAAAAGGACAGCTAGTAAGAGTGGCAAGAATGACAACCGTTGATGAAGAATTTATAACAGAATGTCAGAATTTAGGGAGGATGTTCCAGAATAGGGGATACCCATTGGAGTTGGTCCATGATCTGACCAACGAAATAACCATTAAGAGAAGAAGAGGAACATATAAACCAATCCTGGACAATAGTAATAGGGAATTTAAAAGAAATTTGAAGCCTTGACAGACAGCAATATACAAAAAGGATCAGCTTATATTAGTTACAACTTTATTACCCGATATAGTATAAATGCAGAAGATCTTAGGCAAGTCATATATAAGAACTGGGAAATATTGGAAAATGATCCAAATGTGAGGAAAATACTTTTAGAACTTCCAAATTTGATTTTTAAGAAAGGTAGGAATATGAAAGCAATCCTGGAACACCAAGTTAACATAGTAGCAAAAAATCCAGGTATGTCAAAGAGAAAGAATGTATGAACACCTATATAGTATAAAAAATGGTAAACTTGACAATGCTTTGGTGAGACATATTACCGAATATGTAGGACACCACTTTAAGTTTTGGGTCATTGACCAAATAAAAATGGATGAAAGCGATGGACCTGCTAGACTCTTGTTAGAAAGGTTAGAACTAATGTGGCAACTTTCTACTCATGCATGTACCTATCCAGGTATCAATGAAATGTCTTCCATACTCTGTATTCTTAGACTTAAGAACTTAGATAGAAGTCACTAATTTCATTATTTATACAGACTTTATGTTTGTTAAAATAGTTCAAGTCTAGTGTAGTATTATTTTTAGTACACAACCTTGAGATTTGAGATTTGAGGGTATCATACAGGTATACCCATTATCGAATGATGTTATAATGTTATTTGTACGATGAAGTCAGAAAGCGACTATGCTTTTTGTTGGGCAGTTATGTGCTTCCAATCCATGTATAAAGTTTTCTATCAACAAATATGTGTATTTATGTGTGTATAGTTGCTTATGAGACTATATTAGGTCATATATAACATAGTTAATATGTATTGTACTTATTTACATTACAAGAGTTTTCTTATAGACATTGTCTTAAATAGTTTCTGACTTCCACAACTTTGACATCCGTAGATGAGATATATTTAACCAATTTATAATGAAGTTGACACGAAGACAACAAAAACATAGACTTGCACACTTCTGTTATTGCATGGTTGTAGCATTTATAACATTAAAATGAAGTCTACACATAGCTGTTTTAGTAACTAATCAGGGTGGTAAAAATATATAAAATAATTCTAATAGAAAGAATACGTATGTTGCAATGCCCTGAACATAACAGGACAGGAATATGCAAAGATTTTTAAACAAGAAATGTAAATTTACTTGGATTGCTTTATATTAGTGTTCTAATAGGTATGTGCTGGTATAAATACAACTAGTATAGAGCACACTAATATTATAGAACACATACACTGTACTAAGCTTTGAGATTGTAAAGAAAAGTTTTTATCTGTTTAAAAAGTGATTTATGAATGATGATTTAAAGATGGATAGAAAAAGTTTTACTTTATTTATTTTTACTTGACCATGCTGCACAACAAAGAATAATTTTGACATTGTACAAGTACATTGTATTTAAGGTGACTTATACCTTTAAGGAGAAGTGATGTCATGATCACTATAAATAGAAGGAAAGGGGCGGAGTACAAACCATTTGAAAAAGTTTTCAAACCTTTGGAAATGAAAAGCGTTTTACTTGTGTTGTTTTAATTAACCAAAAATATTGAAGTTGGTATCGCTTAATAAATACTTTTTACTTCAAGCAATACATTGTCGCTGGTGTTTGGATATAAGGTTTACATCACTTGGATACAAGCGCAAAGAAAGGACATTTTGTCAGGTACATTTGCTATACTTGGTCTGTTTTTCTGCAGCTATTCTTGGCCTTTTGGTTTCTACAGATATTGGGCCAGATTCAGGAAGGCTTACACGGAGTTCAAGAGTAGTGTAAGCCTCTGTGTAAGCCTCCCGATTCAGGTACAGCCCAAACCTCCGTGTAAGAGACAGCTAACACGTCTCTTACACGGACTGGGCGTGGAAATGCTCAATACCTCATTTGCAGCTCCAAGATATGCAAATGAGGTATTTGAGCGATCCACGAAGCAGAAACCAGTCCGTGTAATGGACGTGTTAGCTGCAGAAATGTACTCAGCTGACAACTGAGTACATTTCTGCAAAATCAAAAACGGAGCTATGTCAGCTCCAAATAAAGGGTGCATATGTGTCATTAAGCATGCCAATGGCCAAATATGTGGCCATTGGCATGAAAAAGTGTTGCAAAAATAAGTTATTTAACTTTTTTTTTCACGGGATTATTGTGTTTAACTGCAGCGCACACCAGCATAAACGGGTGCGCTACCTAAAACTGAAAACCGAAGCTTATAAGCCCACAATTGTGGGATTTATGTATTACATGGAATGTCAATGGAGGGACTTGCAGACTAAAAACAATATGGCCTCCGTTTAGTGGTTGTCAAGGGGGGGAAGCTCCGTGTAAGATATGTAACTAAGCATTACTAGGCAATCCTATGTAAATGAGGGTTACAATACTGAATCACACTGCCACATAGGTAATGAGCACTTTCTGAGTAGTGTAAGAGTTAGAGAAGGGGGAGGAACAGAGTAAGAGGTAGGTGACATCACGGAGGGGAAGGATAGAAAGAAATGTCCCAGATTGGAGGGCAATGTAAGGTAACAGATGACAGACAGACATCAGGGGGGGAGGTGTGTCCCAACAGAACACTAGGAAAGTCAAGAAATTGAGGGTATACGCTATCCCTACACTCCAAGTTTCTTGATATACGTGCATGCGCGCGTGTGTGCGCGTGTAAGGCAGGTTCAACATGTGGGAGCGTGTTGCAAACTGTTTACAACGGTTTGCGCGGGTGTGCACGTGTGTAAGGCAGTGTGCGCGCGTTTTAGCATGAATCAGCCTAGCTAACACCGTGTAAGGATGTGTGCGCGCGTGTAACACTGTGTAGGGATGTGTGCGCGCGTTTAAGTGACTGTGAGCGTGTTTAAGCTGGTGTGCACATTGCTCCCCCTCAGGAAACAGAGAGGAAACAGGAAACAACCAAAATACAGGGAAACTGCCAGGGAATACTGCTGGAGTTAATTGGTGGAAACAATTACAAGCAGGCAATTACACAGGCAGACTAGAAGCCCAGCCCAGCACTTAAAACACAACAAAGAGCAGTGAAGGCTGTTTCTCACAAGAGATACTGCCATAAGCTAAGCGATCAGAATTGAAAACTGAAATAAAGCTGAACTCAGAGCAGAAATGCTAGGGGCTGCCATGGCTATTATAATCAGGCATAGGCGAATTGCTGAGGGTGGTGACAATGCAGATGCTGACAGACAACCCAGAGTGAGGAGAAGGAGAAGAGTATACAGGCCCAGGGTCACCTACCATGGGTTACATGGGCTGGAGATAGTAGAGTGCTATAGAGTGGACAGAGAGCTCCTGCAGCAGATTGTTGAGCTGTGCAGGCCACACCTCACACACAGAACCAACAGAGGGGAACCCATCCCAGTGGAAACCAAGGTATGTGTTGGCCTAAGAATACTAGCAACAGGTACCTTCCAGAGACCAACTGGTGATATGATGGGGATATCACAGGCATCAACCTCCAGGGTACTGCACCAGTTCCTGGATGCCATGTCACCACATGTCAGTGATCATATATATGTCCCTAATGACCGTGAAGTTGTGGCCAGCAATATGCGTCTCTTCCAGCAAATAGCGGGATACCCTGAGGTGCTGGGTGCAATAGACTGCACGCACATACGCATCAAAGCACCAGCCGGTGAGCGGAGTAGAGTCTACATTAACCACAAGGGATACCCCTCCATCAACTGCCAGGTCGTGTGTGATGCCCAGGGCATAATAATGAATGTGTGTGCTGGCTGCCCTGGGAGCTACCACGATTCCCACATCTGGCATCTGACGCAGCTGTACCAATCATTTGCCAATGGGGACTTCCCACACGGACACCTAGTGGGGGATGCAGGTTATGCACTTGAGCCGTGGCTGATGACACCCATCAGAAATGCACACACACCTGAACAGGAACGCCATAATGAGGCACACGCACAAACACGTAATATCATAGAGCGTGTGTTTGGGCTGCTCAAGTAACGGTTCCGGTGTCTGGACACATCTGGTGGAGCTTTGCAGTACACACCAACTACATGTACCCAAATGATCATGATATGTGCTATGCTACATAATATGATCCTCGGAAACAGCTGCAGCAGGACCAGCACAGGGCTGGGCCAAACATCCCCACCATTGCCAAGGCCACCACAGGCAGGGGTGACTCGGAGGAGGAACAACCTGACCTTGTCCC
Organism: Protopterus annectens; assembly: GCF_019279795.1. Taxonomy (NCBI): domain Eukaryota; kingdom Metazoa; phylum Chordata; order Ceratodontiformes; family Protopteridae; genus Protopterus; species Protopterus annectens. The sequence goes on from NC_056731.1 coordinate 21,771,668, forward strand.
AGTAGGCAGAAGGAGGCGTGCCCAGTATGCCCTGGCCTTGGCAAAGAGGCAACGATAGCACATACGCTTGGTCAGTAGGAACACTGGGACTGATACCCGCTCTGACTCACTCATACAGTAACAGGGATGCCTAACATGACACAACCTGCTTCCAAATGTACAGGGAGTGTAGTATGTGTATCCGACAGAGGTGGCCCTGCAGCACCACCTGAGGCATGAATGCCATGTGTTAAGTAATGTAATATCATGTAAAATATGCACACCTGAGGACCCCAACTAACATCCATATCCACGCATATGACCCTGTGGAAACAGCTGCACATCATACAGTGATGTACATGTGCAAAAACATGGAACAAGATACAAAATGAGGGTGTCTAGCAATAAATAGCATGGATAACCACACACCCATGTTTGTACCACAACAAGAAGCAACATGGAATAGCCATGGTCAAAAAACAATGGCTAAAACCGACTACTACTATATAGCCTGCTGCAGACCACTGTCCTAATAGCAGGAACTGCCCCAGGCCTATGTCCATCTATCTGCCCTAGGGCATTAATAAGCCTAGGCCAGAGTTTTGTGGCGTCTGCCACCCCTGCAAGTTGATGGATATGCCCATTATTTTGCTGTGCCTCTGTCAAGCAGTGATACTGAGGTTATCCCTGGGGTATACCTGCAATCTCCCATCCATTGGTCAAGATCTCACTTGAACAAAGCCAGTGAGGTGCTTAGCCCCACATGTACCAGGATGTTGTTCCACAGCATATGGACTCTCTGGGTGATGAATCTGTCCCTCCAGCACATCCTATTAATATCTGTGTTGAGGTTTTGGTCTCCTGCCCTTGTAGTTCTGATGGATGTAGAGGTCTTGAGGTGAAGCATGTTCATAAAGTCTGGGTTGGACATAGCCTTGTATGTCAGGCACAGATCACCTCTGAGCAGTCAGTAAGTGACTGAATACAGCTGGAATTCCTTCAGTCGGGCAGCATAAGAAATATGTTTGAGACCCTTTCACCTCCTGTCGAGGAATTTGTGGGCCCATCCAATCTGAATGGGGCAGTGTATGCAATCATTGGTGTGATGAGTACAGGGAACGATGACCTCCCTTGATCTAGATGTGAATCACTGCATGATGAGGTGGCCAATGTAGAAGGCCTTCCAAACTACCCTGGCAATGTGAGTGTCAAGCAAAGGTCACTGTCAACCTGGGTGCCCAGGTCCCTGATAACCTACGTTGTGCTTAGAGGATTGCCACCTAGATGGGAAGTAGTGGGAACCTTGTTCTTCCTGAAGGGTATGGCTATGCATTGTTTAGTGTTTAATGTAAGGCCATGGCCGTGGCACCAGTTATCTGTGTCTATGAGACCCTTCTGAAGGATGTCTGTGTCAGATGGGTTTCCAGCTATGCTTCCCAGTTTGCAGTCATCTTCAAACTTTGTCAGCCATAATCCTCCTGTGTTTGCTCGTACTTCTGAAAAATAGATACTGAACAAATGTGGGCCCAGGACTGAGCCCTGTGGGACACCACTTGTGACAGCTCTGGAGTGTGAACTGGCACCACAACTTTGACCCTGTGTGTTCCGTCACTTAGCCAATTTGCAACCCATGCTGTGATGTATGGGTTCACAATTAAGCTGGTGATGTTTTCAATGATACCTGAGTGGGGTATTGTGTCGAAAGCCTTTGCCAGGTCAAGGTAGGCTGTGTGGACTGCCTTGCCCACGTCAATGGCCTGGGTGAGTGTTTTGAAAAGTCAACCAAGTTTAAAAGGCATGATCTGCCCTTGACAAAGCCAAACTGGATTGGATCCAATGTCTGCAAGTCCCCTATGTCTTCATTTAGAATTCCCATTATGATCCTCTCCATAGCTTAGCAGAACAGGCTTGTCAAGCTGATGGGATGGTAGTTTCTGGGGTTGGTGGAGGCACCTCCTTTGTGAAGTGGGTCCACCATTGCTGTATGCCACTCCTTGGGAACATATCCTGAGGTGAGGCTAAGATTAAACAGCTGCCCTAACTGCGGGTGTAATTACTCATTGAGTTCATGGAGCACACAACTGGGGACACCATCTGGTCCCATGGATAAAGTGTTTTCTGCCTTGGATTGAGCAGTTCCCACCCCAGCAGTGGAGATGTTTGGGGGCTACAATCCTCTGGTGTACATACCCCCAGTTGGGGGATGGGGAGAAATCTGCACTGAACCTGTCAGTCAGTATGTTGCCAATGTCTGTAGGTGCAGTGATATCAACATTATTCTGAACTAAGTCTGAGCATATCTGGGAGTTTCCTCCCAGGTTTCAAACATAGGTAAAAAAGGCCTCATGATTGTCCCTGGAGTCCTGAGTGGGTTTACTCTCAAAACATGCCTCGGATGATTGTATGGGGGAACCCAGTGTTTTACTCACAATGAGCAGGGGTGCCTTTCCCCCTATGGATTACGCTCTATCTTGTAGTAGCTCCTTCCTTGTGTTGTACAGCTTGTTTATGGCTAGGGTCCACCAGACTGGATGCTTGCCTGTGGTACAAAGAGTCATTATTATTTGGGATTGCCTGAACCATGCAGTCCTGGAGGTGCTGGTAGAAGGCATTTCTAAGTGATACAGTGGCTTGCGTAATGGTGTCTGCTGGCCTGGGGGCCTTGAAAGAGACCACACCAGTCCTCAGAAATGTGAAGTCGGCATTTGAGAAGGTCTTCACCATTTCATTTCCCATCTGGGGTGTGGGTGGGATGTGGACTCCCACTGAGAATAGTCCATGATCTGATCTCACCAATGATGGGTATATGTCTGGTGTTGAACAGTGTGACCCCATGTTTGTGATGATGTGTTCTAGTATGTTGCCTCCACTTGAGGGGATTGGGACCAGTTGTTCCATGGCATTTCAGTGTATGAACTCTTGGAACCTTTGTGTTATGTGTTATCTGCCCTAGTGCATGTATAAGCCTAGCCATAGTGATGTGGCTATTGCCACCCCTTATAGTGGTAATAAGTGTACAGAATAGATTCTGAATATTGTGCCTCTGACTTAGTAGTGACACATTATGACCCCCTTACGTAATTGAATAACATGACTGTGTCTCTGTCTAGTCTGTGCCTCTGTCTCATATGCAGTTGTCCAGATGTCTCCTGAAGAGAGTCAGTGATGGACTCTGTCAAACATGAACTGGGATACTCTGCTAGAGTGTGAGATGCCTCTGAGTTATGACTCTGTCCCTCCAGCATGTCCTATACATGTATGTGCTGAGGTTCAAATACTCAGCTCTCATGGCTCTGGTGGATTTGGATTGCTTGCAGTGGAGTATGTCCACCAAATCCTGATTGGACATGGTCTTGTATGTCAGGCATAGGTCACCTGTAAGTATGCGGTATGACACTGAACAAAGCTGGACTTCCTCTATTCTGGAAGCATATGACATGTGTTGAAGAACCCTGATCTTCATGGTAGGTACTTTTCAGGTGCAAAGGTACAAAAGGCAGGATCTGCCCTGTACAAAGCTGAACTAGGTGGGAACAAGGGTCCATAGGTCAGTAATGTGTCTGTGTAAGAGCTCCATGACTCCTCCCATATCTTTGCAGACAAGGCTGGTTAAGCCTGTGTGGTGGTAGTTGCCATGGTCTGTGGAGGCATCCCCCTTGTGGAGTGGGACCACTGTTGCCGTATGCCAGTGTTCAGGTACATATCCTGTAGCAAGACTAAGGTTAAATAGCAGTTGTATATATGGGTCCAGCCCCTTCTGGAGTTCACATAGCATGCAACTGGAGATACCAGCAGGTCCCATGGATGCTGTGTACTTGTCTTTGCTGAGTGTGGCTCTCACATGGACATCCAAGATGACAGTGAGGTTACATACAGCAGTGATAACTATCTTGTTTTGGGGGTGAGGGAGGGGGTAAATCGCACTGAAGCTGTCCGCCAGAATGTTGCCAATATCTGTCAGGTCACTGGAATATATGTTGTTGTGTACCAACTCTGAGCATATCCGAGGGTTCACAACCAGGTGTCTGACATAACTGAAGAAAGCAGTGTGATTACCTTCATTGTCTTTGGTGATTTATGTCCCCAAGTTGACCTTGCATGTCTTTATGAGATAATGTAGCTTTCTACTAGTGCTGATCACAGCTGTCTTCCCTTTTGGAGATGTAGCTCTGTCTTGCATTAGTAACCCTCATCTGTCATACAGTTTGTTTATGGCTGGGGTCCACCAGACAGGACACTTTCCCTTTGTGGAGAGGGTCCTGTTTTCAGTTGTGATTGTATGGTCCATGCTGTCTGACATCTAGCTAAGGGAGGTCATTCTGGTTCTGCAGTTATCTTTCATCAGCATTAGAAATGACCACAACAGCCCCTGTGGGGTGTACCTCATGCACACACATACAGCACCTGTAAAGTCCACAACAGTACCTCACCAGGAGTATGACAGAGCTGGAACACATGTAATGTGTAGTCTGATTAAACAGAGTGCAGCTCCACACACTGCCATGCTGTCCACCCAGATGCAAGCTGTGCCTGATGTAGAAAGCCATGTCCAAGCTGGAATCAATGCACATGCTGCACCTTGTACAATCTGAATGGCAGGGAGCTATGCACATGAGGGACCTGAACCCCAGCACTGACATATATAGGACAGGCTGTACTGCATTATCCAAAACACAGAAGCCACCCCACACATGAGTAAACTACCAGTACAGGTTGTCCATAGAGACACTGGTTGAGTCCCTCAACAGGAATCCTAATGAGTGGATGGGAGATGGGAGGTTTACCCTGGGTATCAATGTTATGTCACAGGTAGACAGAGGCACAGTATACTAAACAAGACATATGACATGTCGAACTATGCTTACAATGTGTTGATGGACAAACACATTCTCCGACTAGCATTAGGTCAAGATACCTCTTGAACACAGCCAGCAAGGTGCTCTGCCTCAAATGGACCAGGATTGTATTCCACAGCATAGGCAGTCTCCGAGTGATAACTCCATCCCTCCAACATGTCCAACATACATCCCTGCTAAGGTGTAAGTCACCTGCACTAGTGGTTCAGGTGGATCTTCTGAGTCTGAGGTGGAGCATGCCCATTAATCTCTGTTTGGACATGGCCTCGCATGTCAGGCACATGTCACCTCTAAGCAGACGGTATGTGAGTGAATAGAGTGTGAGTGTCGTCAATCTGGTAGCATATGACAGCTGTTGGGGTTCCTTGATCCTTTAGGTGGGGGACAGTCAGGGTGTCTCCAATTGCTGCAGATGTTGTGTGAGATACAGCCAGAATAGGGCATTCGACTCGATCACCGGTCTGATAAGTGAAGAGTACAGGGGAACAATGACCCACTAGATCTGGATGTGAATCCCAGCCTGATCAGGTGGGCAATGTAGAAGGTCTTCCTAGCCACTTTAGCAATGTGAGTCTCAGAAGAATGGCGACTGTTAACCTGGGTCCCCAGGTCCATGATAACCTCCTCTGTGCTTAGAGGATTGCCACCTATATGGTAGCTTGGGGTCACCTTGCTTTTCCTGAAGGGTATGTCTACACATGTTGTGCACTCTGACTTCAGGCCATGGCCCTGGCACCAGCTATCAGTTACTGTGAGTCCCTTCTGAAGGATATCTGTGTGTGATGCACTGTCCACTATGGTGCCCAGTGTGCAGTCATCTGCTAACATTGTCATCCAAAGTCCTCCCATGTTGGCCTGTACTTCTGGGAAGTACATGACAAACAATGGGGGCCAAGGACTGAGCCCTGTGTGACACCACCTGTGACCAGCCTGGAGTCTAACATAGTGCCAGCAACTCTAACCCTGTGGGTCCCGTCCTTAAGCCAGTTTGCAACCCATCTTGTGACATATGGGTTTACATTTCAGTTGTTAGGGTTTTCCACAATACCTGAGTGGGGTATTGTGTTGAAAGTGTTTGCAAGGCCAAGGTAGGCTGTATGGACTGCCTTTCCCCAACAATGGCCTAAGTGACCAATTTGAAGATGTCAGCCCAGTACAAAAGGCATGATCTGCCCCTGACCAAGCCAAAATGGGATGGGTACAATGTCTGCATGTCCCGTATATCTTTGTTTATGAGCTCAATTATGATCCTCTCCATAGATTTGCAGACTACACTTGTTAAGCTTATGGGGCAGCAATTAACAGGGTCTGTAGAGGCACTGCCTTTGTGCAGATGTGCACAACTGGACCCTAACCAGGCTGTTGTGCACACTATGGAAATGTAAAGCAGTGATAGGACTAAAGGCCAGGATACTGACCACCACAGTGAAAGTACTGAAACACTACACTAGACAGTGCTACAGTGTTAGGTCAGTATGAACGGATGTTGACAATTGTGTGCAAAGTATCCCATGCCAAACCTGCAGGCACAGTATACTCCCTGTTTTGTTCACACAAAAAGCATTCGGACAGTATCTACACAACATGGCACAGAACACACAACCATAAACTTCAGGTATTTGTTGAAGGTCACACTCATCCACAAATGTGATGGGCTGCAGAGTTCAACATATGTAAAGCCCACACTGGGCATGCTCACACACTTAGATAAATGAGACATCTTTCACACAACATGCCACGGGAAGGCTGAACTGGGCATGCTCACACACTTGGTCCAAATGTTACCCCTAGCAAATGTGAAAACACACCAGAGGATGCTCATCCCCCTTTCTAGACACTGATCATGTAAGCACCCTATAAGTATATTGGAGAAAAGGATTCTCTCAGTAATCTGAATAGCGCGCCGCGCTAATGTGGCCGTCTCTATTGTCATAACATAGTTAGGTAGGGGTTTGAATCCAGCAGGTGGCAAGTGTGTGTGAAGGGGGGTAAGTGTGTATGAAAGAAACATCTCTTTTGGCAACTGGGAAAACACACCACAGGATGATCATTCCACTTTCTAAACTCTGATGATGTCAGCACCCTATAAGTATATCAGGGGAAAGGAAATTCCCCAGTAATACGAATAGCGCGCTGTGCTAATGCGTCCGTCTCTAGTGTCATAATATAGGTAGGTAGGTGTTTGAATCCAACAGGTGGCAAGTGTGTGTGAAGGGGGGTAAGTGTGTATGAAAGAAACATCCCTTTTGGCAACTGGGAAAACACACCACAGGATGATCATTCCACTTTCTAAACTCTGATGATGTCAGCACCCTATAAGTATATCAGGGGAAAGGAAATTCCCCAATAATACAAATAGCGCACTGTGCTAATGCGTCCGTCTTTAGTGTCATAACATAGTTAGGTAGGGGTTTGAATCCAGCAGGTGGCAAGTGTGTGTGAAGGGGTGTAAGTGTGTATGAAAGAAACATCCCTTTTGGCAACTGGGAAAACACACCACAGGATGATCATTCCACTTTCTAAACTCTGATGATGTCAGCACCCTATAAGTATATCAGGGGAAAGGAAATTCCCCAGTAATGCGAATAGCGCGCTGTGCTAATGCGTCCGTCTCTAGTGTCATAACGTAGTGAGGTAGGAGGTTTGAATCCAGCAGATGACAAGTGTGTGTGAAGGGGGTTAAGTGGGTGTGTATGAAAGAAACATCCCTTTTGGCAACTGGGAAAACACACCACAGGATGATCATTCCACTTTCTAAACTCTGATGATGTCAGCACCCTATAAGTATATCAGGGGAAAGGAAATTCCCCAGTAATGCGAATAGCGCGCTGTGTTAATGCGTCCGTCTCTAGTGTCATAACATAGTTAGGTAGGGGTTTGAATCCAACAGGTGGCAAGTGTGTGTGAAGGGGGGTAAGTGAGTGTGTATGAAAGAAACATCCCTTTTGGCAACTGGGAAAACACACCACAGGATGATCATTCCACTTTCTAAACTCTGATGATGTCAGCACCCTATAAGTATATCAGGGGAAAAGAAATTCCCCACTAATGCGAATAGTGCGCTGTGCTAATGCGTCCGTCTTTTGTGTCATAACATAGTTAGGTAGGGGTTTGAATCCAACAGGTGGCAAGTGTGTGTGAAGGGGGTTAAGTGTGTGTGTAAGTGTGTATGAAAGAAACATCCCTTTTGGCAACTGGGAAAACACACCACAGGATGATCATTCCACTTTCTAAACTCTGATGATGTCAGCACCCTATAAGTATATCAGGGGAAAGGAAATTCCCCAGTAATGCGAATAGCGCGCTGTGCTAATGCGTCCATCTGTAGTGTCATAACATAGTTAAGTAGGGGTTTGAATCCAGCAGGTGACAAGTGTGTGTGAAGGGGGGGTAAGTGTGTGTGCAAGTGTGTATGAAAGAAACATCCCTTTTGGCAACTGGGAAAACACACCACAACTTTCTAGACTCTGATGATGTCAGCACCCTATAAGTATATCAGGGGAAAAAAATCCCCCAGTAATGCGAATAGCTCGCTGTGCTAATGCGTCCATCTGTAGTGTCTTAAAATAGCGAGGTAGGGGTTTGATTCCTGCAAAGGAAATGTATGAGTGTGGTTTATGTGTGTGCACTATGCTGGGAGGGTTAACTGCCTTTTGCCAACTGGGAGAGCACACTACAGGGTGCACATCCCTCCTCCTACACACAGATGATGTCAGCACCCTCTAAGTACAGCATTAGTAAGGATTTCTCCAGCTACTGCAAATAGCACACTCTGCTAATGTGTTTGTTTCTACTGTCATTGCACAGTTAGGTATGGGTTTGAATCTTGCAAATGGAAAGTATGTGTTTTACTGTTGGTGGGGTTAGTGTGTGTGCACAATGATGGGGTGGGATGTGGCTTTTGCCACATGGGGCTATGCACTGCAGGGTGGTCATTACCCTTAACAAGCAGTGATGTTGATAGCACCCTATACAAACAAAACTACAAAACAGAAGGTGGTGGTACTGATAACACATGTAAGGTAACACTTCTTCAAGTAATGTCCACAAAACGGAGTAGGATAATCAAACAATTCTTTTATTCTATACAGACAACATGACAACAGACAACTAACTGCCAGTACTCAGTATAGTGTTACATGCTACTGTAACACGCACATGTACCCGAATATACCTAGATAGTGTTCTGAAGCCTGAATGTGGCAAGTGTGTGGATGTGGGATGTGTCTGTGTGTGCATTTCTGTATGGGAAACATGTTTGCTGTGGCAATCAGGGTACTACAGTACCTGATACACATTACATCTTCCAACTGATGAGGTTGCCTGAACCCTGTGAGTACAGGTAGAGAAGGGGATGCCAGTAGTAAACAACATAGTGCACTTCTGAAATGCGTACCTGTCATGTATCAACAGCTACTCATGTAGGGTGATAAATAATGGGAATGGCAGGTGAGTGTGTGCATCTGTGTGGGTAGCAGGGTGTGTATAGATGCATGTGTGACAGAACAGATACATGTAGCTGAATCTACATAACAGCACAAGATGCGCATTGCCATAGTCAATGTTAGCATGTGATGGTGTGCAGCTGGTACACTTTGTTAAGTAGTATGGGTGCAGATAACAATTGAGGACATTCATACAGTTACTACAGCAGGACTGCTGGGATATACACACATTTATACTGCAACAGTCAACAGTTACCAACATGTTACTACTTATACACATCTATGTAGTCACCCTGTGCATCAGCAACGTGTTTACCTTTACCTGCACCGATGTTGTAGTATGCAGGAGGTGGCACAGTGTCATCATATGCACAGGGTGTGGGTTAGGTATGCCCAAGCCAGCCACTGGTAACACCAATTGACATGTGTGTGTATGTGTGTTTGTGAGGGGCAGCAGTACAGGGTGGACCGTTGTTGGTGCAGTGTGTGTGTGTATGTGTTTGCCCTAGGTGTTAGGTTTCCAGGTTTCTGCATGTGTAAGCATGCACACAGTCCCACATAATGGCTGCCATGTACAGGGTTTTGTGGACAGCCACAGACTGCACCTGTCAGGTCATCCAGATCAGTGTCTGTGGGCACGGACACGGTACCTGTGCCTGGCAGGGTGCTACGGGCGTATCCGTACTAACCCAGACTGGGTACTGTCATCGGAAGCAGGGGTGTGTTGACTGGACACAGTTCCCTGTTGGGACTGTCCAGAGCCACGTGCACGTGGTCTCCTGGGGCGTCTGGATGACAGCACAGACCCAGCATTGCTGGGGCTGGTGCTGGCACTTGAGGCGCGAGTGGGCCTGTTGTCGCCCGGCCACTGCCAGCTGGTGCTCTTGCTGGCATACGGCCACGTCAACGTCGCAAACGCACACCATCGCCCTGGCCCATGGACATCTGGTTGTGGAGCAGCTGTTCTATGCCCCCACAACGTCTGTCAACGACATCTGTGAAGTTACGGATAGCATTCGCAACATCATGCATGCCGTCTGTCATGGCTATGCCACATGCTCTCAGCTCCCTCAGACCCTGTCTGGTGTACCTTTCCATACGTGCCTGTGCCTGCATGACAGTTCTAAACATAGTGGAGGTTGACATACCTCCTTGGGCACGTCGGCCAGAGGCAGTACGGCCACGGATGCCCCCACGAGAACCCATGGGCGACTGTCTGCGTGGTACCACTGGAGGCCTCTGCACATGGCTGCCTTGTGAGGATGCATGTACCACAGGTACCACATTACCCTGATCTATGCCCACTGCTGACTGTCCATCACCTAGGGACAATGGTGACAAAGGATGTAACGGCAGGATGACTGTGCGCATTGACGGGGTTGAAAGCTGTGTACTGTCAATTGGCTGACCAATGGCGGACCCAGACACACCTTCCTGCACCATTACAGACATTTCATCATCATCAGTACCTGGGGCACAAGATTCAGGTTCCCTGCTGCAGGTCACCAGAGCAGCACCAGAACCTACGGGAGGAAAACATGGAACACAGATTACAGTCTCAATACATATTTCAAAGAGATGCACTTCAATACTAATGCACACATTCAGAAATGGACCCATGCACTCATGGACACTAACACACATGCACACTTGGGCACAGGCACACTTGCACACATGCACACCCCACAGTAAACACACACATCAGTACCGTGTTACACTACTCAATTTACTACCTGTCAATTACAGTTATTGTGAACACAGTCACCAGCATGTCTACTACAGAGTTACACTACTCTTCCTAGTTTTATAAATTGTTTTACAGATAATTTTGAAAAGACTCACCAGCATGTATGGCCTGCCTCATTGCTACATGGGAGGGACCTGGAAGTGTGAAGAGAGTAATGTCAGTGGGCACATGTGTGCCATTCATTTTGCACATGATACAGTACAGTAGTACACTAGTTCCCTTATACACATCAGCTGCACATCATGTCTGTATATATATCATGATGACAGATACATACCACATGCACACCTTATGCGTGCATGAAGTAACAGCGTACAGAACAGTCATATGTACATACCAGGAGTTAACTCTAATCTCACCCTTACCTCTCTTCAAACGTCAACTCAAACTGTACTTCCAAACCCACTGGCTTTGTTCTTCTTGGAGTCCAGGCTAACGTCCCTCCCTACCCTCTCTTCACCTTTAACCCCTCATTGTGCATAGAAACTAGCTTCTACCCTGTTTCTTTCACCTTGATGTCCTTCTATGCTCTGACCTACTTCTCCCATCCCTCCCACCTCCTCTTGACTGTCTTCCTTCTTTTCCTCACTTCCCTTCTTGACTCCTGCCTCTTCCATATCATTGTATCTGTCATACTCCTTCTACTTCTCTACCCTTCTGAGCCCTAACTATTATGTATATGGCTTTTGCCTTATTGCATAACCATTATGCTTTAGGTAGGATTGCTTTGAAACCAACGGTACATTGTGTATGACTCTAAACTGTTTGACTTCCTTACATGTATGTCCAAATAAATAAAAAGTCTGTTGGAGTTAATGCTCAGCGGAAAACAGCAACAGCGAAATAAAACCAAACAAACAACCGCTGAGCAAAACAATGAAGGGCTGCAAAAATACTTCCAACGGCTCAAAAACGTTAAGGCTTAAGCAGATATTCTTCTGGTAAAATAAAAACGTCAAAGCACTTAAAAAAACAGGTTTATTGTATAATTATGACAATAGGCTGTACTCTGCCATTCATAGCTGGGGACATCTGGTTTCAGGTTTATAGTGCCTGCATATCTGAGCTGTATCTTACTGACATTGCTACACCTTGTTTGTTGTAGCAAACACTACATCCAGGCCTCCTGCATCTACCTTTGTTTATATGCTTGTTATCTGTTAGCTTGTTATTTCACTGGTATGCTACATCCACATAGTACACATCTTTGCAACACATCTGTGACTCACTACTGTTATCTGCATTGCTTACTGTACGTACTTCCATGTTACACATGACAGCAAGTGACTGCTTGTCATTGTTGCATTTACTTCATTGTGACACATTGCACTTAGGTTACCTGGCATTTGCTCACTGACGCTTTTATATCAGTCAGCAGTTGTAGGTAATGTCAGTACACCCTCACTCCCCACTGGACCTTGTTTTCAATCATTAGTGATTACAGAGTTCACAATAGTATTCTAGCATGTCCAGAGGTCAGTTGTCAGTTCCTCCTCAGTCCAGCTGGTGAGTGTGGTACTCCAGAGACAATGTTAGAACAGATGCATGTACACAGACACCCCCTCCTCCTAACAACAAATTCAAACTCATGTGAGTGATGCAACCATATACCAGACTGGAGGCTAGGCTCTGTCTAGTCAATACCGCCATAACCAGTCACGTGGCAAAGGGGATCACTCACTACACTTCCAGTCTCATGTAGACCTACCACAACAGTGGACCTAACACATGATCACACATGATCATACTTGTAGGCTCAGACCACAGCTCTGCCTATGCAGCAGAGACCTCCTAAGCAGACATCCAGGCAACCACTACCACATAAACGAACATGTGCAACACATATCACACAAAGCCAATGTGCTGAACACTCACAGCCATTAACAGTTAACAACACACCTCATACACCTGTACTAGGTGCCTCTATCATCAGGCACACTCACATCACGTTCACCAGGCTTAACGAGGTGAGGGTCACGGTGTGCAGCCTGTCAGGCACTATGAATTGCCACATAACACAAACAGTCAGGTAACCCCAAGGCAGGTACAAGTATGACTCAGTCAATGTCCATGCTGCTGTGAATGGCCTGACACATTCCTCCCTGGACTACATGACATGAGACATTACAGAGCTCTCTGAGCACGTAGCCCGAGACAGTTTGACCCTGACCTTGAGTAGCATCCTACCCTCACCTAGAACAATGCCACAATATCAAGGCACGATGATCCCTTCCAACAATTGACTGACATACTGGTGTCATTCACAGGTGTGCCAATGCCTGCCATCTTGGGGTGGTATGCTTTGCTAGGGACAGCTTGCACCTGTCACCACAGTCCTATTGACATTTGGCGGAGCCTCCTGCTACACCCATAGTGCCTGTATTAGGCAAGGCTCATAAGGCAAACCCACATCCATTTGTATCACAAAGGATGAGGAAGTAAGAGTGATGCTACTCAACACTGGACGTCTAGACCCAAGGATGCACGCACCCAAAACCCTACCTAGCATTCTGGACATCGATATCTGTGCAGTAACATGAACCTGTTTCAGGTTTCACAGGAGCACACCAGTACTACCACGTTATAGCTGTTACCATTCTTGTCGGCCACAACACTTGAACAAGGGAGGGGGAGTATCAGTATTCAATGCAGATTCCCACGCCTCGACATTGGTGGCACAGTACAACATAGGTGTTAGGCCATTGAGTACAGAAGACGTAGTTGGGGACCTGGGGAAGAAACATGGTAGCGGTCTGTCATTTGTCTACCACATGGCCAACGTGGATTGACAGACATGTTATATAGCCCAGCTAATCATGACTGATTCACATGTATGGCAGGGAGGTCATTGTGCCTCTGTACTCATCCATCATCAGGCCTATAATTGCGTACAATGCACCTTTTGGGATCTACCTAACCAGACACCTACAGCAACTGGTACAGGACAACAGTACATCATCAAGGGGATGCAATGGCTCACACAGATGTCATATGCTGCCCAGGTAAAGTGAATCCAGCTGGACTCAGTGGCATACTGCCTGTTCAGAGGCAATCTGTGCATGCCATATACAGCCATGTCCTACCTAGCAGTAATGAACGTGATGCACCTCAGGCAATCAGAGTCCCATACAGCCACATGCTCAGGAGAGCTGGACCTCAGCACTGACATACATGGACATGCTGGAGGGCATATTCCTAACCGAGAGGCTCCCTTCACTCTGTAATGAGCTCACACTACTGGTTAGGCAGAGTCCCTCATTGACTCTCTTCCATAGGAATCTGGATGAGTGGATGGAGATCATAGTTGTACCCCAGGTATCACTTCTATGTCGCTGTTAGACAGAGGCAAAGTATACTAAAGTCGGACAAGGGCATAGCAGCATAAGATGTGATTGGGTGGCAAAAGACAAACACATTCTACTAGGCTTACCAATGCCCTAGGGCAAATAGCCTAGTATGAACCTATGAACTGTTCATTCTCAACTGTTCGAGCTCATTACAGAGTGAAGGGAGCCTCTCAGTTAGGAATTTGCCCCTCCAGCATGTCCATGTATGTTCTATTCAGTCGCTTACTGCTTGCTCAGAGGTGACCTTTGCCCAACATACAAGGCCATGTCAAACACAGATTTGATGAATATGCTTCACCTAAAAACCTAGATCCATCAGAGCCACAAGGGCGGAGACTTAAACCTCGACACGGCTATTAATAGGACATGCTGGAGGGATAGATTCATCACCCAAAGACTCCCTATGCTGTGGAACAAAATCACGGTATATGTGAGGCAGAGCACCTCGCTAGCCTTGTTCAAGAGAAATCTTGACCAATGGATGGGAGATCGCAGATATACCCCAGGGATTACCTCCGTGTCACTGCTCGACAGAGGCACAGCAAAATAATGGGTATGGTTCCCCATACTAAAGGGGTGGCGTAAGCCACAAAACGATGGGCTAGGCTTGTAAATGCCCTCGGGCAGATAGCCTAGTATGAACCTATGAACATGTGTGTACTGCTATAGTACATCTGCCATATGTTGCATGTGTGTGTATTGTGGGGGATGCACAGGTAATGGCCAGATACTTCTGCACAGGTGACACGTCTGACACATTCTGGGTGTTCATCCATACATACTGGATGTGTGCTGCCATCCAACCCTGTGATGTGGACACACATTACTCAGCCTGGATATACATATCTGAACAACACCACAAGCACAGTGCACTACCTTGCTATGTATGCATGTTATTACACAGTTATTTAGTAGTTATGACAGTGATGCTATCCATGCAGCCCACTGGGCCAGTGGAAGCCACAACACACACCGCCAGCACCTTTGCATATGCGTACCACAGACATCCCACATACTGCATGTACTGTGCACACAGTTATCTAACCCAGAACAACTGCACACCACTTATTAATCCTGTCCAGTGGACAACAGATACAGGCATATTGTATAACAATAGTAGGAGGCTACTGCAGCACAGGGCAGATTCACATGACGGGAAGGCATCTGTTGTCTGCAGTGCTAAGATGCTTCACATTCACCAAATGCACAGATATTGCCAACATTGTTGCAGACAGTTTAGGTGCAGGTACCCCCCCCCATTGTCCTACACACGTGTTATTAGTTATCCCAGATGACTGTAACCTCCCTATCCTCTCACATGTCCAGGTGAGAGCCACCCTCATCATTGCAGAACACATATCATCACTGTTACGAAATGGTATCCCTGGATGTGTGCTACATTCACCCCTGGAGGACATAGCACCACATGACAGACTGATATTAATCCCTGGCCATACTACAGGATATGTACCTGAACAGTGCCATACATACACAGTGGTCCCACACCAATGAGGAGGAACCTCTACTGACCCTGGGAACTACTGCATCATATGCACAACTGGCCTTGTGTTCTAAGCTATGGAAGTGTTAGTTATGGCCCACATGTACAACAATATTACATATGTTTATATTTCATGACTATGTACACACAACCTATCTCATGGACATACCTATAGATAGTGAACTATGATACATTTGGAGGTGTCACAGTATACACAGGATTAACCTGCTACTTTGCATTACTTGTGTTTGTGGCAGCTGTTGGTGTGTCACTGGTGCTGCTTGAAGTTTGCTGCTGCTGCTGCTGCTGGTTTTGCTGCTGGCTGTCTTTATTTCTGTTTTGTTCTGTTTTGTTCTCTCTCTGTCTCTCTCTCTCTTTCTCTGTCGGTTTTGTGCAATGAATGTATTGCATGAGTGTAGTGTGGGTACTCATTGCTTTTGTAGGTATCTGCATAGGTCCATGTGATGGCCTCTGCACCAATTGTAAGGCAGCATTTGCTAATTGCATGCAGCTGGGTGTGTACTGATTGCATGTCTCACTGTGATTTCAGGACACTGCTATAAAAGGGTATGTGAGATAGGCGTTGCCCTTTCAGATTGTAGGGCGTGGACCATGCTGGTATGCTGTTGACAGTGTTTTGTGAGTGTGAAGGTTAGTACATCTACCATGCTTCATGCTGTGTTGTAGATTCAGGTTGCTGCATTTATCTTGCCTGTTCCCTATAGTGAGTGTGTATGCATACTGACACCTACAACTATATGGCATATGTATTGCTATATAAATATATATATATATATATATCTGTGTACATATACATACTTTCATATATGTACATTAGTTGACATTATTGGGTACAAGCTAACAATTAGCAGGGCTGTTTCTGTTAACACTACACTAGTATGGGAACCCAGTAATTGGGACTATAAAAGTCTGCATGACATGCTTTAGGTAGTAGACATACTATATTGCCTTTATCTTCATTCATACTATTACGTGTTCCACTTATTTAGCACTATATTCCTGTATGAGAGTCATGGCTTAGTGGTAGGTCATACAGACTAGTGTTACAATGGTCTTGTGGTAAGGCCTACTAGTATGCTCATATTCTGCTTTGAGTTGAGTATAGGGCCTATCAATCAAAGTGCTGGAGGCACCTTTAAGCAGTTAAAGGGCTTAGTAGGTCTCACAGGAGCCAGGCTGTGTTGCAGATTCTGGTTGCTGCATATATCTTCACTATTTCCTGTAGTGAGTGTGTATGGCTACTGAGACCTACAACTATATTTCATATGTATTAATATATATTTATATATATGTATGTGTAGATATACATACCTTCACATATGTACATTACCTTACATTATTATGTACAAGCTAACAGGTAGCAGGGCTGTTTCTGTTCACACTGAACTAGTATGGGAATCCAGTAATTTGGCCATTAAAACTCTACCTGACATGCTTTGGATAGTACATCTCCTATATTGCCTTTATACTGATTCCTACTATTACATGTTATATTTATTTTAGCAGTGTGTTCTTGCAAACAGGCATGGCTTAGTGGTAGGTCATACAGACTACTGTTACCAAGGTCCTGGGCTTGAGACTGACAGTGGGAATTCTTTTTACTTTGCAAACTTTCAAACTGAGTACAGGACTTGTCAATCAAAGTGCTGAGGCCACCTTTAAGCAGTTAGAAGGGTAAGTAGGTCACACAGGAGTCAGGCTGTGTTGCAGATTCAGGTTGCTGCAATTATGTTCACTGTTTCCTGTAGTGAGTGTGTATGGCTACTGAGACCTACGACTATATTTCATATGTATTAATATATATTTATATATATGTATGTGTAGATATACATACCTTCACATATGTACATTACCTTACATTATTATGTACAAGCTAACAGGTAGCAGGGCTGTTTCTGTTCACACTGAACTAGTATGGGAATCCAGTAATTTGGCCATTAAAACCCTACCTGACATGCTTTAGATAGTACATCTCCTATATTGCCTTTATACTGATTCCTACTATTACATGTTATATTTATTTTAGCAGTGTGTCCTTGTAAAGCAGGCATGGCTTAGTGGTAGGTCATACAGACTAATGTTACCAAGGTCCTGGGTTCGAGACTGGCAGTGGGAATTTGTTTTTCTTAGCAAACTTTCAAACTGAGTACAGGACCTGTCAATCAAAGTGCCATAAAGGCACTTTTAAGCACTTTAAATCAGGTCTGCGCCTTTTTTGGAGCTCACGATGCAAGACTGGCGGTGAGCTCCGCTAACAAGCGCACACCATGCTAATTTCTTTGAAAGAAAAGAAAAAGGGGTGACAGGAAAGTGGTGAAAAAGGGGTCACAAAGAGGGTAAGACAGTAGGGAAACAAGCGTGGGATTTGCAGGAGGGATGTAGGTAAGGCCCATAGATGTCCATGTCTTTGGCAGCAACAGCTGTGCATTTCCATGTATTTTGGTGAGACAATAGAAACCTTTCACCCCTGAGAGAGGTGTCAGGATAACATTAATAGTTGTTGTAGAGCCAATTGTAATTAACTGTTTCAATGTCAAGCAGACATGTGTGCGACATGGACAGCTATGTATGGGGCGTAATTTTTTTGTGGGTACAGAGTGCCCTTTTTTTTTTTTTCAGGTGAGAGTGGTATGTCAGGTGAAGGAAGTCGGTATAGCTGGGGAGGTAGGTTGGGTAGGTTAACAGACAAGACAGACAAGACGCATACAGGGGCGGTGTATGACACACTTGGGGGGGTTACACAATTGACGGGGACGGAGGTTGGGATTTCCAAGATGCATGAGCCCACAGATGGCAACAGTGGAACTGATATCCCCACCCATAGGCAGTTGCCACTGTTCCTTCACAGCCCAGGATGGGTTGTGCTGGAGGCTGTGTAGGCGGGCAATGGCCGGGCCGTTAGCTGTGCCACACGAGCCACGAGCTGGCGTAGGGGCCCAAGAACAGTGTCTTGGATCTCCCTTCGCACCACAGACCGGACACCGGAGGGTGAGTGGACGAACCCTCCGGCCACACTTGCAGAGGGGACGGGCCCCATCCCCTGCAGCGCTTCCACCGAAGGTGGCACAGGGCCACCGGAGGGTCCGGCCTGGGCACTAGTGCCAGGTGCAGTCACCAGCTGAGGTGGGAGAGGTGGGTCCGCTGGGACCTACCTTCCCAAGCGTTCTAGGTTTGTGAGTAGTTATGTTAGTTTGGGTTAGTGGCATTGTATTCCATTCAGATTAGTTGTAACAGCATGCATTGGTATTCCCATCAAACAAACACCCAGATATTAACACCATTGAACAAGGGGCATATCAATATCACATGCATTATTTGAACAGAAATACACAGTCAAACAACATGCAGGGTTGATTAATGGCAACAGGCCATCAGATTTGCAGGTATGAACAGGGCACATGCACGAACAGACATGCATATATTTTTGAAATGGACAAATGTCCATGATTAATGAAATGTTCACATACCATTATTTAGTGGGTGTTGTTATATGGAATTATAGGGTTGGGCAGAGATAGAAAGTGATGACACATTCATATGTTACACATTGATTTACATTTATAATAGGTACACAATTAAGTTGAGGCTGATGTTTCAAAATAAATTTTATTTGACTGTCAAGCTACACCTGTTACAAATACATCACTATCCTACTTATTTTGAATCTGATCAGATACATCATCCTGCTACACTTTGATGACAGGACAGGGGACATCTATGGCTGTTTAGTCTGTCAGATAATCATTCATTCTATCTGCAAATTGTTTACTGTGATCACCATATACAGCATTTGGCTAGACATTCCAGATTCTGACACACTGAAATCAGTTTGGTATATTAAGTTGTACTTCCCACATGCATTTAGTTCTGTAGAAACACACTGGGGCTAATATATTCTCGGGTTATTACTACTTTATTTATTCATACATGACCCTTTCTGTCAGTCTCACACTTCCTGCAAATTCACAGTTCAGGTTGCTACTTCTAGGCTTTGTTCACATGTTAGACTAGTGGTGATTCAAACACTTTCCAACAGCCTCACTTCTGTCATGATTCAGAATTTCAACAGGGGATATATCTCACATGTGACTACCTCAGATTCTGAAGCTGTACTCTTGAGACTACTGCAGGTTACACTATATTTAATTAATGGTGGGACATCTGTATGACAGCACTGTTTAATTCTATCAATTATATTTCCAGTTACACTTGCATACTGATGAACTTGTTGCAGCCATACCTGCAGACTTTCAAATCTTGCTTGCACATTATATTACTTTTAATCAATACACTGCAGTGTTCTGATACATGCTACAGTATAATATTTATTTACAAGTACTGGGAGGGGTTACTAACCTGCACGGTGGCGCATCCGCACCAGCCTACGGGCATGCATCTCGCGATTCGTAGAGCGGACACCTGCAGCTGTAATACAAAAGAAGTAATATTGGACTACACATCTCCATGGTATCAGCTAGTTGAAATCCTTACATACATAAGTAAAATGTAACTTACTCAGTAGTGGGGCGTTGGGCATATCCCGGGCCTCCTGGATCCATTCAGACAACCGGTCTTGCTTGCGTCGTTTCAAGTCCGCATGGTGGTGATGGACCTGCTCACCAGTGCGTGGAATGCCAGTAGTACTGGTCAGATCACGAGCCAACTGGTCCCATGCCTCTGCCCTATATGCTCCCCATGAGACCTGGCCCTGCATGAGTTGGGCCTCGTGATGGTGGACAAGGAGCCAGACCATGTATCTGGACTCCTCAACGCCCCAACGCTGTGCTCGAAAGCAACGTCCCTCACCTACTCCACTCATTCTGACTGCAGCTCTGATCTACAATCGTTTCTGCTGTGTATTCCCGCCTATGGGGCTTATATATGCCGATTTTCCCGCACATTTCTCTGATTGGCCGTTTTGGAATTGTATCTACTTCACTGAAAATGCTTTATCATGCTCCATTCTGGATTTTATCCCATATATATGCTATTTCTGCATTTCTAGGTATTGCTGTCATGGCTTAGTGGTTTAGTACCTTGACTCTAGTGCATGGTATCCTGGGTTCGAATCTGACAACTGATTTTTGATTTTCCTGACAGAAATGAGTTGAGACCTGTCAATCAAACATGCCAAAGGCACTTTTAAGCACTTAAAACCAGGTCTGCGCTCGTTTGCGGAGCTAACGCGCACTGGCAGTTAGCTTGTGGGAGTGCCACGCAAACGGTGTGCGCTGGGATAAACCTTAATTGGCTAGTGACACACATGTTCAGCTAAGCACAGCTAGTTGCAAACAGTTTCACTCTGTTAAACCGATGCCTAGCAACAGGCACGCAGTTTACAGCTTTTTAAACACTACTCAGCTACGGGCACTCCGTCTCACAGCAGCTTACCTATCAGTACATTTCTGACTATTTTTGTTATTGTGTTACTTCAGTATATATGCTCCGTTTCATTCCATTTTACAAAAGGGAATACATTTACATGTGTACAATACTGTCAGGGGGCTTTTTAGTGCTTATTTACAAAAAAAAAAAAAGGTTGTTGTGGGGGCTCGAACCCTGCCTACCTACTCTTAGGCCAGCAACTCTACCGCTAAGCTATTACTTCTTGGCTTACTTTGCATATTTAGTCCTTATATCCTTTTCCACTGATTGCTAACTGTGATTGCGCTAGTAGCACACCCGCGCACACGGGCGCACACAGTAGCAAACATTTACGGGGTTTTAAAAAAAAAAGGTTTTAATTTAATTTTATTACATCTCTTCACTTTATACAGTGATGGTCTATCGGGGCATGTGTTGTGTAGTGTGTTTATGCACATTTCCATGGCCTCTCTCGTGGCTGTTTACTTTCAGCCATTCTAGTCTTCCGGGGGCGTGTCCGCTTGCAGGGCTTAGCCTACAGACACGCCCCCTACTCTCTTACACGGACCGTAGAGTTACTAGTGTGATTCAGCATGCCTTATGCACCTCATGCATATGCATGACATGCTGACATCACACAGTTTCACTGCAGCCTCCGTGTAAGAGTTATAACTCTTACACGGAGGCTTCCTGAATCTGGCCCATTGAGTTTGAAAGTCTATAATAACACAGGATTATGGATTAGATTATAAGACTGTCATGTTGTACTGAAAATGGAGATAGGAAAAATTGTTCATTTCCCTAGTATGATAAATATAGAGGGTAACAGAGGTGTTGTAAAATACTGGAGACAACAGAAACATGTTTTTTTCCTGTGGAAATGATGTTCATTTGATAAGCAATTGTAATAAGAGGAAATGTTATATTTGTGCAAAAACAGGTCATAATGCAAAGAAGTGTGAATTGAAATGCTATAAATGCAACAAAACTGAGCATTTATGGATGGACTGTAATCTAGACAAAAAGGATTCAGAGGAAGAGGAAAATAAGTGAGGACAGTTTATGAAGAAAATAAACAGTTCCAATAAAAATAAAGAGGAAGTAGGGAAGTAAGATCAGGGTAAAAATAAAGATAAGGATAAAAAGAAAAATGAAACAGAAGATAACATAGAAGAAGGGTCTGAAAATAGTGAAAGGTTCAAATAATTCTTCTGGCAAAAGGGTATGATAAGGAGAAATAACGTTTACAGGGATAAATGTAAAACAGAAAAAGAAAGAAAATGGATAATACAAATGAGATAAATATTTCCAATTTACACACTTTTTGGTAAGCTAGACAGAGACATGATGACAACTTTAGAGTGATTTTAGTAAATGTAAATAGTATCAAAAATGTAAGTAGAAGAATAGGCATCCAATATTGATATAGCAAGTATGATATTGATGCAATAATATTGGAAGATGTAAGATTTTTGACATAAGAAGAGAGATTATAAACAAACTTTGATGAGGAGATGCAATATGGAACCTAGGAAAGGAACTATGTTCAGGCATAGTTGAACTTTGTTAAAATCAGTAAAAATATTGAACTTAACACTGGCAATAATGGGAACATTAACTATTATACATCTCAGATGGCATAATCAGATATATTGAATTGTAGCACTGTATGCCTATGTTACAAGTAAAAAAGTAAAAATGTATTTAATAAAACTGTGGATTATGTAGTAATTAATATGAATAAAATATTAATGTGAGATTTTATTTGAGATTTGTCAGGGGAAAGTAAGAAGAAAAAGTAAATGGTGTTAAGAAAATTTTTGAAGTTTGATAGATATTGTGTAAATTAAAATGCTTTCCCAAAAATTATACTGTGTGTACAGTAAAGGAAATGTGCAAGGCCTAACAGCAGTTTTCAAAATAATATGGCTTGCTTTGCAAGAACAGTTATTTCTTGTACATGTTCAGCTTAGATATTAATAACATATAGCTGTGGGCTTTACTGTAAAGGCACCCTGTTATAGAAAAAAAATGAAGTTGACTTTCTTGGCTTTCAGATGCAGAAATAACTAAATAAAATGCAGACAGGTCAAGTGACGCAAAGATGACATGGAGAGACTTTTGTGAAGTCTTCCGATACAGCGAGGACCAAAAAAGGGCATGAAATAACCATGGACTTTTTCATGACACAGACAGAAACCAGAAGAACAAGTCACAAGGACATTAAAAATAACATTGGTTGAAAAGAATATATAAACTGGACAGTATGTTTCACTTGGTAGTGACATTTTTACTGAGAGTGCATCAGTATCTTCTTCTGTCTAGCTGTGTTATAATTGAATTGAATAGAATTGAAATAGCTCTGATAGAATTAACTGTTTGGCAAGAATGTGTTCTGAGACAAATAAAGAATAACAGATACAGTAGTACGGAGTTTGTCTGGTTACTACTGAGCATTTCTTCAGTGGTGAGCCTTGGCCAGTGGCTGTGACCTTATATCTGTTACCAGCAGTTAATATTACAGAGGGGTCCCTACTACTTACTACGTTAGTTCAACAGACTGATAGTTCCAGTGCTTTAACAGAGAAACAGTTCCAGTTCCAGTACTTTGTTGGTGGACACACAGCACCACTGTGGAAGCTGTTCAACAAAAAGCAGTTCAAGCTTCAGCTTTGGTACAAGAGATGACTTCCAGTACTGCAACAACACATGAGTTGCTACTAAATGTTTCTCATGATGATGCATTTACACTACTACCTTGAAATGCCAATTATCTGTCTGTTATCAGTTGAACTAGGATCATCACTGATATTCTCTAAGTTATACTTTGAGTTGCACAAAACACTGCCCAAAATGTAAACAATGACCCTCTTTTACAGTAAACTCAGGTGTAAGCACCAGTTACAATCATACTTCCTGATCAGCTGCAAACACTTCCCAATCCTCATTTGATATTTGTATTATAAAGATAGCTTTTATATAATAATTAACTGTGTCTTTCAAACATATTAATCCCATTTAAATTCTTTAACACCCCCCCCCACACACACACACACACATCCAACACACCCACTCAATAACTCCATAAATGACAGGACAATCCTTAGTGTAGATGACAACACATCTAATACCCTATATGAGTGCTACAGAAACAAAAAAACTACTCATAATACAATGGAAGAAAGCCCAGTACCTCCCAAATTAGCTTCTCAATGAGAGGTAGTGTAAGCTTTATGGACACCTGAACAATTAATAACACAAATGATCATCCAATCAGGTAACTGTCCAAATTTTTCAATTTTACATGAAGCCATAACTTTTTATACTCATTTTCTTACACATTTGTCATTTACTTCAACAAAATCTGTAACACACTGCTAATATCAACCCCAGTTATTTAGGAAACAAAAATATGCCTAGTTAAGAAAAAAAAACAAATACATTCTAAAATAAAATAAATCAATTCTACACTAAACCAGTGTAAAAAAAAAAAAAAGCGGGCCCGACTTGTTTCTAACACCTATTGAAATCAATTCATAAAAGCATAAACGCTGCTTGACTGCCTCCCTTTCATCATTATACCTTGGGTTACAATACCAGCAAATACTGATCCAGATACTCCTAGACAATCATTGAACCATTAGCACAAAGAGCCATCAGAGACTTTTTTTTCATCTTTGATCATACACTAACTTATCCTCAAGGCTGGTTTGAAAGTATCTCAATATCCAGAATCCACCAAGTTAAGGAACTCCAAAGTACGAGGAAAGTCCGTAAACTACCACCACCCCTTGTAATCAAACAGCAACTGAACAGCTCGCATTTGATTGCTTTAAAGTAAAGACATACCCCCGGATTCACTAATCCTCCATGTAAGACTTAATAAGTCTTACTCGGAGGCTGCAGTTGAACGATTTGATGTCAGCATGCCATGAATATTCACGAGGGCACACTGACTCAACCGTAACTCTTACACGGACTGAGTAGGAAAGCAGGGGGTGTGTCCGACTGCCGAGCAGTCTAAATGTGCATGCCCCTGCAAGGTTGTAAAAAGCAAAATTTCAACACACAAGAGCGAGTTCGCTCAAATGTACTTGCACCCAGCACCACACTCCCTGACACTGTAACCCCCCATCACACTTATATAAAGTAAATAATTATATATTTTTTTAAATCCACGATATAACTGCCCGTATTTGCGCATGTGTGCATGGGTGTGCCCATTGCTTAGCTAGAGTTAGCAATTCTGACATGGAAGAGCATAAGAAAGAATGTTTATGCAAATCACACCAAATTGCAATAGCGTAATAGTAGAGCATATGCACAAAGAGAAGGCATTCATGGTTTGAGTCCCACCACTCCCCTTCTTATTTATGTTTTAAATCAGTATTTGAAATAATACCAGACATATATGATTAAAATCTTATTAAAAGCAGTGACATGGCCAATGTATCAGTGAAAAAAATATATATTTTTAAAGGACCCAAATAGCCTGGTGTTAAGCAACGTTTTACACAGCTAAACAGAGGTGCCCACAGCTTAATAGTGCTTTATCCAGGTAAACAGAGTTGCCCATAGTTTAATAGCGCTTTACCCAGCTAAACAGAGTTGCCTATAGTTTAATAGCACTTTACCCAGCTAAACAGAGTTGCCCATAGTTTAATAGCGCTTTACCCAGCTAAACAGAGTTGCCCATAGTTTAATAGCGCTTTACCCAGCGCAATGTGTTTGCTCGGACGTGTGCGCCGTGCCAACCAGGGCACTGTAGGGCACCGGGGAGCAACATAGAGCTAAGTTGCTTAAACGCAGCCACACCCCCTAGCCTGTCTAGACAGTAATAAAATAAAAGAATGACAAGGTTTGAACCCATGACCCTGTGTATCATAATCAAAGTACAGAATCACTAAGCCATGACAACATAGGGGAAGCAGCCACTATTATTTATTTATTTATTTATTTTACATTTGTTGACCGGGCTAGTCTAACTGGATATATGTCCATTTTCAGTAGAGGCCCGGGGAGAAAAGCTCCAGCATAAACAGTTAAAACGTTAACAATTTATAAAAAGGACATGTATATTAAAATTACAGTACAGAGATAGCATTGTTTATATGAATAAATATAATACAAATTATGGATTATAGACAATATACAAAGGTTTGCTGGGGGAAAAGTAAAGAACAATTATTAGATCACAAAAACAGAGCAGGTATAAAGAGAAAAAGAGTTGGTTTGTATGCTTAGGTTAGTGTGTGGGGATGGGATTTGAGCAGGAGGGGCATGGAATTTCAGTCTGGGTTAGAACAAGGACAGAGCCACTGGGCTTTAAGATGTTCTTTGATATGTTTTTTGAATAGAGTAGTAGAAGCTAGGGTAGATAGTTCAGAAGGGAGCAGATTCCATTTTTTTCCTATAGTATTAGAGAAAAGAGAGTCACCTGCTTTGTTGTTGGATTTTACTAAGGATACCATATGTTTACTGGCAGAACGTAGTGTAGACAGATTTTTGTATGGTGAAATAAGATCTATGAGGATAGGGGTATTATTGGGATAGTGCAGGATTTTATGGGTAATAAGTAGTGGTTTACTGAGTATAAGGTTCTGTATTTCTAGCTAGTTGTCTAAGGTTAAGGCAGTGGTGCGTTTTAAAGGGAGAGCATATGATAAATCTAGCAATGCTATTATAACATGTAGAAAGTTTTGAGAGGTTGTTTTTAGATAAGTTAGTATATATGGCAGAGGCATAAAAGAGGGTAGAGATGAGGTGGGTCTGGGCAATAGTCTTCCTGCCTAAAGGGGTAAGGAATGGTTTAATTCTATAGAGAGAACCAAGTTTTTTGTTAACAGACTTTATGGTGGAGTTAATATGGTCATCATAGTTAAGGCGATTGTCAATTGTAACTCCTAATAGCCGGGTGGTAGTATCTGGGGTTATGTTGGTGGCATTATTAGAGGTAATGGTAAAGAATGGATTTGGCGATTTATGAGTTGGCGTAAAAAGGAGTAGTTTTGTTTTTTTGGGATTAAGGAGGAGGCAATGTTGCATAAACCAGTTTTCAACACTTTGGAATACATTTTGGGTAATTGACTGGAGGGAGGCTAGATTCTTAGAAGTACAGATTAAATTTGAATCATCTGCATATTGGATGCAGGTGGCTTGGGGTGTGTTCAAGTGAAGGTCATTGATGAATAAGGAAAAGAGAAGGGGACCTAAAATAGAGCCTTGTGGGACTTCAATATTTACGGGTAGTAATGATGACAGATTGTTTTCCCAATGTACTGCTTGTTGTCTATTTTGAAGGTAAGCCCTAAACCATTGTAATGCTTGTGGGTTAAGAGAATAGGAATTTAGTTTGTCTAGAAGTAAGTTATGGTTGATCATGTCAAAGGCTTTTGACAAGTCAATAAATATTGCAGCAGAGAAGGAGTTGTTGTTCCGATTTTTATTTATAGAGTCAGTGAAGGAGAGTAGTGCAGTTGTAGTGCTGTGGAATGGTCTAAAGCCATGCTGGCAGTTTGCTAGTAGGTTGTTTTGTAGTAGGTGGTTAAGTAGTTGTTTGTGAATACATTTTTCCATTATCTTAGATAATGGAGAGAGAAAGGCAATAGGTCGAAAGTTAGAGAGTTCAGTGGAAGACCCACCTTTATGAAGAGGGATGATATGGGCAACTTTCCAGATGGTTGGAGTTTTAGCTTCAGAAATAGTTCTATTAATGAGGATAGATATGGGGTGACATAAAGCCTTTGCAGCAATCTGAAGGTATTCTGATGGGAGATGATCAGCAGATGGTGTACATGGTTTTAGTTTTCTAAGTAGTTTGTAGATAAGAGATGTACTTACAGGTTGTAGGTGAAAGGTAGGAGTAGAAGAGTTGAGAGTATTTGGTAGGGGAGTAGAAGAGGGAGGAAAAGAATTGGCTAGGTTTTGTATTGCTTCAGTAAAGTAGTTGTTAAAGGTTTCAGGGATTTGATTGGAATTATTATGGTTGAAACCTGATGGGATAGGAGTAGTAGGGTGTCCTGGCTGAAGAAGAAGAAGTTTATCCCTGACCAAAATTTTTGTGGGGTATGTTCAGTGGATTGTTGGAGGTGTAGGTAGTAGTCTTTTTTGTCTCTAAGGGTGTCTTTTTTGGTAGCATTTCTTAGCTGTTTATAGAGGAGGTGATGAGATGGACATTTGGTAGCTCTCCATTTGGTCCAGATTTTATTCCTGAGGAGCATTATTTGCTTTGTTTGTTTATTGAGCCATGGAGCAGTTTTTGTTTTCATTCTGGTAGTGTGATAAGGTGCATGGTAGTCAAGAATTTGAAGAAAATAAGTGTTAAAGTAGGTCACAGCTTCATCAAGTTCAAGATGGGTAAGAGGTGACCAGTTGCATGCTAGCCATTCATTTTGGAAGCTATCAGGATTGAAGTATGTTTTGCAGCAGAAGGTTTTGATATTATCAGTTGCTGAAACATGAAGTTTTTTTCTAGTAATATATGTAAGCATACAGTCGCTGATGTTAACGGGGAGGGTACCTGGAGTATAGATGTTAGGGTGGTTTTTGATGAGGATCCAGTCAAGAGTAGTTTATTTCATGCTAGGTTTGTGGATTCTAGTGGGAGTGGTTATTAATTGAGAGAACCCAAAAAAATTTATGTGGTTAGTAGGCTTCTGGGTATTGTAGGTGAACCAGTCAATGTTGAAGTCACCCTTTACAATGGTCTCTTGGGGTAGTTGGTTAGATAGATAACTAAGTATGTTTTCAAGAGTATTAGTATTATTACCAGAAGGTAGATACATACAAATTAGGTAGATAGATTTGGAGTTGTTGATTTGGAGTTTGATAGACAGTGCTTCAGTTTTAGCATCTAATGATGGAAGCACATTACAGGGGGAAAGTTGGAGATGAGATTTATAAAGTATGGCTATACCTCCACCTTTTTTGTTTATTCGGTCACATCGAAGGATATTATATCCTGGGGGGATAATTTCATGGTTTAAAGTAGATGGTTTAAGCCAGGTTTCAGTGAGACATAGAATATCAAAAGAGTGTAGATCAAGTAGTGCATGTAGGTGGGAAATTTTATTGTTGATACTTCTAATATTTAGATGTGCTATAAGGAGGGAATTAAGTTCTTTAGCTATGAAAGGAGTGTTGGGTAAAGTTAAATTGTCAAGGTTGTTACTCTTGTCATTATTAGGGCCAGGGTTAGGATGAATATCACCATGAAGAAGGAGGTGGTGTTGGGTAAAATATAGGTATTTAATGATTTTGTGGAAATTATTGAAGTTCTTTTTAATAGTTAAGTAAGTTATGTGGCTTGTTCTGTGATATTTTGGTAGAATATAATTTGAGGTACTGGTTATGTTACTATGGGTAGCAGTATAGAGGAGAAAAAATGAAGAAGTTTGTTGGAAATGATGGTTTTGTTTGCATAGAGTAAGATTTTCAAAGAAGGTGAGTGAATAAGGTATAGTTAGAGAGGCTATAACTGTAGTTAAGAGTAGTGTGGGGACAAAAATAGTGTTGTGTGTCGGGGCCATGGTAGTGCGTAAAGTGTAAGTTGTGATTATTTTGAAAGTGAGGAGAGCTGGAAGAAATGAAAGTGTCTGTGAGACAAGATAGGGCTGGATTAAAGTTGTCAGTAAGACTAATTAGAAGAGGATGTGTAGGAAGCAGATCTTGACAAAAGTTAGTTTAGAGGATAGATAGGGTAGGTATGGGAGTGGTGGTATGTGAGAAGTAAATTAAGGCTAATTAGGATAGATCGAGTTGGGAGTGCCTTAGTGATGATTATGTTAGAGGTAGGTTGAGAAAGATAGGGGGAGGTGTCTCAGAGGTATAAGTGTAGGGCTACTGGGGGTGGGTGGGAATTGGGGGTAGGGTAGGGGGTGGAGTGAGCCCGAAGGGCACAGCAAAGAAAGGAAAAGGCAGTGAGAAAAAACAATCAGTAAGGTAGAAGGTAAAAACAAAAATTAGTAAGTAGAAGGCAAATGTGTGGGTGAGGAAGGGGGAATTATAAAACAGAGAGAAGGGAGGCCAGAGTGGGTAACGGTTAAGCTAGGAGTAGAGCAGGCGAATGGTAGTTTAACCATTACTAAGCATGTCTGCAGTCAGCCGAGAAGTTTACAAAATGGCCAATCACAAAAAAGTGTGGGAAATGCGGCATATTTAAGCCCCATAGGCGGGAATACTCGCCATAACTGATTGTAGCACACATTTGCAGTCAGAATGGCAGGTGTAGGAGAGGGTTCACGCTTCAGAGCGCAATGTTGGGGCATCAAGGAGTCCAAATACATGGTTTGGCTCCTTGTCCACCGTCACGAGTCAAGACTCCTGCCAGGCCAGTTCTAAGGCACAGAGTACAAGGCAGAGGCCTGGAACTGGTTAGCTCATGACCTCACCAGTGCCACAGGTGTTCCCCAGACTGGTGAGCAGGTCCATCACCACCATGCAGACCTGAAGAGGCAAAAGCAGGACCGCCTGAACCAGTGGATACAGGAGGCCCGTGGGATGCAGTATGCCCCACAACTATGGCTTAAAAACCTCAGCTTTGGCCGGCTAAGAACTTGCTGTATTCAACTGGATGTATAAAAGAATTTAAGTACCTTTATCTGCACCTTTTTTTCCAAAAAATACAGTATTTAAATTGATTTTAACTGTGTTGCAGGAATATTAACTGAACTGGAAGTTAGTCAGTGTTTGCTGAATTGTGTTATTTGCTAGTAATTACAGGTGTGGGGGTAGCCACATTCTTTGATTTCCTGTCCTTTCCTATTTAAGTGGTACAGTGTGAAATATTTTCTGCTTAAAAACCTCAGCTTTGGCCGGCTAAGAACTTGCTGTATTCAACTGGACGTATAAGAGAATTTAAGTAGCTTTATCTGCACCTTTTTTTCAAAAAAAATACAGTATTTAAATTGATTTTAACTGTGTTGCAGGAATATTAACTGAACTGGAAGTTAGTCAGTGTTTGCTGAATTTTGTTATTTGCTAGTAATTACAGGTGTGGGGGTAGCCACATTCTTTGATTTCCTGTCCTTGCCTATTTAAGTGGTACAGTGTGAAATATTTTCTGCTTACAAACCTCAGCTTTGGCCTGCTAAGAACTTGCTGTATTCAATTGGACGCATAAAAGAATTTAAGTACCTTTATCTGCACCTTTTTTTTCAAAAAAAAATACAGTATTTAAATTGATTTTAACTGTGTTGCAGGAATATTAACTGAACTGGAAGTTAGTCAGTGTTTGCTGAATTTTGTTATTTGCTAGTAATTACAGGTGTGGGGGTAGCCACATTCTTTGATTTCCTGTCCTTGCCTATTTAAGTGGTACAGTGTGAAATATTTTCTGCTTAAAAACCTCAGCTTTGGCCGGCTAAGAACTTGCTGTATTCAACTGGACGTATAAGAGAATTTAAATACCTTTATCTGCACATTTTTTCAAAAAATACAGTATTTAAATTGATTTTAACTGTGTTGCAGGAATATTAACTGAACTGGAAGTTAGTGTGTTTGCTGAATTTTGTTATTTGCTAGTAATTACAGGTGTGGGGTAGCCAAATTCTTTGATTTCCTGTCCTTGCCTATTTAAGTGGTACAGTGTGAAATATTTTCTGCTTAAAAACCTCAGCTTTGGCCGGCTAAGAACTTACTGTATTCAACTGGACGTATAAGAGAATTTAAGTACCTTTATCTGCACCTTTTTTTTCAAAAAAATACAGCATTTAAATTGATTTTAACTGTGTTGCAGGAATATTAACTGAACTGGAAGTTTTGACTCTGTTCTTCAGTTAGTCCCACCCACCCTCCCTGTTTTTGTTTTGGTGTTAATCTTAGTGGCCTTGAAACTGCCTGCCCCTCTTGTAAATTTGTGTTTGGATACTCCTTCTTTGCCCATCTCATTTGCTCACTCAACTGAGTGCAGTGAGATCATATTCTGAATTCAGGCACTCCTACTGTGTACAAAGAGAGCATCTGGGAAACAGAAAAAAAAATAAGCTTGTTTCCTGCCTTTCCTGTTAAGTGGTATAGACTATTTGTAGGCTTCAGAGCCCCCAAGCTATTCTGTGTTGGAGGGAAGCCTTCTAGCTTAGATTTTTTTCTTATAACTAGCCAGTTTTCTAGTTTCAGCACTCAAATCTGTTTCTTTGATCTCAGCACTTGTTCAGAAAAAAAAAAAAAATTCATCTGCTTTTACTGTACTTGTGTTTCTACCTACTTTATTTTACTTTTGTGTCATCTTAAAAGTACTCAATTGTATTTATTACTGCTTGGTGTAACTCATTCTAAGTCTTTTGGTTTAAACACTTGGGCTTCGGACCAGTTGTTTTGCACTGAGAGGGTTTGTGGTATGCACTGTAGTGGCAGAACAGGCAGCTTACATCCTTCTAGGTTGGGAAGTGCTGATTGATGGCTCAGTGTCTGTTATTCTAAAAGTGTATTAATTCTGGTTTAAGCACTTGGGCTTTCAGGCCAGTTATTTTACATTAAGAGGGTTTGTGGTCTGCACTCTTGTTGGAGGAGAGGCTGGACTCTGCCCTTCTGAGCTGGGAATTTCTGGTTAAAGGCTTATAGTGCATCCATATCTGAACTGCTTCTTACTGAAGTTGGTGTGCCTTGTTTGCTGTGGCATAGACTGGATTCGGGCCTGCTGGATCTAGCTTTGTTTGTGTAACTTGAACACTAATCCAGGCATTCTCTAAAGTATTCAATTGTATTTATTACTGCTTGATAGTAACTTGATTAAAGTGTAGCTATCATTCTAAGTCTTTTGGATTAAGCACTTGGGCTTCAGACCAGTTGTTTTACATTAGGAAGGTTTGTGGCATGCACTGTGGTGGCAGGACAGGTAGCTTTCATCCTTCTAAGTTGGGAACTGCTGATTGAGAGCCCAGTGTCTGTTATTCTTAAAGTGAATTAGTTCTGGTTTAAGCACTTGGGCTTCAGGCCAGTTATTTTACATTAAGAAGGTTCGTGGTCTGCACTCTTGTGGGAGAAGAGGCTGGACTCTGCCCTTCTGAGCTGGGAATTTCTGGTTAAAGGTTTATAGTGCCTGAATATTTGAACTGTATCTTACTGAAATTGGTACACCTTGTTTGCTGTAGCTTAGACTAGATCCAGGCCTGCTGAATCTAGCTTTGTTTATATGCTTGTTGTTTGTTTGCTTGTTATTTCCCTGGAACGCTAATTCCACCTAATACGCGGCTTATCAGCGCTTCTGTGGATCACTAGTGATATCTGCATTGCTTACTGTACTTATTTCCTTGTTTCACTTGAAAGAAAGTTACTGTTTGTCATTTCTGCATTTAAATTACCTGTAACACATTGCACTTAAGTTACCTGGCACTTGCTCACTAAAGCAATTATATAAGTCAGCACTAAAAATTAAAAGCACTACACCCTCACTCCCCACTGGCCCTTGTTTTCAATTATTAAGGAATTCCCAATATTATTCTAGCATGTCCAAAGGTCAGTTGTCAATCTCCTCTCCAGTCCAGCTGGTGAATCTGGGAATCTTGAGGCAATGTTACAACTGCCTCATGTACACAGACAACCCTCTCCTCCTCCCAACAAATTCCAACACATGTGAGAGATGCAACCATATAGCCAAACTGGAGGCTAAGCTCTCTCAACTCAGTACTGGCATAACCAGTCAGGAGGAGAAGGAAACCACACTCACTACAATTCCAGTCTCACATAGACCTACCACGACAGCAAACCAAACACATATTCACACAAAAACATACTCGGAGGCTCTAAATAAAGATCTGCCTAAGCAGCAGAGACCTCCAAAGCAGACACCCAAGCAACCGCTACGCCAAAACAAAACACGTGCAACACATATCTCACAAAGCCAGTGTGCCAAACAGTCACAGCCCTTAAGACTAAACAACACACCTGATACACCTGTAATAGGTGACTCTATCGTCAGACACACTGACGTCCCGCTCACCAGGCTGAACAAGGAGAGGGTCACAGTGAGCAGCCTGTCGGGCGCTAGGATCCGCCACATAACACAAGCACTCAGGTCACTCCAAGGCAAGTACAACTATGACTCAGTCATTGTCCATGCTGGTGTGAATGACCTGAGACGTACCTCCCTGGACTACATGAAAAGAGACATAAAGGAGCTCTCTGAGCATGTAGCCCAGGCCGGTATGACCCTGACTTTGAGTAGCATCTTACCCTCACCAAGAATGATGCCACAATATGAAGACAAGATGATTAATTTCAACAATTGGCTTAAATACTGGTGTCATTCAAAGGGGATCCAATGCCTGTCAGCTTGGGATGATATGCTCGACAAGCCACGATGCTTCGCTAGGGATGGCTTGCACCTGTCACCCCTGGGCTTTCCGATATTGGCAAAGGCTCTTGCTACCCCCATAGTGCCTTTTTTAGGCAAGGCTCAAAAGACAAACCCACCTCCATAGGTATCACAAGGGATAAGAAACTAAGAGTAATGCTACTCAACGCCAGAAGTCTAAACCTCAAGATGCACTTTTCGAAACTCTCCTTAGCATGGAGAACATCGATATCTGTGCAGTAACAGAAACCTGGTTCAGGGCTCCCGAGAGCACCCCAGCACTACCAGGTTATACCTCATACCATGCTTTTCGACCCCAAAACTTGGACCGAACCACAAAAGGTGGGGGAGTATCGATATTCATCAAAGATACCCACACCTCCAGGTTGGTGGCAAAGCACGAAGCATCAGAGACTATCCATGTGCAACTAACAGTGGGTAAAATTGCCTTCCAGTT
The DNA here is from genome assembly GCF_019279795.1 of Protopterus annectens. Lineage (NCBI taxonomy): Eukaryota > Metazoa > Chordata > Ceratodontiformes > Protopteridae > Protopterus > Protopterus annectens. The sequence goes on from NC_056731.1 coordinate 21,806,676, forward strand.
TATAGCCTGCTACAGACCACCCTTCCAAACCCAGGAACCCCACTCAGCCTTCCTGAGAACACTGGAAAATATGAAGGTCTCTCCAAACACCATTATATTGGGCGACTTCAACTACCCAAACATAGACTGGGAGCATTACTCTAGCTCCAACACCCTAGCCCAAAGGTTCCTAGAATTTATAAACTCAAATGCTATGGAACAACTTGTTACCACTCCCACAAGAGGGGAAAACATACTGGACCTGATCATCACCAACATGGGGACTCTATGCTCCAGACCAGAAGTGTATCCCTCACTGGTAAGATCAGACCATAAACTAATCTCACTGGATATTCACATCCCGACCCCACCCCCTGCCCAGAAAACCACAGTGAAAAACTTCTCTAAAGCAAATTTCACACTCCTCAAAACCAAGGTGGAATCCTTCAAAGCCCCCGGGCCTGTGGAAAATACGGCCCAGACCGCAGAATCCTTTATAAATGCATTCTATGAACACCTTCAGGAATGCATGGATCATGCGATCCCAAATAAAACTAAGACCCAATTCTCCAAAGGTAGACGTCCTGTCTGGTGGACCCCAGCCATAAACAAACTATACAATAGAAGGAGGAAGCTACTAAATGATAGAGCAAAATCCCAAAAAGGGAAGGCATCACTGATCAGTATTAGCAAAAAACTATGGGCACTCATAAAATTGTCTAAGGCCAGCTTCGAGAGAAAAATTGCACAGGACACTAAGGATAATCACAAGGCTTTCTTTAGTTATGTTAGGAACCTGGGTGGTAATTCCCAGATATGCTCAGAATTAGTCCAAAATGACAAAAAATACACTGAACCCACAGACATTGCCAACATCCTAGCTGACGGGTTCAGCACAAACTCCCCCCCCTCCCCACCAAAAGGGCAAATATCTATCCCAGCTGAGTGCTGCCCCCCTGACATCTCAGATGCTCAGGTAAGAGCCGCCCTCTCCAAAGCAAAAAACACAGCATCAATGGGACTAGACGGTGTCCTGGGCTGTGTCCTACATGAACTTCAAGAAGAGCTAAACCCAAACATAAAACTACTGTTCAGTCTCAGCCTTACTACAGGATATGTGCCCAAAGAGTGGCGTACAGCAACAGTGGTCCCTCTCCATAAAGGTGGTGCCTCAACGGATTCTGGAAACTATCGCCCCATAAGCCTGACTAGCTTGGTCTGCAAAGCTATGGAAAGGATCATCATGGACCTCATAAATAAAGATATTGGGGACCTATAGACACTGGATCCTACCCAGTTCGGCTTTGTTAAGGGCAGATCCTGCCTCTTAAACCTGGTTGATTTCTTTGAAACAGTCACCAAGGCCATTGACGAGGGGAAGGTGGTCCACACAGCCTACCTGGACCTCGCAAAAGCCTTCGATACAATACCCCACTCGGGCATTATAGATAAGCTCACCAGCTTAAATATAAACCCCTATGTCACTAGATGGATTGCAAACTGGCTCAAGGACAGAACCCACATGGTTAGAATTGCTGGAGCCATGTCAGACTCCAAACCAGTTACAAGTGGTGTCCCACAAGGCTCAGTCCTGGGACCACTCTTGTTCGGTATATATTTCTCGAAGGTACAGGCCAACACAGAAGGACTGTGGCTGACCAAGTTTGCAGATGACTGCAAACTGGGCGCCATAATCGACTCTCCAGCCGACACAATCATCCTCCAAAAGGGCCTCATAGAAACAGACAACTGGTGCCAGAGCCATGGCCTCAAGCTAAATGCCAAAAAGTGTATAGTCATCCCCTTTGGTAAAAACAAAGTGCCCACAAATTACCACATAGGTGGTAATCCATTAAGTACAGAAGAAGTAATTAGGGACCTGGGGACCCAAGTTGATAGCAATCTCTCATTTGACAACCACGTGGCCAAAGTGGTTAGAAAAACATTTTATATAGCCCACCTAATCATGAAGGGATTCACATCTAGATCAGGAGGTCATCGTGCCTCTTTACTCATCCCTCATCAGGCCCATAATTGAGTACAATGCCCCTTTTGGGATGTACCTTACCAGATACCTGCAGCAACTGGAAAGACCCCAAAAGTACCTCACCAAGAGGATCAAAGGGCTCAAACAGATGCCATATGCTGCCCGGTTAAAGAAACTCCAGCTCTACTCAGTGGCATACCGCCTGTTCAGAGGCGATCTGTGCCTGACGTATAAAGCCATGTCCAACTCGGAATTAATGGACATGCTGCACCTCAGAAAATCCAAATCCCATCAAGCTACGCGCTCAAGAGACTTGAACCTCAGCACTGAAATAAATAGGACATGCTGGAGGGACAGATTCATAACCCAGAGGCTCCCTTCACTCTGGAATAAAATCCCAGTCCAGGTTAGGCAGAGTCCCTCATTGACTCTCTTCAAGAGGAATCTTGATGAGTGGATGGGATATCGTAGGTTTACCCCGGGTATCACTTCTGTGTCACTGTTAGACAGAGGCACAGTATACTAACCTCGAAAAAGGGCATAACAAAATAAATTTAAAATGGGTGGCGAAAGCCAAACACATTCTGGCTAGGCTTATAAATGCCCTAGGGCAGATAGCCTAGTATGAACCTATGAACCTATGAACTTATGAATGCAGTATGTAAGAATTGATAATGGAGTATGTATAACGGATAGGTATGTTTCAATATCCCTTCATTTACTTAACAGCTGCAGGTGACCGTGTTACGAGTCAGCAAGCCTATGCTGATAGACTGCTAAGGTTGCGCCACCAGGCAGGTTAGTGATTATTCTGCATGTATTGTTATATAAAATATGTTTTGAGAGCATGAAAGAATGTGTTGTAGTCCAATAAAATAGCCATAGAATTGCCTGAATAAGTCCTCTGCATTTACTGCCAGATAAAAACGTCAGAGAGGCAGAAAAAGACTGTAGCAACCCATTAAGAAAGGTAACATATGTCTGGAATAATATCTCTGCAGGCACTGTCATATAACATAAGTGAGTGAGCCTGAAAAAAGATTGTTCTAACCTATTAATAAAGGTATAATATGTCATGAACATGTCTGCCATAAACACCGTTAAAACAAATAAAGGAGTGAGCCTGTGGAAAAATGTGCAATGTCATTAATAAAGGTCTAAAACCCCGAGTGTGTCTGTGTCACAGAGTCTGAACTGTTGTAGTACCCTTGCATTATACAAACAGTACTGTTTGAAAATGTGCTGGCAACCCAGAGTTATGCAGCCCCATATAAAGTGGGTGATGGAAGTGCTAGTAGCTGTGAAACATATAGACAGTCCACAATAGTCAGTTACTGACTGGCATGAATAAGTAAACCTGGCACACATGTAGCATGTAATTATTCATCAGAAATGCGTGTGTTATGAAATGCATGGTTCTGTACAAATCGAAGTGAAAATGTCATGTGAAAACATCCCAGATATGTAGATAAAGAAATATAAATGCAAACAAGAAATATGTAACAGTAACACCTGAATCCTGGACAGTTAGTATGTCAGATATGGGTCAGGCATATATTGAACTAGCCAAACCCATGACACAACCTAATGTATGGTGGCAAGTGTAATAATACAGGTACGGGATATACAACTGCAGTCACTGGGAATGTAGTGTAGACTAAAAGGTCATTATAAGATGTTAACTGAGGTTTTTTCTACACCCTACCGTATGTGCATAAACCATGCAATTCCACACCTCAATGGGTATGTGTAACCTTAAATATTTGTTGGGACATATGTCCTATTGTTTTATAAATATCTGCATTGATGTTGATGCATGTGCCTTGTTCAAACACCACGTTCATGGTGGCCTGTTGCTACCAGACATCCCTGCATGCTGTTGGAATATCCACTGTCGTTCAATATATGCATGTGTTATGCTTGCTGTTCAACTGTTGGAACCTTGGTGTGTTGGGTTAATGGGAATATTACTGCATGCTGTTACAACTAATCTGGAATGCTGTTGTTTATGTTGTAATTAAACACACCTAATCACAGAACGTATGGGAAGGCCGGTCCCAGCGGACCCACCTGTCCCTCCTCAGTTGGCAAGTGCACCTGGCACCATCAGCTCTGGTGCCCAGCCCGGGCTCCCCTCCTCCATTGGTCCTGTGCCATGTTTGGGTGGAATCGCTGCAAGGGATGGGGCTTGTCCCCCCCATGCAAGCATGGGCGGAGAAGGGCCACCCATCACCCTTTGAAAGGTACGGGCTGTGGTGCATAGGGAGATCCAGCATTCATTCGCTGATCCCCTACACCAGCTTGAGGCGAGAGTGGCGCATCTCTCGGTTGAGCCTGCCTGTCCTACTCAGCCCCCAGCACAGCCACCCTCGGGGCTGTGAAGGTGCAGTGGTAACTGCCCATGGGTGGGGATCTCAGTTCCACAGTTACCATCTGTGGGCTCATGGGCTTGCGGTTTCCAAACATCCTTCCACATCAATTGTGTTCACCCACCCCATGTGTCAAACTCCGCCCCTGTATGCGTCTTGTTTGTCTTGTCTGTATACCTCCCCAACCTACCTCTCCAAATATACCTACTTCCTCTACCTCACATTCCACTCTCACCTGAAAAAAAAAATTTAAAAAAAGGGCAATCTGTTCCCACAAAAAAATTATGCCCCATACATAGCTGCCCAATTCGCACACATGTCCACTGGACATGTAAACTGATAATTCTAATTGGCAGTACAACATAATTTGTTGTCCTCACCCCTCTCTCAGGGGTGGAAGGTTTCAAATTTCACACCAAATTTCATACATATGCACAGCTGTTGCTGGTAAAGAAATGGGCAATTATGGACCTTCCCTACACCCATCCTGCACATCCCGAGCTGGTTTTCCTACTGTCTTTCCCACTTTCTGCCCCCTTTTTCGCCACTTTCCTATCTCACCATTTACTTTTCTGTCAAAAAAATGAGCGCAGGGGTTAGCGAGAGTGAGCACTTGTAAACAGTAGTAAGCGAGTTTGCACTAGTGTGCACGTGTGCTCTTAGCTTAGCATTGCTAAGATATAATAAGCTACGCCAAGCTTAGCTTAGTATTGCTAACATAAAATAAGCTAAGCTAAGCTTAGCTTAGCATCACTAAGCGTCGTGCAAACCCGCGCAAACCCACTTACAACTGCTTAAAAGTGCCTTAGTCACTCTGTATGACAAGGCCCTTGTACTGCTCAGCAGCAAAATAAAATACCCTTGTCAATCTCAAACCCCACACCTTGGACTCACCCGTCTGCATGATGTACCACTAAGCCACAACAGATATACAATAACTTGATGCTGAAAGAAACATAACATGCATTACAAGGAGTGAATGTAAAGGGAAAATAGGAAAGCCATAGGAATACATTGCAATAAAGAAATATAACATGCATTACCAGGAGTGAATGTAAAGGGAAAATAGGAAAACCATGGGAATACATTGCAATAACTACTGTTGTATGCCAGTTAATTCCCTAATCCCAAAAGAAAATACATACTCCCATATATCCAGTGTTAGCATTAGGAGGTGTGAGTAAACTTACACACTGAGAAGAGTGTACTGGAAGAAGCAACAGTCAGGTTTCAGTACAACATGCATTTCACTGGCTACAACCCAGCCTCAGATATGAGACATATACCAACCTTCTGACTGACAACAGTGCCCACAGCAAACAAGCATGGTCCCCACCTTGCTAAACTGAAAGGCCTATGCCTACCTAACCTATCATTTTATAGCAGTGTCCTGAAATCACAGTGAGAACTGCAATTACCACACAGCAGGCTGCATGCAATTACTAAATGGTGGGCACCAATTGGTGCAGAGGCCATCACATGCACATGTGCAGATACCTACAAAAGCAGCCTGTACTTGCTGTCCACACATGCAATAATATTATTGCAGCAACTGGAGAGAGAGAGAGCGAGAGAGACAGACAGACAGAAAGACAAATAAACAAACAGAGGCAGTTGGAGACACCAACCAGAATAAAAAAAAAAACAAACAGAGGCAGTTGGAGACACCAACCCAAAAAAAAAACAAACAGAGGCAGTTGGAGACACCAACCAGAATAAAAAAAAAAACAGAGGCAGTTGGAGACACCAACCAAAAAAAAAAATAAAACAAACAGAGGCAGCTGGAGACACCAACCAAACAAAACAAAAACAAACAGAGGCAGTTGGAGACACCAACCAACAACAACAAAAAAAAAAAAAACGTCAACAGGTGCAACAAACAGAGGTGAGAAATACAAAGGTAAGGTATGTAACAGAGATGTATTTGCTGGCATCCAAATGATGTGTCTGAAGGGTACACTACATACTGTGAACCCTCCATATGTGGTAGCGGTCCATATCTATATGTATATGCAGATGTGCATAGGGCAAGGGACATACTGCAACTGTTAGTGAAGGCTGGACATATATATGTATTTGAAGGTTGCTATGTGCACATATCTATGTAGGTTGTGTGGCATTGAAAACAGCAAGCAGTGCGGGTATATGTAATGTGGTGGTTAAATGCTGTGGGACTGAGTTACAGCCAGTGAGGTCTGCTACAGCTATATGGCATGAGGACAGCGAAATGCATTCTGCACAACACTGTGCAATATTATTACATAATTGTATGTCTCACAACTGTTTCATAATTGATATTCCCACCATGAAAGGTGGGCAGTATATGTGCCTATATGTGCATGTATATGTACAGCAATGGATGTTTACAAGTATGTGTATATATATATATATATATATATATATATATATATATATATATATATATATATATATATATATATATATATATATATATATATATATATATATATATATATATATATATATATATATATATATATATATATATATATATATATATATATATATATATATATATATATATATATATATATATATATATATATATATATATATATATATATATATATAGATATATATTTGTACATATATATATATATATATATATATATATATGTAGATATATATATACATATATATATATATATATATATATATATATATATATATATATACACATATATATAGATATATACATATATAGATATATATAGGGATATATAGATATATACAGATATATATGGACAGCACAGTATGGTGTATGTTCACATTCCCTGGCAACACTGTCTTGTGTGTTTCCTGTAGTCTGCACAGATTACATACCTCAGGCATAGGTATCTGTAAGTAGGGGCACACAGTACTGTAAGATACACAGGAAATGCTCATCTGTGTCAGCATACATTTGTGTGTTGTATGAATGTCTGATGTGTGTGTAATGATGCCTGTACCATGTCCACAATCACATGTGTGTTGCAGGGTTTGCGTGTGTACCTATCAACATGTATACTCTGTTACAGCAGTATGCCAACTATATTAACAACTGTGCACATATGTTAGGTAGGGGTATGGCATCAACGACTAGGGTGGGTTACTGGTTATACTGTAACTGTACTTCACATATGTTGCAATGGATGACATATTTCTTCATGCATTAGCTTTATATGTACCCCCGTGGCAAGGCTGTGCATTGGATCCCAAACACTGTGCCGAGTACAGGTGTATACTGGTTTGTTATATGGAGTGTGGCAGGCACTGTCAGCCAGTTGTGGGCTGAGCACTGATATGTGGTATTGAATGTGTGTATCCTCTGACAGACGAACAGATGCTATATATGGCAGTTAACTGATATCTGTACTGTATAATATTAAGTGTGCCACATGACTTGCTCACACATATCGTTTACTTGTCTTCCAGGCTAATGGCTCATCAAAGGAATCCCTCCTACACAGCCGCAGAGGAACAGGAAATCCACCACAGCCTGGTTCAGCACTATACCCTGCTGTTTTCCAGGGCCAGCCAGCACCAGCAGGAGCGTACTGCACTGTGGCAAGATCTTGTTCGTTGGGTAAATGACATAGGCATGCATAACTGGACATATGAGCAGGTACGCCATCACTGCAGTGATTTAATTAGACATGTCCGGCGGCACGCATCTGATATCCATAGACAACAGCTTGCCACAGGTGGTGGGGTGGCCATACATCCCCCCTCACCAGAGTGGAGGAACTGCTCCTAAGTGTGGTGGCTCTTGGCCTACAGCAGCAACAACATCACACATGTGTCAACATGGAGGCCAGAGCCACCCAGCATGGTGACATGGAGCATGCAGGTAACATGGCCTAGCTGTAGACTACTGTTACCTGTATTGTTAGATTATGCATATGTGAGATGTGTACTGTGTTTAGCAGTTGTGCTGCCTATTGTGTGTAATACTGATATTGTGAATAATATCTGTACACCTATGCCTGTTGTTCTACTGTAGTTTAGCACACTCACAGTAGCAATGCCACAGTTGTGGCCACTGAAAAACTGTGTCATATTCTTGTAGGTCCCTCTGGTGTGGAAGCAGGGCAGACAACACATGCTGGTGAGTGTGTTAACACTTTAAAGTTGGTATTGAAATGTGCATGCTGTGCATGTTTGCTGTGAGACGTTAAATATCTTAGTAAAGTCAGTAGCTGCCTCAATCACATGCAATGCACAGAGCATCAGACACAAATGTGGCAACACTGTACTGCACATTGGATAGGCATAGTTGACACACATGTACACAACATAACACGTTTATCATATGCAGTACACGTCAACATGCTACACATGTTGTAACTGGACACCCGCTGCCAGGCCACACTTCAGTATCTCACATGTCATCCACACACCACACATATTATACCTGAGGGGTAGGGGCTTAGCATGGGGCTGTGCAACACTTTTCAACATATAACACAGTCATGTTAGACAATGCTCCCTACTGGGCACCTCACACACCCTTGTGCAACGTGGCTGTGTAATTGTGAACTTAGCCACGACACTGCGGTTCAGGTACAGCATGCTAGGCAGTGGTCTAGCACACTTTAGTGGCCTTGAGTGACCACATGATGCATGATGATGATGGCTAATGGTACTACATCCCATACAGTTACAATGGCCATGTCTAGGATTGGTATTCCATCACGTACACATGCACCACTCATCCCGTGTGTGTACATAGCATGCATGTGCTACACCTGTATCCACAATTATCTGCTACAGACACAGACACTGCAATCAGACATGGAAATCCATGTGATACACAGATAACACATGAAGCCATGGTATGTATACCTGTGAGTGATGGTGCACAGGACATTGCAGAGCGTATAATACTTACACAGAAATGTTGTGTCCTTGTACACATTATGTTCCAGGGTGTAGGCAATCACTGAACATGTATACACATGCACCACAGCTATGTACACTGTCATTAACTATGGCTGTCTACACTCACACTGCATTGACTTGATCAACACTTATTCTGCATGCTGAAATGTGTGACACTACTGTTTGCCTTGTGATACTGTCACCCACCTTCAACCACTATTGAGTATGTTTTGGATTGCTGTTATGTGTGTGTATCTGCTGTAGTGAGGAGTGTGCATGTGTTCCTGTGTTCTTGTGTGCATGTGTGCATGTGTGCATGTGTTCATGTGTTCATGTGTGCAGGTGTGCATGTGTGCATGTGTGCATGTGTTCATGTGTTCATGTGTGCATGTGTGCATGTGCAGACCGTAAAGTGTGTTTCCTGTCTTCCTCTCACAGGTGCTGAGTTAGGGGTTGGCAAAACCAGCAGGCGACCTGAAGCCACTGCCACGGATAGTGGTGATGATGACACATGTATTGTGGCACAGGGAGATTTGACAGGGTCTGTCATTGGTCCACCAATCGACAGTACACAGCGTTCAACCCCATCTATGTGCACACTCATACTGCCATTACATCCCTCACCACTAATGGCCATAGGCGAGAGACAGCATATAGTTGGCATTGACCAGGAGAGTATGGTACCCATGGCACTTGCATCCCCTCACAGCAGCCATAGCTGTAGACCCAGAATAGTACGACATAGGTGGAGGTCCAGGGGTTCTTGGGGGAGCACCACTGGTCGTATTGCCCCTGGCAGGCGTGCCCTCACAGGTCTTATGATGACCACTATGTTCCAGGCTGTAATGCAGGCTCAGGCATGTATGGAACGGTACACCAGGCAGGGACTTGGGATGCAGAGGGCACATTACACCGCTATCAATTACAGCATCCGTGACCTTGCCGGTGCCATCCGGACTTACACCGAGGTCATTGATAGATGGGGGGAGACAATAGATGCCCTCCACAACATGTCTTCCTTGAGCCAAGACCATGTGGGATGGTTGCGACATTGACGCGGATGCATGCCAGCAACAGCAACAGTTGGCAGTGGTTGCAGACGGCCCACAGTTCACAGCCACTCCGGTAGTGGCAGTACCAGCCCCAGCAATGCTGGTGCTGGTCTGTCCATTGACTGCCCCAGTAGACCACATGCACGTGGCTCTGGCCAGTCCCAGCAGGGACATGGGTCCAGTCATCATGCCTCTGCCTCTGATGACAGTACCCAGTCAGGGTTGGTACCCGATACTGTCTGTAGCACCCCTACCAGGCACAGGTACTGTGTCCATGGCTGGAGACAGTGATCTGTACAGCCTAGCAGGTACAGTCTGTGGCTGTCCCACAAACCATCATATATGTCAGCCACATGGTGTAGCTGTGTGCATGCAGACACACACACATTAAGCAAACAACTAGGGCTCACACATACACACACACATTACATCAACATTGGCTCATGCTGTACTGTTGTCCCTCACACACACACACACACACACACACACACACACACACACACACACACACACACACACACGCACACACACACACACACGCACAGACATGTCGATTGGATGGGTCACTGTCAGGCTCTGGCAAACAACAAAACACCCTGTGCATATGATGATACCTGTGCCGCCTCCTGTCATCTGCATTATTGATGGAGGGACAGGCTAACATGGTGCTGATGCACAGGGTGACACTATAGCAGTGTAGCAATAATAGCAAGTTGTCAACAAGGAAGTGTAACTATATCCTTGTAGGTATATCTGAGCAGACGTTATGCATCAAAGCTCTGATTGTCAATGTAGCATTGTTTACACCACTGTTAGGTCTGAGTATGTATTATCCACCCATGCGCCACTTGGCTGATGTGTGATGTGTTGCCAGCATGTGTTAGTGAGTGGACAGTACGTGTGTGATGTGTGCAGTACAGATTAGCAAGTGTACATCTGTGAACATGGTGGGTGCGCACTGTCTGGATTTACATGCATAGTGGACACATGGGACGTGTGGCATACCCTGTTGTACACATTGTTAACATCTCATAGCATCTTTCAATGGCCAGTATGCATTCCACTACAGTTATGTACTAACATGGGTACACGTGTGTATGACATGGGTTGACACCATGCAGTGAGTGATACCGTTAATATCTGTCAATGATTTGCGGTCTGGTAGTATACACAACCTCAACAGCATGACTATAAGCAATCATTGGATGATGTCCTGACAAATGACACACAGTAGTAGTGAACCCAGTATCAATTGGATCCTTCCGGTGCTACACTATAACACTAACCAGTGGTAATGACCGCCACCCATTACTGTGACCACACCTGTGTGTCATATAGCCCCCTTAGGTGCATGCAGACACACTAGGGATGTGTCCATCCAAATCTGGGAATGCATGGATTGGCCTACAATGCATTCCCTGGATGGGACGCATATCCTACACAAGGGTATCATACAGACAGACACCTGTTGTCTGATACATGCTGTATAGCAGTAAGCCAACTATGACATAGTCATCCTCATGTACTATACATACTATCCCATCAGTACCACACAGGTGGTAGCCCTCAACATGTATGTTGGGTACCATTGTGTACATACAGACCCATGTTATGCCATGTGTCCCTTGATATCCAAATATCCATAGGTATTGTGGAGTCCCAAGGTGTATCACATAAGACATTAAAGGCCTGAATGCATATCCACAAGGTAGTCGTACACCTATAAAGACTGTCTATTCTTGGCAGACTTTGTTCTGTATGACCATGTCTGACATATACCCCAGGCATATACCCTCACTCACACTACTCTTAAGTAACTGTCATGAGTGTGTGTGCCATAGATGACCTTGGCCACAGAACACGACAGTGGATGGCCGTGTCACATACATACATATGTGACCTACGATCTGAGAAGCAGTGGCACAACCGGTCAATGGAAATAAATGTATTCATGTAGTATGCAGGCTTCACACCTATGTACTGATTGAGGGGACATGTACACATATATATTTGCCACGCAGATACCTGATGTGTGCAATGCACTTACTGTTGTCATCATACTATGTTAAAAGCAAAACCCACACCGCATTGACCAACAGTGTAACACACAGTCAACATTTACAGAATTCAAACCCCTACCTAGCTATGTTATGATACTAGAGCAAGAGAGAGAGAGACACATTAACACAGCACGCTATTTGCTTTACTGGTTGGTTTCCCTTCTCCTGCTGTATTTGTAGGATGGTGACATCATCAGACTTTCCAAAGAGGAATGTACCTCTTTTAGTGCATTTTCACAGTCTCCAAAAAGGACACCCCTTTCAAAAACAATTGCACACATACACTGTTTGCAGGATTTAAACCCCTACCTAACTATGTTATGATATTAGAGAAAGACGCATTAACATGGCACGCTATTTGCTTCACAGGCTAGTTTCCCTTCTCCTGCTGTATTTGTAGGATGGTGACATCATCAGACTTTCCAAAGAGGAATGTACCTCTTTTTGTGCATTTTCACAGTCTTCAAAAAGGACACCCCTTTCAAAGACAATTGCACACATACACACACACTGTTTGCAGGATTCAAACCCCTACCTAGCTATGTTATGATATTAGAGAAAGACGCATTAACATGGCACGCTATTTGCTTCACAGGCTAATTTCCCTTCTCCTGCTGTATTTGTAGGATGGTGACATCATCAGACTTTCCAAAGAGGAATGTACCTCTTTTAGTGTGTTTTCACAGTCTCCAAAAAGGACACTCCTTTCAAAGACAATTGCACACACACACAAACACACACACACACACACACACACACACACACACACACTGGCTGGTTTCCCTTCTCCTGCTGTATTTGTAGGATAGTGACATCATCAGGCTTTCCAAAGAGGAATGTACCTCTTTTAGTGGGTTTTCACAATCTCCAAAAAGGCAACTCCTTTCAAAGACAACTACGCACATACACACTGTTTGCAGGATTCAAACCTCTACCTAACTATGTTATTATACTAGAGAAAGACACATTAACATGGCATGCTATTTGCTTTATTGGCTGGTTTCTCTTCTCCTGCTGTATTTGTAGGATGGTGACATCATCAAACTTTCCAAAGAGGAATGTACGTTTAGTGAGTTTTCACAGTCTCCAAAAAGGGAACACCTCTCAAAGGAAACTGCACACATACACCCCCCCCACACACAGTTTGCAGGATTCAAACCAATATCTAACTATGTTATGATACTGAAGAGAGACGCATTAACACTGCGCGCTATTTGTTTTACTGGTTGGTTTCTCTACTCCTGCTGTATTTATAGGATGGTGGCATCATCAGACTGGACATGGTGATGTATGTACACTTTGTTTTACGCCATTCCAGGAATGGTCCATGTGGGTCAGCAGGTGTCAACAGCTTGAACAAGACCTCAGAATCCTTACCTTGTGTGGTCTATCTGTGGACACACTGACATTCCGTCATATGTCAACACATATTTATGCACAGCTTGTTGGTTTTGTGGATACTACATTTGTCTGGGATGTTGATAAAGGGCTATTCAAAGTCTATGTGACACATGTGTAGATGTGTTCATTGATGTATGTCCTGGGTGGCTGCCTTGCAAACAGTCAAGCATGTTTGGGAACCATGATCCGCACATGAACATACCACAGTTGGTAGGGTTGTGTGTATGTCAGCTTCCAATAGCTCTGTTTATGACTGCAACCATGATGGACTCCATGACCTTGCAGATCAGACCTCATAGGCATACTGAACTTGACTTCCCATGGTGTGTTGTGCACCAACACTTGTGGGGAGTGCCATACGTAGCTGTGACACATTCAATGGTTCCACATCCTAGTGGGGGGTGAGGCTCAGCTGACTGTTCAGGTGCATGATCTGTTTGTTCTGTAGTTTGTGCATGACACATATTGGGAATCAATGTATTCCACCTGCTGCCATGCTTTTGGCAGTGGGGGTAGCTGCTCATCCATTCTACATGTGATATCTCCTGGTATGTTGATGTGGGCTATTATCAGTGGGCATGGGTATGTACATATGAGCCTGTCTGTCATGATGTAGGCATTGTCACTCAAGTACAGTTGGCCCTGACTCAGGACATATATGGGTGTACATTGATATTTATGACATAGCTGAAGGAGGTGTCATGATTCAGTCTGGACTCCTTCTCAGCTACTCTTTACAAAACACCAACGAACATGAGCACTAATCCCTGTTATACTCTTTTACATGCTTAACACCCTACTGATCCTTTGTGGTCAGGCTACAGAGTATGTCATGATAATATCCTGGCATGTCCAGGGGTCGGTTTTGTGTGTACTCTTCAGTCCAGCTGGTGGATATTGTGATATTGACACAATGTCACATCTGCTTCATGTACACAGACAACCCTCTCCTCCTCCCAACAAACTCAGATATATGTGTGAGATGCACCTATATAGACATACAGGGAGCTGAACTCTCTTGACCCATGACTGGCACAGTCTATCAAGTGGTGAAGGTAACCACACACACCACATATCAGTCTCACATATCCTCTAGCAACAGCACTCAAACCACATTAGCACACATAGACATACTCAGATGCTGTAAATGTGCACTACCTAAGCAGCAGAGACCTCCAAAGCAGGCACACACACACCTGCTACCCCACTACAATACCCACATATCACAATGTTCACAATGTCAGTGTGCCACACAGTCACTGCCCTTCGGGCTAAACAACACACCTAATACACTTGTAATAGGTGACACTTATTGTCAGACACACTGACGTACCACTCACCAGCCCTAACAAGGGAATAGTCACTTTGGGTTGTCTGTTGGGTGCCAGGATCTGCCGCATAACACAGGCAGTCAGGTCACTCCAAAGCAAGTACAAGACTGGCTCCATCATTGTCCATGCTGGTGTGTATAACCTCAGATGTTACTCCCTGGACCACATGACATGATACATGGAGGAACACTCTGATCATGTAGCCCAGGCCAGTATGACTGTGACCTTGTCTAGCATCTTACACCCACCAATTATGATGTCACAGTATATGGACACACATATCACATTTAACAGTTGCCTAACACATTTGTTTCATTCATAGGGGATACAGTGTCTGTCAGCATATAGTGACATGCTCAATATGCCACATAGCTTCACTATGGACAGCTTGCATCTGTCACCCTTGGACTTTGGAATGCTGGCTATGGCTCTTTCTACCACCATAGTGCCTTTTCTAAGCAGGGCTCAGAAGACAAACCTACCTCCATAGACATTACAGGTTAAATGAAACTAAGGGTAATGCTGCTCAACAACAGTTGTGTTAACCTCATATTGTGGCCACTCAGGACTCTCCTCAGTATGGAGGTTATAAATATCTGTGCACTGACAGACACCTGGTTCAGGCTCGCTTATGCACACCAGCACTACCAGGTTATGTTTCATGCCATGCTGTCTGACAACAGGACTTGGAACAGACAACACTACTAGGGGGAGTATTCATATACATCACAGATACACACACCTCCAGGTTAGTAGCACTGCACAAAGCATCACAGATCATACATATACAACTACCATTGTGCAATACTGTCTTTCAGTTTGTTGCCTGCTACAGAACACACTCCCAAACTCAGGAACCACACTCGGCTTTCGTGGGAGCTATGGAGAATATGACGTTCTCCACAAACACCATTATATTGTGTGACTTTATATACACAAATATTGACTGGGGATACTACTCAAGCCCTGACACCCTCACCCAACAGTCACTACAATTTGTGGACTCATATGCTATGGCACAACCAGTCAGCACAGCCACAAGGGGGAATATATATTGGACCTGATCATCACCAACATGGGGACTCTATGTTCCACACCAGCGATATACCCCTCATTGGTAAGGTCAGAACATACATGTATCTCACAGGACATACATATACCCTCCACACACCCATCCTGGGTAATCTTGGTGAACTTCTCATGAGCCAACATCTCACTTCACCGAAGCAAGGTGGTATCATTCAGAGATCCTGGGACAGTGGCATATACGGCTCACACTGTTGCATCCTTTGCATACACATTCTATGGACACCTAGTGGACTGCATGGATTGTGCTATCCCAAATAACAACAGGACCCACTACTACAATGGCAGGGGACCTGTCTGGTAGACCCCAGCCATTAATAAGCTGTACAACATCAGGAGGAAGCTACTACATGATAGAACACAATCCCAGACTGGGAAGGCATCTGTGATCTGTACTAGCAGACAGCTACAATCACTCATGGACTTTTCTAAGGGCCGCTTCTACCAGACAATTGCAACAGGCACGTAGGACTATCACATGGCCTTCTTCAGTTATGTCAGGAACCTGGGTGGACACTCACTGATATGCTGTGAGTTACTGCATACTGACTAAACCTACCCTGAACCCACTGGCATTGCCTACATCCTGGCAAACAGGTTCAGTGCAGATGTCTCCCACCCATCCCCCCTAAGGAGCAACTATCCATCCCAACAGAGTATGACCTCCCTGACATCACACAGTAACAGGTGAGTGCTGCCCTCCCCACAGCGTACATCACAGTATCAATGTGACCAGATGGTGTCCAAGCCTGCATCCTACACGAGCATTATGACAAATGCAACCCTCACATTACATCACTGTTCAGTATCGGAGTTACCACAGGATATGTACCCAAGGAATGGCATACTGCGACAGTGGTCCAACTCCACAGAGTTGGTGCCACAACGGACCACAGACAATATTGCCCTATAAGCCTATGTAGCCTGTTCTGCAAAGGCATGGAGCATATTGTCATAGGACTCATACACATAGACATTGGGAACCTACAGACACTGTATCCTACACATTTCAGCATTGTTGTGGGCAGATTTTGCCTCTTGAACCTGTTTGTATTCTTTAAATGGCTAACAGGTCCATCGACATAGGGACAGCTGTCCACACAGCCTACCTGAACCTTGCAAAACCCTTCAACATAATAACCCACTGGGCCATTATGCATAGGCTCACCAGCGTCAATATGGACACATATCTCACACAATAGATTGATACCTAGATCAGGGATAGCACCCACATGGTTAGAATTGCAGGTGCCATATCTGACTATACACCAGTTACACATGGCGTCCCACACGGCTTGGGACCTCTCTTGTTCAGTATATATTTGTCTTACGTACAGACTACCACAGGGGGAATATGGCTGAACATGTTTGCACTTGACTGCAAACTGGGTGCCATGATCAACTCTCCAGCTGCCACATGCATACTCAATAAGAGTCTCGCAGAGATGGATGACTGGTGCCTGAGCCATGGCCTACAGCTAAATGCCATTAGTTGCATAGTCATCCCCTTTGGGAGTAACAACATGCCCACACATTACCACATAGGTAGTACTCCATTACATATGGTAGGGGTTGTTAGGGGTTTGGGGACATGACTTGTTTGTACTGTCGCCTTTAACATTCACGTTGCCAAGGTGGTTGGACACACCTTCTATGTGGGCCACCTTATCCAATATGGTTTTACATCTAGATCGAGTGAGGTCATTTTGCCCCTATACTCATCACACCCATGCTTGGTTACAATGCCACATTTGGGGTGTACCTTACCTGACACCTGCAGCAACTGTACTGGCCATGGAAGGTCCTCACCAAGCAGATCTAGGGACTCACACAGATGCCCTGCATAGTTCAGATGCAGTAACTCCAGCTCTACTCAGTCGCTTACCACCTACTCAGATATGATGTGTGCCTGTTGTTTACAGATATACCCAACCCAGAATTAATGAACATGCTCCACCTCAGGATATCCAGCTCCTTTGGAGCTACACACTCCAGGGATGTATACCTCAGCACAGATGTTAATAGGACATTGTGGAGGGACAGATTCTTATCCCAGAGGCTCCACTCACTACAGAATGTAATCCCAGTTTCACATAGGCAGAGCCACCCACTGACCACCTACTGGAGACATCTTGACGACTGTATGAGTGATTGTATATTTACCCCTGGGATATCTTCTGTGTCCCTGCTATACAGAGGCACACTAGCCTAAATGTACATGGGCTATCTTGTGTGACCTACTATTCACACACACACACAGTGTAGTACTCTGACAGGGTTGTGAATGCCAAACACACTCTGGCTAGGCTTGTACATGCCCTAGGGCAGATAGCCTAGTATCGACCTCTGAACCTATGCTAATGTTCAAGATGCACAATGTTTATTGCTGATACTGTTTGCAGGTTTTTATCATCTTTGCTTTACCAGTTTCCATAAACAACTTTGGTATCTGCAGAACATATTTGATTATGACAGGGTTCCACTATATTATAGATGTGTGTGTTGTCATATAACTGTGTGCACAGGGCAGATTGCTGTATAGTGACAGGTTCCTGGGTTAACACATGCAACTGCCAGATATGCGTGGCCCACTGCTGTACTCAAACATGGCCTAAGTGTGTGAGCATGCCCAGTTCTGCCATTCCATGTTTTGTTGCCTGACATTTGTCTCATTTATTCGTGTGTGAGCATGCCCAGTGTGACCCTTCAGTATGTTGCTATCTGAGGTCCACTACATTTGTTGATGTGTGTGAACATGACTAATATTAACATTTATACTGTGTGTGTTGGAAGTCAGGTTCTTTTCTCACTGCAGGACTCACCTTTGTGTCATAACTCAACAAGGATTATGCTGTGCCTGCAAGGTTTCCATGGAATACTTTGCATAGACTTATCAACATTCCATTATACAGGTGGACCACCGCAATACTATCATGGTTTAGTGGTTCAGTACTTTGGCTATAGTGCACAGTATCCTGGGTTTGAGGCCCATCACTGCTTTATATTTTCATACTGAGCAGACCAGACTGCTTAAGGGCCTGTTAAGCAAATATGAGCATGTTGGCTTTTGTTCAGCTATGCCCTACTTAGACCAGGCTTGTCCGACATTGCTCAATATTCACCAACATTGCTGGACATTGCCCAATATTACTGAACATTGACCACAGTTGTGCTAGTTGGTGTATGTAATTTTGTTTGCATATACTACATGGTGGTAATTGCTGTTTAGCACTGCTTTATATTGCTTTGCACATGGCATTCATGCCTTCGGTGGTGCTGCAGGGCTGCCTATGTTGGATGCACATACTACACTCGCTGCACATGTTTGGAAGCAGGTAGTGTCAACTTAGGCATCCCTTTTACTTTATGTGCGAGTCAGAGAGAGGTATCATTTCCAGAGTTCCTACTGAGCCAGTGTATGTGCTATGAATTGCCTCTTTGCCAAGGCCAAAGCATACTGGGCACACCTCCTTCTGCCTACTGGGGCAGGCTCAGGCTGTTCCTCCTCCGAATCACGCTCTGCCTGTGATGGCCTTGGCAATGGTGTGGAGCTGTTTGGCCCAGGCCTATGCTGGTCCTGCTGCAGCTGTTTTCACAGGATCATATTATGTAGCATAGCACATACCATGACAATTTGGGAACATGTAGTTGGTGAGTACTGCAAGGCTCCACCAGATGTGTCCAGGCACCGGAACTGTGACTTGAGCAGCCCAAACACATTCTCTATTACATTACGTGTTTGCGCGTTTGCCTCATTATGGCGTTCCTGTTCAGGTGTGTGTGCATTTCTGATTGGTGTCATCAGCCACAGCTCCAGTGCATAGCCAGCATCCCCCACTAGGTGACCATGTAGGATGTCCCCATTGGCAAATGTCTGGTACAGCTGTGTCAGATGCCAGATATGGGAATCATGGTAGCTCCCAGGGCAGCCTGCACACACATTTAGTATTATGCCCTGGGCATCACACACAACCTGGCAGTTGATGGAGAGGAAGCCCTTGTGGTTGAAGTAGACCCTACCCTGCTCGCCGGCTGGTGCTTTGATGCATATGTGCGTGCAGTCTGTTGCACCCACTACCTCAGGGTATTCCGCTATTTGCTGGAAGAGACGCATATTGCTGGCCAATACCTCATGGGAATTGGGGAAATATACATGATCACCGACATGTGCTGACATGGCATCCAGAAACTGGTGTAGTACCCTGGATGCTGATGCCTGTGATATCCCCATCATATCACCAGTTGGTCTCTGGAAGGAACCTGTTGCTAGTATTCTTAGGCCAACACATACCTTGGTTTCCACTGGGATGGGTTCCCCTCTGTTGGTTCTGTGTGTGAGGCGTGGTCTGCACAGCTCAACAATTTGCTGCAGGAGGTCTCTGTCCACTCTATAGCGCTCCACTATCTCCAGCTCATGTAGCCCCTGGTAGGTTACCCTGGGCCTGTACACTCTTCTCCGTCTCCTCAGTGTGGGTTGTCCTGCAGCATTTCCATTGTCACCACCCTCAGCATGTTGCATATGTCGGCTTATAACAGCAATGGCAGCCCCTAACATTTCTTTGTCTCAGTAAAGCTTTTTCAGTTTTCACTTCTATTAGCTTACTGCAGTGTCTCTTGTGAGTTTTAAGTGCTAGGCTGGCTGGGCTAGTGTATTGCCTGTGTAATTGCCTGATTCTGATTGTTTTTATCTGCAAGCTCTGCTAGTACTCCCTGGTAGCTTCCTACTATTTGTTGTGCTTCCATTTTCCTTTCTGTTTCCTCAAGGGAGAGCACCGCGCACACAAGCGCAAACACGCGCGTACACATGCTTACACGGACTAAAACTTGCTTATTCGGGTTAAAACATGCGGACACCAGCACAAACGCGCTTACAACTCTTTAAACAGCCTTATACATGCTTACTCCAGCTTAAACGCGCGCACTCACGCTTACACGCGTGCACACTGTCTTACTCGGGTTTACATGCGCGCACACACGCGCATACCCACTCAAAAAGAAATTTTGGTGTTATCTACGGCATACACCTTCCATTTCTTGCCTTTCCCTAGCCTACCTGTTGACACACCTCTTTCCATGATGTATAAATGACAGCTGACACATGCCACTCTGCTCCAATGAGCTTCACTTCTTTCATACATACCCCCCTCGTGATATCACCTATCTTCTACTCTGTTACTCCCCGTATCCTACTCCTACACTCCACTGACTGTCCTCATTTGCTATGTAAACTTGCGATTCCCTATCCTAACACTCATTTATATAGGATTGCCTACTAATGCTTGGTTACATGTCTTAGACTGAGCTTCCCCCCTTCGCAACCGCTACTCGGTGGCCATGTTGTCTTCAGCCTGCCATTCCCTTGCATTGTACATTAACAATTTCTATAAATTCCACATTTGTGGGTTTTAATTTTTAGTATTCTGGGTTTTAGAGCGCAGCCCATTTGCGCTGCGCTGCGCTACGCTTAAACATCGGAAATCGTCGAAAAAAAATATTTTTATTTTTATATTGCATCAGGAAACATTTCCAATGGCCATATATTTGGCCATTGGCATGCTTCCTGCACTGGATGCAACCTTTATTTGGAGCTGTCACGGCTCCGTTTTGCTATTTGCAGAACGGTACTCAGTTGTCAACTGAGTACATTTCTGCAAATAACACTGCTCTTACTCAGACAGGTACGGGTTTCCTGAATCGCAAATCTACCTCATCTGCATGCCTTTCACTTGCAATTGAAGTAATTTGCATATCCCTGCCCTGTCCTTGTAAGAGCCATTTTAGGAGCTCTCTTACACACCCCTACAGGCTGTTCCTGGATCGCTCGTCGGACATGATGGCTGCATGGAGTCTTACTCTACTCTTAGACTCCATGCAAGCCATCGTGGATCCAGCCCATAAAATATGCAGAAAGCACTGAATACTAAGATATTGATTGGATGATGCAAGAGCTCACACTCTTTCGGCTATGCAGGTTAAAACATGTATTGATACATTGGATTGTACTTTGCTATGGATTTCTTATTAACATATAGCAAATAACTTTTATATGGCATGTTATGGCTTATGCTTCATTTTATATAAAAGAAGGCTCTTTCAGTTCTCTGGAAGATGACTCTTTAGGGTACAACATACCACCTTCAGTAGTGTATACCTGGCTTACTTCAAGTTCAGCATATAAAATAATAAAAAACACAACACTAGATAACTAACACAGCTGGTCCTACATACAGAGAACTGTTTTACTTGCTTAGTTTAGTTACGATTTGAAACAAGTCAACTGGAATCAAATGCTGTATCTTGCAGTTGTGAGGGTAAGACCTGAACCATTATGTCAACCCTCCCCCATTTCCAATGTACCTCTCACACAGGATCCAATGTACCTTTTTACAGGATGTCCAGATTTTTGCTCAATATTTTTGGTCTATTCTTCATAAAATTGGCAGTTTTCTAGCAAGTCACTGAGGATTGAAGTCACTAAATAATGACACTTATTTGAGTTTCAGACTTAATACTCTTCAGAAAATGCATGTCAACACAAATCCTGTTATTCTGACAACTGTCTAAGTTTAGAAGAGCAATATTTAAAATATGTCTCTATTTTTTGAGCCTTTGTCCCCTATTATTTTAGGCTTTGTCCAAATTTCTTGCGCAAAGAAGTTCAGAGGCATGTTTTCACATGATTGACATAATCCTCCATAAAGCAAACAGGTTTTATTTTTTTTGTTTCAGCCAAGCAAGTGAAGGCTAGCAAGCAAGTAGCAACCAAAGTACTGAACGATGCTACTGATTGTTTCTCACTCTCTTTTTTTGGAAAGAGAGTGAGAACCAATCAGTAGCCATCCAACTGTCCACATCATGTACGTGATTGCAGACGTGGCAGTCTGTTCTCCTTCCATTTTATGCGGAGTTCGAGTTCCAGGACTTCGCGAGTCAGTCGGACTCACAGTAAAAGTAAAGTAAATTGTGTTTTTATATTTTTATAAATATATTTTTTTTAATGTTCTTTTTCCTTTTTATTTCTTCACAGCTGGGGGGGCTGCAGTCCTGCAGTCCAATGGCATGAACCAACACTGTGTAGGATTTACAAGCAGACAATAATGCCCAACAGAGTGTGTTTTATTGTGTAAATAATGCTTCTGCAAGGGTGTTCTGAGGCCAGCTGCCACAGACAAAAGGCCTCTACACTCCCAGAAAGGCATTATTTATACAGTAACACACACCCAAGAGAGCATTATTGTGCTCAGAAAATGGACTACCTGTTAAATTGCTTTGTATTTTTTTAAGTACTATATATGATTTTTTAAATAATCTTAATGTAACATAGTTCCTCTGCCTACTGTTTCAAACTTGTAGTATATGCTGGCAAATCATTGGGGTTGACGTAACTAAATAATGACTTGCACTTGAGTTTCTTTCTTTTTCATAGCTCTCAACTAATCAGGCACAAATCTCAACAGAATCTGGGACATATTCAGAAGTAACCAGGACACTTTTTAAATATTAGTACTATTAATTTTAAAGATTGACAGTATACAATAATGCGGATTAATATTCATTTTCTGAAGTAAAAAAGTCTGTAACTATATTTTTTGTCATGGATTATTCAGTTTAATTCACCATCTTTTCTCCAAAAGCCCCAGTTTTAAGAGAGATTAAGGGAAGCAGAGCTAAAATTTGAGTCAAAATCATGGGTATCCCTGAAAAATCAGGGACAGGTGAAAGGTATAGACTTCAAACCCTACAGAAAATGCATGATAAAAAATAATGCTATGGCACGTTTTTAATTTTATAAGAGCAATATTTAAAATCTGTCCCTATTTTTGAGTATTTGTCCCCCCATTATTTTAGATTTTACCAGTATTTCTTGAGCTAAGAGGTTGAGAGGTATGCATACCTCTTATTAGAAAGAGTTGCATGTACTGCTCAATTGATCTCTCACTCTTTCCCACATACAGACACACACACTCACTTTCATACATACAAGCACCCCATAAACTCACACATGCAGGCAGAAACAAACACACATACACACATTTTATTTTTTAATTTTGCACTCACTAAACAGCAAAAGCACTGCTTAGTGAGTGCAATATAATGTCTCAATTGCTCTCACCCCTACTTTCATGTACACATACACTCAAACTCACAAACATAAACATGCACATTTTTCTATTTTTTTTTTCTTTTTTTTTTAGTTTTACACTCACTACACAGAAAAAGTGTTGTGTAGCAACTGTAAAATAAAGGCAGCTATTATCTCTATTACAGTCCGAGGTCCAGGACAGCTTAATATGCTGCTGTGAAGTGATGGACTCATTTTTCATTGGGCATTACCTGTATATTAACACCCTCCTGGAGAACATGTAGCGATGCATAGGTCACACATTCTCTGAAAGGAAATAATACACAATGAAATGTATGGAATCTATTCACAGCCCATACAGTTTATATTTTTATAGATGATGTCAGAAAATATTGGTGCTTTAAGTGGTTATCATTTTCCAAGCTTGCAGGTATAACTGTACATCCTTTTTAATCAAATGAATATTTTGAACAATGCACTCTAGTCTGTTTTACAAAGTGTGTCTGTAAACAAAGATAAATAAATTCAGTAAAATTATGTCAATCATGTGAAAACATGCCTCTGAACTTCTTTGCACAAGAAATTTGGACAAAGCCTAAAATAATAGGGGGACAAAGGCTCAAAAAATAGAGACATATTTTAAATATTGCTCATTGCTCTTCTAAACTTAGAAAGTTGTTAGAATAACAGGATTTGTGTCGACATGCATTTTCTGAAGAGTATTAAGTCTGAAACTCAAATAAGTGTCATTATTTAGTGACTTCAGTCCTCAGTGACTTACTAGAAAACTGCCAATTTTATGAAGAACAGACCAAAAATATTAAGCAAAAATCTGGACATCCTGTAAAAAGGTACATTGGATCCTGTGTGAGAGATACATTGGAAATGGGGGAGGGTTGACATAATGGTTCAGGTCTTACCCTCACAACTGCAAGATACAGCATTTGATTCCTACCTCTGGCTATTGGCTAAGCTTGAAATAGTCTGCAAGCTGATAATCTAGCATTTACCTATAAACAACATTAGTGGGAATCAACTTCCTTTTGTCTGCCATTACACACCAAAAAAGTAATGGTATGAAATTGTAGAGACAAACCCCCGGATTCATGAAGCTTGCACCAAGCGCAGGCGTAGCGTAGGAGGCATAACGCCAAATATGTCCGCCGAGCGATTCAGGTATGAACTAATCCCATGTGCACTACTGGCGTACGCTAGAGCTACGCAGCCCTTGGCATAGGTATGCAAATCACCCCATGTGCAGTGTCGCACCATGCTAATGAAGGCATACAGCGATTCACGAAGTGGTGCAGGTGTAGCGCAAGCCCATGGAAATGTAAACCAAAAAACACGGTTTACATTTTCCCAAACAGAATATCGGAGTTATGGAAGCAGACCACACGCATGTATTACAAAGTTAACATATGCCAATGGACAAATACACAGCCAATGGCACAAGAAAAGATGCACAACACCTAAAAAACAACATTTAATGTCATGTCCACAGTAACGCACAGTACAACCACAGGGCATGTGTGTGCAAACAGGAATACAAAGGAAATATATAAAAATGGCAGAAAATCGCAATGAAAGACAAATTAGGATTGCACCATAATATGCAATGGTAGGCATGGCACACCACAAGCAAGGTACAAGGGTTGCCAGGGGCCCGTGACAGTGTTCAGCGCTGTAACTATGAATTAGTAGTCAACGCCATGCAAATGAGGCAGGTAATACTGAATCGCAAACACCCCGCCAGATTAAGAATGTACCTGACGGCGCAGCACTATAACACCGAGGAGTGTATCAAAGGTGATACATGACATCAGCAGAGGGGTGTGCCACCATATCAGTAAGCACATTGGAGCAATGCAAATCTGGCCTGGCTCTTGCTAGGCAAAGCTGAAGGACAGGGGTGGGGAGGAGGGTATAGAACCATTCAGCTGAGAGCACACATGGTGCCTGAAAGTGCATGTGTACGGGGATGAACTCATGCCCGAAACCCGGTAAGCGGATGCACACGTCATGAACAACAGCACAAACAGGAAGGTCAGGGGAAGAAAAGAAGGAAATGCCGAAGCAGGGTAATTGGCGTACTAATGAGCAATTAACACCAATCAACACACAGAGGCCAATCGACGGCAGTAGACAAGACTGCATGCAGAAACCTGCAAAACAGGATAGGGGAGGCATAGGATTGCAAAGAAAGGTGTGGAGGACCTGGAATGCAAAGGAAGGAGAACTGTCATAGCAGAGCAAAGCAAACCCACAGTAGATCGGCAATAGCACACATTACGCAAGATAAGCCAGGTCTAGGAAAGTACAAATGAAAGCAGGCAGCTGGATGCATGCCAGCAAATGGTAGGTGTAACATGCACAAATGTAAACGGAAGGGCAGCAGGTAATTCACGGCATCCGAATGTAATGCAACACCAAAGGCAGCATAATAGCGGTTTCGTAAATAAAACACAGAAGATACCCTGTAGCCACGATCGTACATACACACCCTATGACATCATCAGTGTTCACAGCAAAACAGTATGAAGTGTGAAAGCACCCAACACACACCTGTGTATTCCCAAACACTGCACCATAGCTGTAAACAGATGGGGAACTTTTAAAATGTACATGTTGGGAGCTGCCATAGCTGTGATTCATCAGCATGTGTTACAGACCGACGGTGTTGTGGAGGATGATGCCGACAACCACCATAGGCCTTGAAGGAGGAGAAGAGTGTTCAGACCAAGGGTAACCTACCAGGGGCTACATGATCTGGAGATAGTAGAGCGTTATAGGGTGGACAGGGACATCTTACAGCAAATAGTAGAGCTGTGCCGGCCACGCCTGAGAACCAGAAACAACAGAGAGGAACCCATCCCAGTGGACACGAAGGTATGTGTAAGTTTGCGAATACTAGCCACAGGTACCTTTCAAAGGCCAACTGGAGATATAATGGAGATCTCACAGGCATCGGCATCCAGGGTACTACACCAGTTCCTGGATGCCATGTTACCACATGCCAATGAGCATATACACTTCCCCCGAACTCAGGAGGAGTTGGCCAGCAATATGTGTCACTTCCACCGTGTGGCAAACTACCTGGAGGTACTGGGTGTGATAGACTGCATGCACATACAAATTAAGTCACCACCCAGTGAGTATGGTAGGCACTACATAAACCGCAAGGGATTCCACTCCATCAACTGCCAGTTCGTGTGCAATGCCCAGGGCATTATCATGGATGTGTGTGCTGGCAGCCCTGGAAGCTACCACGACTCCCATATCTGGCATGCCTCACAGCTGTATCAGGTATTTGTCAGGGGGGACATCCCACAAGGTCACCTTGTGGGGGATGCTGGCTATGCACTGGAGCCATGGATGATGACCCCCATCAGAAATGCACACACACCAATGCAAGAACGCCATAATGAGGCACACACACAAACCAGAATCATCATAGAGCGTGTGTTTGGGATGCTGAAATCACAGTTCCGGTGCTTGGACACATCTGGTGGAGCCTTGCAGTACTCTCCAGGCATGTGTGCCCACATCTTCATAGTATGTGCCATGCTACATAATATGATCCTGCGGAAACAGCTGCAGCAGGGTCATAATGGGGGAGGGCCTCACAGCCCACCACAAGTGCCAAGGCCAACACAGGCACAGAGGGATCCAGACCACAGACACACTGTGCCAGCCCCAGTAGGCAGACGGAGGCGTGCCCAATATGGATATGCGCGAAACAGGGCTAGGTGTCACCACCCACTGCGCAGATCATGGTCAATGATGTACAGAACAGATGACACCAGCATTAGTCACCCCTGAACAAATAGCACCTGCTCTGAAGGGTAAAATGACCACTGCCAGGAGTGGAACAATCAGTCATGTACACCCAACACTATTGCTAGGCAAGATGTACGTACGGTAGGGTTGCCACAGTTCAAATGACCAATGTGGGACATACGCCAGATGTCAGCAGGATGACACACACCCAGCCAGGACAAAAACCAGAATGACAGTGTTTTGCATAGATAAAAAGCTTATCGTCTAGTAATGGTCGCAGGTACGTGTTCCGTGTCCTGTAACATGTAGGTGGGTCAGATACAGAATAAGTGTGTCATGCAACTATGACATAAACTATAGGGAATATGTTTGTCCCAAAGTCGCAGGACATTTGCTATGTTCACAAATATTTTGCAGGACACAACTGCACAAAGAGGGATTGTCCCTCACAAAGTGAGATGGGAGGTAATCTTAACCTATGGCAGGTGTGTAATGTGACAGGTACAGACACAAATGTGCGGAGTCCAGGAAACACAGTATACACTGACAAACACACAATGAAAGGAGTAGCATGCCTGTCACCACCCCTGTCCGAGATATGTATATATATATATATATATATATATATATATATATATATATATATATATATATATATATATATATACACATATATAATACAGATAGAAAGGGCAATAGTGTGATATATGTCGATATACAAGGGGTCACTGGCATTTGCAAATATATAGATAGGTCAATGACACTCTAAACACCTTTGAGGTACAAATAAACAGGATACCGCCAACTATGGAACATGTCACACACCGACACGTGTAACCAGGAGGATGAAAGACAGAAAGAACACAGTACTGGAACAGTAGAACCGCGAGCAATAGTACGATAGTAAGGACATGTAGTCACCGCTGTCGGCGGTGCGGTCCACGTAGGTTGTGAGTGATGTAGCCTGGGTATGTGTGTGTTGAGGGTGCCATGTGTGTTCCCTTGTAACTAAAGTGTGTGTGTGTGTCCACATAGTGTGTCTGTAGGTGGCAACTCGGAGGTAGATGATTACAGTAGGTGCAAGTATAGCTAGACACTTGTCCCACATTGGGAGGGACAGCTCCCCCTGGGCAGGTGTGTCCTGACATGAAACATTAGAAAAGGAAACTGTCCGTGAGTGTAGGACATTAGTATGTCCCACATAATATGCAATAGTTGCAGGAAATACTCATGCCTGCTGTAAGAAATGGAAATGTTACATGCAAACCGATAAGTAGTGAAGTACCAAGAACAATAGGTATGTAATGAGGATAAAAGTATGTGCTATCCTGTGTACTGACCGTGGTGATATGTCAGCCTGTAAACACCACTGTGTGACCCGCAAGTGTCCAACTATGGCCATATGAAAAGGTGGCAAGCCATGTGACAGAGGGTCTGACACCAACACCACTGCAATGACTGCAAATATCTGGGACAGACATACACGGGATAGCGTTCATTTACAAATATCCCTGCACATATCGCCGTACATCCAGAGGTATGGAAGTATCAACCGCACCTGCATACCATATAGAAACCAATTAACAACGGCCCAAAGTAAATTCCCGTAACAGAAGTCTATTAAGTGATAGCACTGTAATTAGGGAAGGGGCCCACACACACATTTATATGGACTACGTAGAAATGCAAGTCCCACAAAACCGTATATACTCATTACACCCTACATCCCCACACTGTAAACAATAGCAATACAGACCGTAACCACAGCCCAAACATCTAGTTAGTCAATTACATCTGCTGAACCATTGACATACCTTGTGAGAGACATTTAAAGGCGCCATGCAAAATTGTATCCGTCGTATAACGGAACAAACGGCGATGTTACAGGTGTTTGCAATAGTCCTTTATCAGACGGGTGGGATGACAGGTACAGTCACAGGTAGAACCACATACTCAAGCCATCACACACAATCCACAGGGACATGACCCCCAAATAGACTTGGCTCTACACAAAGCAGTTGCAATTACACACAACAAAACACAATACAGGCCGTCTCCCCGAAGGCAGGGCAAATGGCCAATGCCCAGGTGGAGAATTCAATTATACCCCACTGCTGCCACGTAATTGGCGAATGGAGTAGCTGCACAGCTGAAGTGCACGTAATTAGTCACACCGGACCACCAATTGACGGCAGTAAACCACATGTTGCAGGTATAGACGTATATAAGGATGACTTGCCAGATATGCAAACTGTATGCTCATACCGTATAACAGTCGAAAGAGTGATACAGAAGAGCGAGATAGAGATGAAACACCAGAACGATATCAAGGTATGTATAACACTAACTGTATGTATAGTATGTTCTGTCTTACATAATGTCAGTGTATGCATAGCCTGGTTTGCAGTAATTAACAGTGTCCGCCATGCATCAAGTGGGGAATGGTATTTATGTAGTGATGTCTCACTGATCGTACTAATGCTTGTAGAAGATGTGCGTCCAGCAGTGGGCCACACGGTAAACAGCACAGACACCACAAGGGATGCAACATGACGGCATTAAACAGAACAATGTCATACAACCCGCCGTCAGTGGCAGGGTATGTCCAATAAGTATGTGCCATAGCAGGGGATAGTATATGTAGATATACTGTAACAGTACGCATGTGTATGGGCATATAACATCAATGACATGTCTAAGGTGGACCCTCTGTGCAAGTAATGGTTGAATTATGGGATACCATGTAAAACATGTGTAATGTATAGTGCAGTAGATTGATACGTCAGATATGTTACACAGGAGAACAGGCATATGATGCATAACAAAGGTATCATATAGTGATGTGAGTAGTATGTAATTAAGATATGTATAAACAGTTATGATGAAATAACTATGTACTCCACTCTGTGCATTTGCAAAGGATGCAAACATTACTCCCATACTAGAATAGCAGAAGAGATGTGACAGACAAACATGAACATGATTGGTGTGTACAATAACAGTATACATATGGCCCGTAGTCACGGGACATTGTAATAGTGTGACAGCCAATCTAACTGGAAGGGCTATACCAGTAACCATGCACAAAGGACATGTAATAGCTGCACAGGTTCATAGTGGGGTACCATGCAGTCTGGCAAGTCAATGTGTAACAACATCTACAGTGTGCACACCAGTGGCACCTCTCCAGGGTAGTGTCCTGTTAACAAAAGAGCCATGTGTAACCTGCATCACTGCACAGTACAGCCATTGCAGTGATCCTTGGTGTACATGTGTCCACCATCCAGCAAGCGAGGTATCACATGAACACTGCTACTGACTGTCCATGCGTGATGTACATAGGAATCATGTCCCAAAGCATGGTGAGTGTCCGGTCTGGGAATGCAACCCCCAAGCACATACCACACACAGTCGCGTGTGTGCACATATCCATGAGCATCATGGTCATAGTGGCTATTGTGTATGCGGAGTATATCCATAAACATATTTGCAGACATGGGCCCTGTCTTTGCAGCAGACGTCACCCCTGAGTATGTAGTCTGCAAATGTGTACAGACGTGGTGTCTGTACATAAGCTGCATACATTAACAGTTGTAGCTCAATAAACATCATGGCATTTTAATGTTGGGTTACGTAAAGCTGTTGTGTAAGGTACACCCTACGCGGGGTGTGTGTATACGTCCGGTGTTCAGAGGTATAATGGGTGCCTATGTACCAGCTACACACCCAGTACAGACATGTGTGAACAAGTAGAAGGATATCCACGGCACAGTGGCAAAGTGGTAATCACAGGAGTGTGTGCGACATACATGTTTCTTACAAACATGTACAATGCAACATGTATGTAGGGGACTAACACCTATGTGATAACCAGTGGGAGGATGGTGTACTGCAAAGGTGATGTTCACATCAAGTGTCATGCAGGTAGAGGCCATGATGTTCATATCGGTATCTGTCACAGTGACACCCGTATGGATGGGGTCTGTATCAGCTGGTGGAGCAACAATGGCGCTGGGTATGCAGTGGTCTGTAAAGCTAGACAGGGAAGTCTCCTCAGTGGTAGCCTGTACCTCAGGGAAGCATATACCGAACATGAGGGCCCCATGACTGAGGACTGTGGTAAGCCAAGTGTAACTGGATTGCAGTATGTGATATGGTATGCCACCCTCAGTGTGTGTGTCCCATCCATTAGCCACATTGCATAACATCCGGAGACATATGTTGTGATGTGCAGGTGGATGTGTATGTAGTCAATACCAGAATGGAGAACGGTGCTGAATGGCGGCGAGAGGACAATGCAGGCTGTGTGGACACCTGTGTCATCATCAACTACTCTGGCAACTGTAGAAAAGGTGTTCAACAGGTGTAGGAGGCATGCTGTGGCCCCAACAAGACCAACCTAGCTGGCATCAAAGGACTGGAGCACAACAAAGACTTGACAAATGATGTCCATGATGATGTGACCTATAGCCATGCATAACAGTCCAGTGAGGTGTGTAGGGCAATAGTCCCAGTCGTGCAGTGTGGCGCCACCTGTGAGGAGTGTTACTGTCGCTGTGTGCCAGTCAGGGGCCACAATGTCTGGTACAAGGCTATTACTGAATATGGTGTCCCAGTGGGGAGACATGCTGTTCAGAGTTCTGTGGACATCACAGCCTGGGATATTGCAGGGTGACAAGGGGCCTGTGTCCTAGGACATATAGAGTGCAGGTCAGTACTGTGTAGGTGTGACTGCAGGTACATCACAATGTACCTGCAAGGAACATGGCCCTGTAGGGAGTGAGAGGGTGTAATGTTAGCAATGAAGCCATCAGACAGCATGTTGGCAACATCACCTGTTACTGTCATGTTCCAGAGTGATAGTTGTATGTGTGAGCAGATGTGGGTATTGCATATGACTACCGACATACCACCATAATGCCTTGTGGTACATCTCAGAATGCGTTGCAGTAATGTGTACGTAGCTAGTTATGGTGTATGTCATGTGGGATCCTGTGGCCCTACCGAGGCTGACCAGTGAGTCACCCCGCCCATGGGAATGTACACCACTGTGTAACAGCCCCCACCTGTTGGTGTAAAGTATGTCCATGGGACTGCACCCCCAGAGTGTCGTCTGTATTCTGGTGTGTACCAGCATGGCTCTGTGTGGAATAGCATGAATCACATTGTCGTGTACGTGCTATTGAAGTGCACTGGGGTATGTCTCAGCGGTTGCATGTGCATTGTCCACCTGCACGTGTGTCACGACAACAACTACTGCTGTCATACGACATCTGTAGTTGGTGTTGTAGTACTCATCTACTGTGTATGCCGTGAAGTGTGTGGTGCCGGTATGTGGCTAACAAGGGTGGGTAGGAGATGTTCGGATTCCACCAATGAGGGGATAACCGCAGGTGTGGAACAGCAGTCACATGTTGGTAGTGTCTATGTCAAGTATACTGTTGGTCTTGGAGGTGGTGTATGGGTTGAACCAGCTGAGCGGAGGTTATGACTCATGCATAGTGTACGCCTAATGTGTTAGTACATGTGCGGCTATCACAGTTAAGTGTGGGTTACTGTCAGTCTCACATTAGTAGCAGCAGTAGTTCCGGACACAGTTATATGCATGTGGAGCACCTGTGATGCATTGTGTGAAGTAACCAGCCGGGATGTGTGTACAACATAGTGGAATATGGGGACACCTCAGCTGTGGGTGTGTCAGTCCAGGTACATGCCTGAGAGGTACTGTCTGTCTATACCCAGTAATTGCAGGTGTGCTCCGCAGAGCCAAGAGGCAGGTCCCAGTCACTGCAGAGATATTGCAGTGGTGCAGTATCAGGTGTGCCTTGCCTGCGTGCATCACAGAGGATGATGTCAAGCATTGTGTGACATGACCACATGCTTCGCTAACCAGTTCCCATTCTGGTGGTGACTGTAAGTGGGCACTGTGCAAGATAGGCAGTATAAAACCAGCAAGAGTCCAACATGTGATCCGTACTCCCAGGGCTGACAGGTGCAGGTCAACTGTGCCACAGCATCATGTTGTTTGGCCGGGTCTGTCAAAGTGGACATATACTAGATGCCTGTGGAATGACAGCAGAAGCATGGACAACTGTTGAGAGTGACACAGTCATTCATAGTACAGTGGTAACAGGTCCGGATGACCACAAAATGCTTCCCAGGGCATGGACCACACCATCAGGGTAACAACACTGGTGGGCTATTGCATGTCCCTGCACACGTAGTCTGTGCCCTGAGTGACAACTTCAGTCACACAAACATGGAAGGGGAGTCACATCGTACCTGCTGACTTGTGGCATGTGTGCATATGTTATGTTGCAGAACCAGTTACTGGACAGCAGGATGTAAATGACTATCACCTTGTGTAGCCTGCTGAGTGGAACAGCAGTGTGACTGCTGACAGTCACCTAAGACAGGTGTGTTGTGTATGTTATGACACCCTATTGGCTGTATGTGATGGGTACACGTGTCTGTGGGCTATAGGTTGGTGTGGTTGTGTTTGGCGATGTGGGCTGTCATC
The DNA here is from genome assembly GCF_019279795.1 of Protopterus annectens. Lineage (NCBI taxonomy): Eukaryota > Metazoa > Chordata > Ceratodontiformes > Protopteridae > Protopterus > Protopterus annectens. Next base: position 21,841,205 of record NC_056731.1, read on the forward strand.
GGTGCCCACACAGAGTATGGAGGGGTACTGTACAGGGTGTCTCCATATGTGTGGCCTATGGTGGGGATCATGTGGGACCATGTGATGTGTGGGGTGCATTGCCAATGTTGCGCAGCTCCACATGACTGTCAGGTGCAGTCAGGGTTGGTGACAGTATAACCCCCAGCAGGGCTGAATATGTGCATCCCCCACAGGCTGTACTGTTGTATGTTGGGAGGTGTGCATTGACTGTGGACATGAGAATAGCTCTATTGCCACATGTACAACATAGTCATCATAGTGACAGGCAATAGCACTGGTACATGCCAGTTGGACATGCCTGTATATAAGTGGTACATGGCAGGTGGACAGGCCATAAAAACCACCATGTCTCATGAGGTATGTGAGTGATGTGTGTACGACAGCTGTTGTACAATTATCAAGCTGGAAATATATGGACAGACAGTGTACCTGTGAGTACTAGTGTGAAATGGGTGCTAAACTAAGCAGTAGCTCATAACGTGCCAAGAAGCTCTGAACAAGTGCTGAGCATGCCCATACATTACAGATAGGGTGTTGTATACTATCAACCCACAAGTGTTGACAACAGTCATGATTGATGGCACCGCATCAAAACACTGCCGGTTATGGTCTGCAGGTCCATGAACCATTATCAATGTAGATGTTAGCAGTACAGATGTACAATACAGTATGGATGTTTGGCTACAGATGCCTGTGTATGTCACAGGAGTGTTCTACTAGTGGCCTGTTGACAGACTCACAACTACCAAAGGTGCTACAGTGACATGCGCATATCACACGGTGTCAGCTACAGTAAACCAGGGTTAATGTGTTGTACCAAGGAAAACAAACTGCAGAAAAATCCAAAAAATCACACAGAGGATGTTGAGAACAAAATCACTTTATAACGCAAAGCTTTCGGGAATAACCCTTTCTCAATACTGAATACAAACATACAAAAAGCAACTGCTTTTATACAAGCCACAATGTCATGTGACTGCAGCCAAAGTCACATGACACATTTAAAACACATATACTAACTGTATAAAGTTTTCTGATATGTGTTTTAAATGTGTCACGTGACTTTGGCTGCAGTCACATGACATTGTGGCTTGTATAAAAGCAGTTGCTTTTTGTATGTTTGTATTCAGTATTGAGAAAGGGTTATTCAACTAGATCGAAAAGATTTTGTTCTCAACATCCTCTGTGTGATTTAATGTGTTGTACCCCACCTGCATTGTAGCCCATACCACACAGACAAATGTCAGCCATCTGTGTATGTGATGATGTGAATGGTCATGATCTATGGGCAATTATTGTGACAGTGTTGTGAACAACATACAAAATGTGCTATGTGTGTGATGTGTGTGGCATATGTGCACATTCTGGTGGATGATATCAGCAATGACACCACTAGGGGAATACCCCCATACCCATTAAGAAACACCTAGGCTGTGGTCAACAGTATGGACACTGTGTAGGGATGGTGTAGTGTAGTACACCTCCCTGAGCTAGAGACATCTCCCTGGCCCTTTAGGTAGTCATCCGAGGTACCCATGACATGACAGGGTGGTATCCATGAGCACGGAGATCATTGGACAGGCATACACAGGAACCGTGTGACCAATATTGGAATACACATCACCCTCCAGGGGTAGGGCCCATGCGTGGATGGCCAATACCAACCTTCAGAATACTCACCTCCAGTATGCAGCATGCTATCTGCCTTGCATACAGACATATGCCACACTATGCTGTTAGACATGCTACACGTCCATAGCCTGATCTGAAAGACATACGTCATGGACAACCACCGTCCTGTGACTAGGATGGCCACATGCTGGAAGATCCCTGACATGACAGGGTGGTATCCATGAGCATGGAGATCATTGGACAGGCATACACAGCAACCGTGTGACCAATATTGGAATACACATCACCCTCCAGGGGTAGGGCCCATGCGTGGATGGCCAATACCAACCTCCAGAATACTCACCTCCAGTATGCAGCATGCTATCTGCCTTGCATACAGACATATGCCACACTATGCTGTTAGACATGCTACATGTCCATAGCCTGATCTGAAAGACATACGTCATGGACAACCACCGTCCTATGACTAGGATGGCCACATGCTGGACAGATCCCTGTGCCATACCTGTGACATACTCCCACCATACCATGCAGCCCTGTCCACATAGCTGCACATATCATCCCTGCCATACATGGTGTGATGGCATATGGTAGATGTAGTATCTATCTGGATCAGTAATGTGTCACTGATGGCCCTCGGGGTGGAGTAATGGGTGTCGGATACAGCTAGGAAACCCAGCCCGTACATGCCATAGCCAATAACCTTACCTGTGAATGACGTCCGACTAGCCATTGTCCCATGTCTATCACATGTGCAACACAGGTGATCCGTGGCAGGATGTTGAACAGCTGTGCAGTATAGATGTCTATGGAAAAACAGATGCATGTACAGGTTTCCATGTGTACTTGGTGCATTGTCACTGCCCAAGTCCAGTAAGGTTGTGTCTGTGTTGATATGTGACATATCCACAGCATCTAGGTCAACAGCATTACCGTGGATACATCAGGCATGGGTAGATAGGTAAGAACACCAGTGCATGCAAACAGACATGTCCACATGGAGACTGACGTCACATGCAGTAGGAACACTAATGAGGTGACACACATATATGGGGATGATATCCAATGCATACTGGGTGTTACATGTGTGGGACACATACATGCCATTCATGTTAGTGTCATGTTGATTTGCAAAGATAACTGTGCGAATGTACTAGAATGTATGTGCAGCAGTATCACTGTACATGTCTGTAAATGTGACCTGTCAGCTTCATCATGTCTTACAGATAATGCCACGTACACACCTACCAGCATATAGCCGACAGGAGGATGATGTTGTAATACGGTACCTCCATGAGAACTACGAGGTGTTATTTAGCCACATGCCACAGCATGCACAGCAGCGGGATGACCTGTGGCAGGATCTTTGCAAGAGGGTCAATGAAGTGGGTGGCCACAACCGCACCTACCAGCAGGTGTGCAGACACTGCACGGACCTTATACGTCATGCAAAACAGCGTGCCACTGCAATCGTCAGGGAACAAGGTGGTACGGGTGGTGGGCCACCAACCCAGCCTCCACTCACACACACAAAGGAGCTACTGGCCTGTCTGGGAACACCCTCGAAACAGCCCCCACAAACAGTAGCTGCCATCGTGGAGGTGGGTGTCTCCCAACCAATGAGCCTGGAGTTGCCTGGTAAGTCAGTACTGAACATATGGCCAGTATATCCCATGTACGTGCATGTGTCAGTGTACATCATGTAATGTAACAACATATGCAAGGTATGTGGACACACATGCTTTATGCTACCCTGTGTATGCACCATACCTCTGACCTGTACGGGTATTTGCAGGATGTCCAGATGTCTGCCTCATATTGTCGGTGCGTTCCCCTTAATATCTGTCCATTTCTGGCAAATAGCTGAGGAATGGAGTCATTAAATGATGACATACAGTTGTGTTTATGACTGCACATTCTGTTGCAAACCCATGTGCATGCAAACCTATTGGTCTATCAAATATTCAGGTTAGTAAGAGCAATATGTCACAGTTGTCCCTATATGTCCCCCATCATAGTAGGCTTTGTCCACATTTATTGTTCTAAGAGGTTGAGAGGTATAGTATGCACACATGTGCTGACTATATGCTATTGTACAGGTGAATGTGTTAACCTGCACTGTGCACCCTGTGGCTGTCATACAGTCATGGATAATGTTCATACTGCTGTGTCACCCTATACAGGTACCTCTGGCGTGCCGCACAGACAAGAATCCGTTGCAGGTGAGTCTATCATCAGTATCAGGCATGTCAAAGCATAGATCTATTCGCCATGTGGCCAGTTAATACATGGATATACAGGTTGCATCACCCATCATCCACACAGGCCACCCATGTGTAATATATACAACTGAAATGATACATAGACATGAAACTACAATAGTTGTCATTGCTACATGTGTGTCCAGCTGTGCATGCAACAGTGGAGGTGTTCTACAATGGAGGCATATGTACTATACAGTGGAACAACATGTGTGGTACACAAACCAGTACCACACAGTGAGCAGTGATATGGGCAGACCACAGGCATCACCATTGTGTTATATGCCCCTGCAATGGTTTCACACATTGTGATGTTCCATCCAACATGTCTGAGACACATAGCGTTTTGGTTGCAATATTGTCACAATTTCCCATAACCCATACCCCACATACCACACATACACCTGTTGTCTGCATAGCCTTGTGGATGGTGACATAGCCAACATCTATGGGTGTATGTCATATGGGACAACACAGACATGTGTGATAGACGGCCATCACATACATGACCAACACATGTGCACACATGGCCATGGGGGGTGGCCAGAGAAACGTAGCCACACAGAAGATAGGATGTGGATACACACTGTGCCACTTTGTCCACACATGGTCCAAGTACAGCCGTACTAGACCGATTGTACAGGTGATGTGGTATGCTGCACATCATAAATGCCTGTGCACAGCTAGTGGAGGTGTCAGTGACATGTACCTCATAATATGTGTTGAACATGATGTCTGTGTCATAGCATGATGGTAGTCACCTTCACAGATTCCACTGACAGTGACACCAGGCCACAGAAACTGTACTTTTCCCCTGCGTAGGACATCACTGTTAGCTGTGCACCATGTGTGCGTGGTACATCAATGTCATGTGTGAAATGGTGACGTGACAGGTCCGCTATGTGTGGACATGGTTGCCAGGCAGCTAACACTCTGTAGTAATCGTGCAGGGGTGTCATCTGTATGTCCTCCAGTGACCTGTCACATGAAACAGCATGGTTGGGTGTGTATACATCTCAGCATCGTAGGTCACAATCCACAGGTATGTCATGGGTATGCATACAGTTCTGGATATGCAATGTGTACATAACATGCACTGTTTAGCAATATAGATGCCTCATGATGCCATGCAATGGCACAGTGTCTGTACATCACACTGTACAGCAATGTAGATGGCCCAGTCCCCTACCATGCACATGCACATTTGCTCAACATGCATTCTATCTGTAGGGCATATGGACAACACCGCAATGTGATACCCAGTACGATGCTATACATGAGTCATGACACCATTGTGTCAGGCATGCATGCATGTTAATGAACATGTCAGCAGAGTACATGTCAAGGTCACATCAGCCATGTGTACTGTTATCCTGTTCTGGTCCACATGGTGTATCACTGGGATGCATGCATACTACCATGATCGTGTGAGTTGCATGGATAATGATATGACACCTGCCTGCTGTAGTGTGCATTCCAGGGGGTATGCTTACAAACACTATTGATGTCTGAGCTGCATGCTATCAGCTATATCACAAGTATGCTGCATGCCATCTGTCATCTCACATGCATGGTGTGTCAGTGTGTGTGTCGGTGTGTCAGTGTGTGTGTCAGTGTGTGTCAGTGTGTGTGTGTCAGTGTGTGTGTCAGTGTGTGTGTCAGTGTGTGTGTCAGTGTGTGTCAGTGTGTGTGTGTCAGTGTGTCAGTGTGCCAGTGTGTGTCAGTGTGTCAGTGTGTGTGTGTCAGTGTGTCAGTGTGTGTGTGTCAGTGTGTGTGTGTCAGTGTGTGTGTGTCAGTGTGTGTATGTCTATTGTAATGTAGAGTATTTCTTTGCATTCACAGGTGATGTAGGTGCGTTACCCTCCTGCGGTCCATCTGATAGTGTCCCCACAGATGCTAGCAGTGATGAACATATGCACGAGGTACAGGCAGGGATGTCAGGGGCGGAATCTGTGCCAATTGTTGCCATCCCAGCTATGTCCCCCTCTTCCCTGCACACAGTTCAGCTGCCAACACATACCACATCTACAGTGGCCATAGACGAAGGACAGTCAGCATTTGTTAGCGTTGAACAGGAACATGTGGTGGCTACAGAAGGTGTGTCTCCACACCATGGTGGCAGTATACTGACTGCAGATGTGCCACACAGGCATGTGGCTGGTGCTGCTCATAGGAGGACCTCTGGCAGACATGCACCTGCAGAACATAGCGCAGCAGCTGGGATCACCAGACGCATGTTCCAGACTGTAATGGTGGCACAGGCACATGCTGAACGGCAGAACAGAGAAGGACAGAGGCTGCAGAGGGCTGCTATCAGTACCCTAAACAACAACATCCAGGAATTGGCAGGTGCTCAACAGCAGCTTGCTGATGTTCTGGACAGGCGATTGGGTGACATGGTCAAAATCCTCGACCGTGGCATGACAATCCGTGAGGGTGAGCTGTCTGTGCTGGAACATCTGGTAGGGGTGAGGCGTAGGACACATGGACATAGACCAGCTACACCACCTAGTGCAGGTCAACGTGAGCGTGCCACCTCACATGGCCGCTCCCATAGTGCCGGTAGCAGTAGCAGTGCAGCTGGTGCTGCGATGTCCACACCAGGTCACAGCAGGCCATGTGGATGTGGCCCTGGACGTTCCTGGCATGGACTCGGTTCCAGTGGCCATGTGTCATTGGACAGTAGCCATTCTGTACCTCTGCCTGGTAGTGCCCGTGCAACCCCTGGCAGGCACAGGACACGTGGCCATGTCCAGTCACAGTGAGCTGTACAACCTGGTCTGTACAATCTGGAGCTGTCTATAATACCCTTGTGTAGGCCTCACAAATGATAGAACTGTGTGCACACATACATGCACACAGCAAACACAACTGTAGGGCTCCACAACACCCACATGCATACGGAACAGACATGTCCATTCAAATCACTGGCCCTTACCCGCACACATGATGTCATCCATTGGAGCAGCCTATGCCCCTGGCAAACAGTATCACCCTGTGCATATGATGAAGCCTGTGCCGCATCCCTGTCATCTACACCATCGGTGCAGGGATATGCTCATATGGTCTGATGCACAGTGTGAACAGAATAGTGTATGCATATTGCGGGATGTGTATGTTGTATTGGTTGTGTGTGAATACTGAGAGATGTGTATGTGACATCAGTGGTGTACTGTCAACATGCACCAGTCATACCATGTAGTCCAGGTGCAGCATGCATTGTGATATGTTCACAGTATGTGTCTCGGTTACAACAGTAACAGCATGTTGGTAATGCCCTGGTTCCCTCCTATGGTGTACTGGCATGTGCCTACAGGTAGCAGTGTTTGCAGTCCCACATGTGTAACTGGAGTATTCACAGGCACATATGGCAATATCAGCATGCTAAACGTACCCTCAACCTGACTGTTGGACAGTCGAACATGACACAGATGTCTGAACATGACACAGATGTCTGCACATGTACTGCACCTGAAGCATGTGGTCAGTTGAACAGGCTACAGCAGACAGAAATGTGACATACATACCGGGAAACATTACAGGTATGTTGACATGTTGCAGGGGTTGTACACAGCGGTCAGGCCAATGATGACGTTAGAGGCCACCTGATAGCATGAGGCCACACTGTGTAGCAGTAATACCCTGTCACAGTACAGGAACATGGCCACATTAACGGGTTCTACAGCACTATAACACACCCCATAGTGTTGATGTGTGGATCCTTGCCTATGTGGTCATCACCCTCACAGTACTTTGCACCCACACGACATGGCACAGAGAAGGGACATGCACAGGTAGCCAGTATGGCTGGGACCGATGGCATCAACAGGGTAGTAGACTGCATCACCATGAGGGGTTAGTGATCCTGTTTCCACAGTATGGTAGCATACACCCTCACACCAAGCACCAGACAGCCATACATACATACACACACACACACACACACACACACACACACACACACTGTGGTAACCTGATATGTGTGTATGGATAGCCGATGTGTGTGATGCACCACACCTGCCAACCTCATGCTTTCCACACTGCAGTATGTACAGATCTCTACAATGGTGTATAGGGATGTGTTACATCTGGGACATAGTCCCCACCATATGTGGCATGTGTGGTCACACAAGCGGACACACATGGCAGTGCTGGGAATGATACACCTGCCATATGATGATCCGTTTGATAGACATGCAGCGGTACTGTCCACAGTATGTGTACCAACGCTATGCCTGGCAATTGTGTGGCTATGTACACACGGGAGGATGTCAGTGATACAGGTGTCACGTGACATATAGTTGGTTACACCTGACTGCTGTGTATGCGTTAAGTCATCACCATCAAGTAACAGTGACATATCGTACTGTTTGCACATGGCATGGTAGGGTGGCGTGTGACACACCTGTGAGCCATCCCTGGCACACATACATCTACACAGGTGGATCACAACTTTATGTACACAGATCCCTCCATACGTGATGTACAACCAACTGTACTGTCTGTATGTCACCATATACAGGTGTCAATGATGGGTCTGCATTGCGACTGCATGTTGTAGTTAGGCACAGCTGTGTTACGGACATCGGCCACTGCACATGCAGGGTTGCTGCATGCACAGTACAGATTGTACATGTGCATTGGTCCTACATGTGTCTCCTGTAGCCATGTTTGTATGCATTGCTATTGGTGGACGTGTGTTGACATACATGACATATGGACTGTGGTATGATATCACAGGTGTCATGGGCGACTACTACAAGGGAATGTGTCCTCGGTCAACATTGCTACCTCCTGCACTGTGAGCATTCAACAGACATGGACCCACCTTCCATTTGCGTGCGTATATTGCTTAGGCCACTGTTCTGCACGAGGGACAGCAAAGGCTTAGCTATGTACATATGTGTTGTGTGTGTGGTCCATGCACACATCCACTACAATAACATGTTTGACATATCCAAACATGTGTGTTCATTGGTGTACAGCAACACTCATCTGTCACAGCTGTGTAAGACGTGGGGCCCCTGGTATGTCTTGAGCTGACCTGGTCATGTATAGTGGTATATTTGCAATGCATAACACCTGTTGAAACCCTGTCAGTACGTGTACTCTGCACAGTTGCTGTAGACCTCTGTACAGTCCACTCGTCATGTGTCACACGATGTTGTGGTAATGTATGGCTGTGTACTGCTTCAGCAATGACATGGTGATGTCTCGAGGGCTACAGTGTAGACTGCAGTGTGTACATCTGGGATCTGCACCTGTGACAGCTGTGATGGCAGCTGAGTGTGTACTGGTCACTGCATGTGTGTGACCGCTCTGTGCATGGGGACAGTTATATATTACTGTGCCCTTCCGTGTCTAGACTCCGTCTGCATGCAAAACGGCCCTTTGCAACTGCTAAGTGTGTGAGCATGCCCAGTATGCTGTTGTGTAGATGGACACACATGACAGTCCCAACTGAGCCCTTGCGAGTTGAGACTCTGTCCGCATGCAAGACGGCCCTTTGCAACTGCTAAGTGTGTGAGCATGCCCAGTACGCTGTTGTGTAGATGGACACACATGACAGTCCCAACTGAGCCCTTGCAAGTTGAGACTCCGTCCGCATGCAAGACGGCCCTTTGCAACTGCTAAGTGTGCGAGCATACCCAGTACGCTGTTGTGTAGATGGACACACATGACAGTCCCAACTGAGCCCTTGCGAGTTGAGACTCCGTCTGCATGCAAGACGGCCCTTTGCAACTGCTAAGTGTGTGAGCATGCCCAGTACGCTGTTGTGTAGATAGACACACATGACAGTCCCAACTGAGCCCTTGCGAGTTGTGACTCCGTCTGCATGCAAGACGGCCCTTTGCAACTGCTAAGTGTGTGAGCATGCCCAGTATGCCGTTGTGTAGTTCGACACACAGTGCAGTCCGAATGGACATGTATTACTAAGCGTGTGGCCATGCCCAGTGACACTTTGTGTCGGTGATGTCCCTCTGTGCATGGCCGTTGACATCCTGTATAGCCATGGTGGTCATCCAGGCAAAAGATGTCCATTTTCAACATCACGATGGATGCCTACTGAGTACACACTGGTCGATTATCTTGAAGGGTGTACTGTCTGTGGGGCATCCCGTGACTATGTCATGTTGTCGTGGTGCACCGTAAATCTTAAATTTCCACGATCACACCACTGCCGTGTGTTTGTCTACGTATACCATGGGACAGTAATATGTCTGTATGCTTTCAGACTGATCACTCTCTATACAGTCCCTGTTGGCGTCCTTGTCAGTGCAGATGATGACACACGCCTAGAAGTATGCCTCTGGGACAGCTGTGCTTAGCAATCTCGGTAGCGCGTTCTGTAAAAGTGTCATGCTGCAGTGTGTTAGGGTAGTTAGGTGTATGTTCGACTCCCAGCCCTGCCAAGTGTGTGTGTGTGTGTGTGTGTGTTTGCGCGCATGCTCCCATCCACCTGGGGACTCAGTCTTGCTTTTAGATGCATCACACCACAGCATTTTCCTACCGATGTCTTTGCCTTTGCGGATGATGACATGCACCTAGATGTCTGCCTCTGAGAGTGTTGTGCTTAGTAATCTCGGTAGCGCGTTCTGTAAATGCGTCATGCTGTAGTGTGTCAGGGTAGTTAGCTGTATGTTCGACTCCCAGCCCTGCCAAGAGTGTGTGTGTGTGTGTGTGTGTGTGTGTGTGTGTGTGTGTGTGTGTGTGTGTGTTTGCGCCCATGCTCCTGTCAGCCTGGGGACTCAGTCTTGCTTTTAGACGCTTCACACCACAGCAGTTTCCTACTGACATCTTTGCCTTTGTGGATGATGACGCGCACCTAGATGTCTGCCTCTGGGACTGCTGTGCTTAGTAATCTTGGTAGCACGTTCTGTAAATGCATCATGCTGTAGTGTGTTAGGGTAGTTAGGTCTATGTTCAACTCCCAGCCCTGTCAAGTGTGTGTGTGTGTGTGTGTGTGTGTGTGTGTGTGTGTGTGTGTGTGTGTGTGTGTGTGTGTGCGTGTGTGTGTTTGCGCCCATGCTCCCGTCTGCCTGGGGACTCCGTCTTGCTTTTAGACGCCTCACACCACAGCAGTTTCCTACCGACGTCTTTGCCTTTGCTGATGATGACACGCACCTAGATGTCTGCCTCTGGGACTGCTGTGCTTAGTAATCTCGGTAGCGCGTTCTGTAAATGCATCATGCTGTAGTGTGTTAGGGTACTTAGGTGTATGTTCGACTCCCAGCCCTGCCAAGTGTGTGTGTGTGTGTGTGTGTGTGTGTGTGTGTGTGTTTCCAGCTGCATGACAACAGTCCATTGCTTTTACAGTATTCACTCTCCATAACATCCGTGCAGCGTCTTTGCCTTTGATGCTGCTGTCTGCAGGCTAGACGTGTGCCTGTGTGAATCATGTGATCCACTGATCACAGTAGCGCGTTCTGTAACTGCGTAATGCTGTCGTGTGGTACAGTGCTTACATTTGTGTTCTGCTCCTAACCCTGCCACGTGTGTGTGTGTGTGTGTGTGTGTGTGTGTGTGTGTGTGTGTGTGTGTGTGTGTGTGTGTGTGTGTGTGTGTGTGTGTGTGTGTGTGTGTGTGTGTGTGTGTGTGTGTGTGTGTGTATGTATCTATCTGCATATATATATATATATATATATATATATATATATATATATATATATGTATATATAATGTATATTGTATATAGATATGTATGTTGGGATTATCACTCTTGAATGTGCTGCATTATCTGTACGTGAGCACCTTGGATGTATGTACATCTGCTATGGCTCTGTGATAGTGCACATACTGTGTGCTGTAGTGATCGTGGGTTATACATGTGTAGTGACCGGTTATTGTGTTGCTGGGTATTACATGGGCATTGGAAACAATGTTAGTACAGCACCTTTGAATGGTCGTATGCAGATCTCGGCAACAGTCAGCAGTGGCTATTACACTGGAGTGTGAGTATGGCTCATATCCGTCTGTAGTAACAGACAATTCTATGCACCTCAGGTTAACATTACAGACTCACGTTTATCCACAGGTTGTGGTACAGATCCCAGGACTGTATGTGTAGACATTGACAGGTGCAGGACTGGGTTGTGTTGGATGCATGGAGGGGTGTCCATGGCCAGTAATGGGAATCTCTACAGCCTGACAGGTATGGTCTGTGACTGTCCCACAACCTCCTGTATATGGCTGACACATGCTGTACCTGTGTATATGCAGACACACACACATTTACCACAAACAGCTATGGCTATCACATACACACACCCATTGCACCACCATTGGGCCATGCAATAACCATTGTCCCTCACACACACACACACACACCTATGTGTACATTGGATGGCTCAATGACAGCTCTGGAAATGTTAACACCACAGCCTGTGCATATGATGTCACCTGTGCCACCACCTGTAACATTGATGCAGGATCTGACTAACCTGGTGCTGCTGCACACGGTAGCTTTATTCCACTGTATTGATGTTAGCATGCTGTTAACACACAGTGTGTTACTTCCAGGTGTATATCAGCAGGCATGATGCATTGCAGCTATGACCATCACTGTAGCATAGTTTACAGCACTGTTACTTCTGATGATGTATTCTCCATCCATGTGCCATTTCACTGATGTGTGTAGTTTTGGCAGCATGTGTGTCTGTATGTGCAGTACATGTGTGATGTGTGTAGTACACATGTATACATGCTTACAAATGCATACACGACATTACATGGGCTTCACCATTCGTACACTAGCTTACTCGTTCTTCCACACTCCACATGCGCACACGGGCTAACACGCGCGCACACATGCTTACTCGGGCTTACTGGCACGCACAGGCGCAGACACACTGTGGGCAGGTTTGCAGGTCACATCGGTGTTATCCATGCCGGACACCATCAGTCTCCTGACGTTCCCTAGGATAGCTCATGACATGCCTCTTCCACTGAGTACTGACAACACACATGTGACACTGCTCCGGTGAGGTTACACTGTTTTATACATACACACTCATGTTGTCACCTGTCTTCTACTCTAATAGTCCCCTTAACCTATACTACACTGTAGATGCTTGGCCCATATGGCATGACATGTTGTGATTCACTATCCTCAGCCTCACTTGCGTCACATTGCCTACAAATGCTTCGTTACATCTCTGACAGAGCGCTTTCACACATAAGAACCAGTACGCAGTAGCCATGTTGTCTCCAGCTTGCCATTCATCTGCATGGCATACTAACATCTAACTAAAGCTACATTTTGTATGTATATTATACATATGTCTTGTTTTGAAGCGCAGCACGTTCTCATGGCGCTGCGCTACGCTTCCACACCAGGGATTGGGGGAGGACAACTACTGGTTTATTGATATCCAATGGACAAAGCCGCCACTGGCCTTGGACTTGGACATTGGCATGCTTCTTCGACTGTATTCATACTGTATTTGCAGCTGTCATTGCTCCGTTTAGCAACGTGCAAAACGTTAGTCGCATAACATCCGGGTACATTTCTGCACATAACTCTGCTCTTGCACGGACAGCTTACTGTTTCATGTATTGCATAATTACATCATTTGCATAGCTTACACATACAAATGGAGTATGTTGCAAATCCCAACATTGTCCATGCAATGTTCATGTTATGGGCGGTCTTGCACGCCCCTACGGGTGTTTGCTGAATAGCCTGGCAGTCATCTTTCCTTGCTGTACTCTCACTCAATCCATACATGCCGGAGGCTTCATGTATCATGGCCTAGGCTTTGCTCTGTGCTATGTCTAGTTGTGATGTATGCATGGCTGTGGGTATGTCCCACTGTCATCATTGGTAAAGGTGACACCCTATAGGTACTTCATGTAGACTGCTGTGTCATTTGACATGTCAGCACATACCTGCGGCCAGTACTGAACTTCCTACTGCAGCGCTTTTCATACCTTCTGAGTTATCTTGCGGTCGATAATGCTGTTTCCTCAGACATGTATCTGTTTCTGATCATACCTATCAACCTCCTAGAGAAAAACATCTGTACAAAGCCTAACATGATGGGGGGACAAATAGGGGAAGATTATACATATTGCTCTTGCAAACATAGTTAGTTGACAGTATTATCGGTTTTGAATTAGTATGACCTTTCTGAGGGATTTGGGGTCTTAAACTCATATGTTTATCAGTATTTAATGATGTCAGTTCTCAGGTATTTGGCAGATAGGTACAGATTGTAAGAGGAACACACCACACATATGAGGCATACATCTGCACATTCGTACAGTTGCGAGGTATGTTTCTGATACTGGAAATAAATTTTCTTACACCAATACACACAATACATGGTGCCATCACAGGCCAGTTGCCATTACATTCCTATTGCAGGACACACCCACCCAGAGGGTTATATTCCTCACACAGGCCAACAGGTGCTTATCCACACTAATTATTCTATCATGTACCTTATGTGTACGCCGGTATTTGCGCTTTCCGTCAGTGGCAGAGCTCACGTACGAGTATGGGGGATAGACACTGTATTGGTGACACTGCATGACACTCTGAGGGACACATGTCTTTTGAGTCTATTAACCTTCCACATTGACTTTCACAGGGCATACGTTGTCATTCACATTTGTGGAAATACATGCTTTTGACTTGTACATGTTTTGTCATTTGTCCTGACGTCTTTCTTCTCACCTGTCCACCTAGTATCACTAGTTCTGTACATTTAATTAGGACGGGTTACCTTCATACCTCTCACCTGTACACATTGTGGGTATACGCCTCGAGGTTTGACCTATGATTCTGTTAAATTTGTCATGATAATGTGCCTTTCTGGTAGATTGCTGGCAAGGCATGACGGACTGTGCGGTTAGGTAATCATGACTGACATTTCTATTTCATGATTACTAACTCTCATAACATTCGTATTCCTGACTATGCAATTATTCTATCAACGTTCTGACTTTGTCTGGGGTATATTTAATATAGTCCTTATTTGTCTTTCGTGTACTATGCCTTAGTCCAGCTGTCTTATTCTGACATTTTGGCAGGTATGGTTACCATCTTGGTTGTACGCATGTCCATCCATGAGAATCGCCTACATGACACTGATATAGGTCCCTACATCTTCCCCAATGGTTTACACAATATCCAGTAGATGGGTTGTACCTTTTTGGAGAATATAGGCGTGTGCTATACCCACATAGGTATATTGATCACCCCCATGGGGTGTACCTAATAGATCTGTGCCAACCAACACCTTGGCCCATTTCTACATACCCATGATTCCCATACCTGACACCCTCCACAGTACCCATTAGACATGTTTAATGTGAGCAATAATAAAGTGTGAGGACACTTCCGAGCACTCCCCACTCTGAGGATATCAGGTCGTACGTCATACAGTCTATCGACCCATGTGTTATTACCCTTGCACCTGCTACTGTTGCATGTACACCTATATCGTAGTTGCACTTGTGACTTCTTTAGTATCAATGATGGTTCACACTTCGTACAGGATCAATTTTTGGGGTCCTGCAAAGGACACCTATATTCATGTTTAACGTGTAGAACTTGCAGGACCTGTCACACTGGTACTTTCCGGGCAATGGTTTGGAAAGCATCGGTGTATTCTCCTTTCATGCATGTCTGTCTGTCTATCCATAATAGCTATACCGTGACCTATTTATGTACATGTGTTATATGTACAGGGACATATGTTTGTTGTGTATATATCTATTCATGTATCGTGTGTGTATAGATATATATATGTACATATATACATATGTCTGTACATTCCTCATCTCATAATTTGCTTTGGTTTATGTCTGTGGATATATGTGTATATATATCTCCATATCATACCTTTCAACTGTACAGATTTCCACTGCATGTACAGCTGTTTGCCTCTTATCTTTGGTCCATTTTTCATAACCTTGTGTCTATCTGGCAAGTTAGTGGCATATCATTAAAGACTGACGTTGGTAAATAATGACAAACATTTCAGGTTACGACTTCATACCCTTCAGAGAATCCATGCTAGTGACACACCTGTTATTCTATCCACTTTCTATATTTGTTAGGGCAATATCTGGGGATTGTCCCTATTTGTACCAGTTGTTGTCATGGCTTTGTCCGGTTTCATACTTTACGGGGTTAACAGGTATGAGCCATGTACATAGAACGTGGGGAAAACACCATTCATTTTCTATTCTGTGAGAGGATTACACACGTGCAGGCGCACTTGCAAATCCTTATTGTGGGTTACATATGTTTCATAGATAATTGTGCTTATGTGAACTTTCATAATTCTGACCGTAACAGTTACATATCTGTATTGCAGTTTACGGACTGCTGCGAAACACACGTTCACCTCTAAATATTTAAATGTGTGACAGCACGAATGCATTCATTGCACTTTCACGTTATATGTGCAGTGGTCGTAGGTCAGCCGGGACTGCATTCACGTTGGCCAGATGCCGGAACCACTATTCTATTGGTGTTCTCCCTCATTGATATGCATACCCATAGTACTTAGCTACATCAACATATGCCTCACCACTTCACCTACGACACAGGCATCCATTCTCCTGCTGGGAAAAAGGCGGTACTACATATTACACATTCCCTATTGCCTACTGCTGTGGACTCCGGCTGCATTGTTAATCACTCCGAGGATATGCAGAACACCAAGGCATATAGTCCAGCCACATACAGGTCTTTGATTGTCAGTGGGTTCATGTAGTGATTTGGGTTTAGGCTTGTCCACCTGGTGAACGGGACTTCCCTGACCGAGTTCAAATGTCAGACGAAGCATATGGACAGGGATTATCTCCCTATTTTGAAGTTTTACCTGTGTTTATAGACACAGGTGTTTGGGCACCTGTCAGCAGCTTATTCTGTTGGCATTACATATTATGGGTGGGGTTGTTACAGTCCATACTCCACGGTGAGGGGTGTTCCCATTCACATTTGACTATTACCGGTATACAGTCATACGGGGATTATTATTTTGGGCATGAAGTGACTGCAGGTATGCAGTTGTACATTACACAAGTGTGAAGGGTTGTTACTATAAATATGTACGGACCATACCTCTCAACCTCTTCGAGCACCAAACCTGTGCAAAACCTACATGATGGGGGGACAATTAGGGACACATTTTAACGATTGCTCTTACAAGCTTAAAACGTTGATAGAATACTCAGTTTTGCATTAGCATGACTTTTCTGTAGGTTGTGGAGTCTTAAACTCAGGATATTTCTCATTATTTAGTGACGTCAATCCTCAGCTATTTACCACACTGGTGCAGATTGTCGGCAGCACACACCAACACTATGGGCCGAACCTGTGGTCATTCTTAGGGTTGCCACCTTTTCAAATGCCCAAAGTGGGACATGTTCTGTAGAGATGTCAGATTTTCCAGGACAAAACATACCTACAGCCGTGCATAGTACAGAACTTTAACCTTTTTTGTACATATAATAGCTTATTCTAGTAACATTTGAATTGCTTATGCTACTTCACATAACATATAGAAGTTTCATATATAAGATAACTGTTTTATGCGACTATTAAAGAAACTTAGGAAATAACTTTGTCCTAAACTCTCAGGACATTTGCTATGTCTTGCTTTTTTTCACAGGACACAACTGCCTACAGAGGGACTGTTACTCGCAAAGTGGGACAGGTGGTGACCCTAGTCATTCTGCGAATATCCGGATAGTCGAGTGGTATGGCACGGACCTCTGTAATACGCTGTTGTGTTCTGGCACAGCAGTAGCTCAGCATTACTGACTGCAGTCGGAATGTGCTGACAGACAGTTGGGTTTCAGACTTCATACTCCAGACATTAATGCCAATGTGCAAACTGTTATACTATCAAATGTTTCTAAGAGCTATCTTTACAGATTGTCCCTGTTTTTGGACCTTTGTCTCACTTATATTCACGGCTCTGTCCAGATATCTTGCTCACACAGGTTGACAGGTATGGTTGGTCACGACTGCACGTAGTCAGTGTCCCTCACACTTGATCGGGGTTGACCTGTTTACGTCAGTGTCTTCCTCACCCTCCTGCCATTTTCCACTTTGCAAATGTGTGCATTATATTCTCCTTTCTATTTGTGTCTGGACACGTGCGTCACGGGAAGGTATTTTATCATGGGTGGTAGGTTATGCATGCCCACTTAGGGCTGGAGAGTGTCATGGACCTCCACTGCACATTCTGACTTGTGTCCAGATATCTACTGGTTTGGACATGATGTCGTCATACCCATTCTACTATTTGCACAAGTTGGTCATCCCATGAGGGATATCCCAAAAATTGGACTAGACCAAAACAAGTTAGATAACGAAGATTTTTGTGGCTTCACGAAAACGTGCAGGGGGTTTTACATGCAGGGGATACATGGTTTGCAATCCTGACACTGCCTAGGGTGACAATACCTACTACATATGCGTAGGGGTCACTGTGTGTGGCTGTTTCTGCAACAAACCAGTGGACCAAGTACGGCTGGATTTGGTGGACGTTCTGGTATGGTGGCAGGTTGTATGTTGTGGAGGGTATGCTGGGTAGGCCATTATGCATCCAGGTGTGTTGCATTTGTTATGGCCAGTTCCATTAGAACCCATCTGTGGGTATGTGACGGTGACGTATCTATACATCTGTCTCGCATATTTCCATATTCATATGTTTGTGGGATTGTGTTCTACACTATGGCCTGTCTGCTTGTCTTGCAGCTGTTTCTACATGTGGTTGTGTTTCTTTCCACTTCACCCGCTGCCCCCTTGTACACCTCCGGTTCACCTTTTCTGCATACGACACAGTATCGCCTTTGAGGAATTTACCATTAAACACCCACCGCTCGCACGCAAATTCCTCACACCCCATAGAGCACTACTTTGGTTGTTGGCCCATGACATGGCCAGAGTTACACATTGATTACCCTACATGTGTCAGGTACCTTTATGGCTGTGTGGACTACCCTGCCATGTTTGCTTTCCACATGCTATACCTCACGCACATAGGTACACGCCCATACTTCACTTTCATTACTTGGTTGGTGTATCCGGGTACTACCCGTTCGACTGTGTCACATACATGTTCGGATTATACAGCTGCCTTCTGGATTTTGCCAGCCTGTTGTACTCATTGGTAGGATGGCACCTTTTCCTGTGTCCAAGCTATTCCTTACACATGTCCGACTGTTGTGGACAATGCCTCCCCACAGTCGACGGTTGTGTTTCCACCTTTTCAATAGGCCACAGTGTGACATAGGGTTACCACCTGTCCCACTTTGCGAGGGACAGTCCCTCTTTGGGCAGTTGTGTCCTGACATGTAATTGTAAACATGGCAAATGTCCTGAGATTTTAGGATAAAATTATTTCTTTTATTTTATGTGATAGTTGCATTAAACAGTTATTCTGTATCTGAAATACCTAAATGTTATGAGAAACATAATAAGCAACTAAACTGCTACAAGAATATGCTTTTCTGTAGGCAAAACAGTTACGTTCTGTCCTTTGTACTGGCCGTGGGTATGTGTCGGCCTGTAAAATCTGATGTCTGTACCAAACATGTCCCACTTTGGCCATTTGAAAAGGTGGCAACCCTACTGTGACATTTGCCGTGAACAGAGCATATTTTGCAGGCCGACACATACCCACGGTCAGTTCGGCAGATAGAACTTACAATTCCTGCCTATATCTAAGCTTATTCTTGTAGCATTTTGGTATCTTATTCTGTTTGTTATGACATTTATGTAATATACGTTCAGTGAAATATGTTTAATGCAACTATTGCATGACGTCTATGGAAGAATTATGTCCTATATTCTCTGGACATTTGCCAGTTTTACATGTTTGTGTCAGGACACATCTGCCCAGAGAGGGACTGTCGCTCGCAAAGTGAGACAGGTGGTAATCTTGGCCAACGGTACGGATCATACTGTTCCTTTCGGCCTACATGTGTCCATATTGTTATGGCTGTTTATGTGCTCCTTCTGTTTCGTTTACATGCGTATGCTATTTCCTATCACATTTGGTATGTGAAATACGGACATACCTTTTGTATGTGACTATTACATGACTTGTGGGATATGATTCAGACATACGGTCACTACATATATCTACATTTCTCCTCGTGTATTTTGTTATGGACACATCTGCGCAGCTATGTTCCCTCCCTCACATTATGGGTCGGCTGGTGACCCTCTCCGTTGGACTGGACGTACCTACTGGCGGTGCACTACCATATGATACGTTTCACTTCCACATGGTATAATTATCAACACTACGTTGGACTACGGGAACACAGTTTTCATGAAATTTGTTCAAGGGTAGGGACCCGTTATTCCCTATCGTGCATTTGTGTTTGATTTTTCATTTTCTGTTCGCAGGGACTATGCTTTGCATACGTTTCAGTATCCACGGACACTGATAGGTACGATTACTATTGCTGGCGGGATATAATATTCAGCAGTTTAGGTTGCTCCTCGACAGCCGACATTGACATGCCTCCCTGCGCAACTTCGATACGCCCCTTGTACTCGCGCACATTTCCTATGCACGTGGCTGTGGCAGCTGCGCGCCTTCATTAATATGCATATGGAGCGACCACTCCATATATACGCCGCACGGCCTGCGCAAGCCTTACGCCGTCCTTGCGCCGAGCTTCATGAATCCCAGGGAAAGTGAACACACATCTGAATGTATACCTGGGGGCATTTAGTTCAGTCTGTCACTTGGAGTGCAGAAACCTGAAATTTGAAGACTGAGAACAAATACCTATTTCACAAGAGGAACAATTTTTGAAGAAGTTAGCATGAATGCTTGCCTGGGATGCAACACTCTTTTTGCAGTTATGCACCATGAAAGCAGACTTCTGATGAATATGTGCTTATCCATTAAACAAAGAAATAAACAAAAAAGTACACAAGCAGGTTTAATACAATATTTAGCTTCAGTGTATGTTATCACTTAGGTGTTGCAGGAAGCTATTAGCTTCTTATATAGCCTTCTGTAAGTACCAGAAGGACCCTAAGCCTGAATATATTTCATGATAAGCCTTTCTTCAATGAATTGTACCATAAAGATATTGCACCCATATTTCTGTCAAATAATATCTGTAATAATTTGTAGTCGTCAGTATGTATGACTGTATATGTATATGTATGCACTGAGACCTTCTATCAACCTTGTATAACATTTTAATGGTTATTTGACAGTTATACCCTTGCAGTGGAGCACTAAAATGGCATTTCTTTTTAAAGACTTATAGATGTGACTTGCTTGTACAGCTGTGTTTCAGTTTGTACATGACCACATCTTTCTAAGTGTTTGTATTCTGCCATTCCTTTTTCTGTCTGACATAATTTATGTCTATCCCAATCATGTTTCTGAAGTGTTTTGTAAAGAAATCTAATTTAAGAGAAATTACAGCTGAAGGGGATATTCAGCATTACAGTCCAGTGGTTAAACACAGTGTGATTGGCTTTTTTGTCTATTAATGATCAAACTAGGGAGCATAATGAAAAATTATCTGAGTTCAAATGTAGCTGGTTTATGCTCAGCAGGGAATGTGAAACAACTCACATGCTAAATGAAGCAATTACTCCTGTTGTTACTCTTCAGAAAAAAAAAACTGCTGAGGTTGCCATTTTCTGCAGGCAGAGAATTAGTCTAGCATTGCTCTACATGGAGATAATGGTAGGGAGCCTTTACCAAGAACAAGTCTGAACCTGGGCTGTGCATCTATGCTTTTCTGTGGAATTTAATGTGGGAAAAATAAGGATTGTCTGTAATGGAGGAAATACTTGTCAAATAACATCCGAAGATCTAATGTGCATTTTAATCAGCATCTGCTGTTCTACCAAACAAATTAAAAGTAAAAGGCAAAGTGTAATGATCTATTCAGCAATAGTCTGTTTTCATTAAAAAATGAGTTAGGTAATTCAGTTTACTGAAATAATATAAAATATTGCCATTCTTTTTACAAAAGTACATGGCACAGCTAAACAGCAGTTTAGAAGAACAAATGTATTTATTTACATTTTAATTGTTTAACCAGATGGGTGCTCTGATAGAAAGGACTGTTTTTTTCCTGTCTAGCCCCAGGCCATTACTGCAGAAATTAACATACAAAAAAATATCTATAAAAATTGAAAGGAGAACATTGGCAAGAAAAGAGATGTGTATTAAAGAGGAAAAAAAGACGTGGCATGTAGCTGCATGGGCAAATAACTACAGGAGAAAGTGTATTATGAAATGGCAGTTTGAGGAACAGGCTGCAAGAGGTACAGAAAACAGCAGTAACAAATAATTTGAGGTGAGAAGTCATGGCAGTGAGAATTCATGTTTTTGTCAGTAACCACAAGAATTAAATTGTTTTCCGGAATTCTTTACTCTGAATTTTGAAAGATTAGTTTTGCTCAGGAAACACATATAGGTGAGTTATGCAGGAACTGTGTTTTGCCCAAAATAGAATAGCACATATGATCAGTATGTTTTGTTTAACAGAAGAAATGTTGGAAGCAAAACACCAAATGAGGAAAGAGGGTACATTCTAATGATCGTAATCTGCAGCAAAGTTAGGATTCCCATTGTGATTTTTGTAAGGTGGCTGCCATAGTATTTAGTTCTGCTAGAGAAGATTTAGCTAGTTCATAGGTTCATAGGTTGGTACTAGGCTATTGACCCTAGGGCCTATACAAACCTAACCATAACAATTCCCTTGGATATTTCCTTCCACAATATTTACTTCCCTGGACCCCTGTCTAACAGGGTGACTGACATGATCCCCGGGGTGAATTTCCTATCTCCCATCCAATCGTCAAGGTTCCTTTTGAAGAGGGCCAAGGAGGCGCTCTGCTTGACATGTATGGGCAGTCTATTCCAGAGTCTGGGGAGTCTCTGGGTCAGGAACCTATCCCTCTAGCAATTTTTGTTCATTGTGATGACAAGGTTTAGATCCCTGGAGCATATACCTATTCTTGAAGACATACTCTCTTGGCTCTCCACCAACATTACAAATGAGACTTTTAGCATAGGTGACATTAATATTAACTGGTCCTCTGTCCAATGCCTCAAAACCCCCTAAATATAAACCTCTACAACTTACATCAGCTAATCAACTCTATAACCAGGCCATCAAAGGATTACTCCTCTGGTAGCACCCTCGACTGGATTATGGTATGACACCCACACCTTATCTCTAGTAGTGGTACCCTCCCTGACTCTTTCAGTGATCACTTTCCTACTTCCGCTCACCGTCACTCTCTCTCCCTACAACTGCCACATACCACCATCTCCATACGCTCCTTAAAAAACTTCAACCCCAACACCTTCTCTAACTTACTTAAACAATTCAACTGGAGTCCTCTGAATACTCTTCCCCTAGATGAAGCTGTCACTTATTTTAATACAACATTTTAAACCTATTAGACACCTTGGCCCCCTGAGAACTGAAAGAATTAAGAGCAAAACCATCCCATGGCTAACCAAAGATACCTTAGCTGTCATGCGCCTCCGTAATAAAGCCTTGAAGAACCACTATAAAAACAAAACCCCAGCCACCCTAAATGAATACAAAATACTCCGTAACAGAGTTAAAAAAACTCATCACAAGACTAACCCAAAAAAATTCTGGGATAGTATCTCCTCCCTCTTCAACCCCGGCAGAAAGGAAAATCCACAACCTGATCAAAATGTTTCTGATACTGACCTAGCCTCCCAATTTAACAGCTTTTTCATCAACTCCATATCCAAATTAACATCATCCTTCACAAATAACTCCACTCATCCTGCTACAATTCCCACTATCCCATCCTCCTCAGGTACTTCCACCTCCCACCTTCCTCTCTTCTCTCTCAAACCCATACCTGTATCAACTATAAAAAAAATCCTTCTAAAAGTAAAACCATGCTCTAATGCCCCTGATAATAGCCCTTCCTTCTTTCTAAAGACAGCTGCTGAAGCCATTGCTTTCCCCATCTGTATTCTTATAAACCGGTCAATCCAAGAAGGCTATGTACCCCAAATTTGGAAAAAAGCCTACATTATTCCCCTTCACAAAGGTGGAAACAATAATAACATCTCCAACTTTAGACCTATCGCCATCTTATTTCCTATCTCTAAACTACTTGAAAAATGTATCCACATACAATTATTACCGTACCTCATCGACAGTCACCTACTAACCCCAACACAACATGGATTCAGACCTGGTCACAGCACTACTACTGCATTACTCTCCTTCCTCGAAACCGTGAATAAAGCCCGAGACTCCAGCTGTATTGTTTCCACCCTCCTCCTAGACCTTTCTAGGCTTTCGATACCATCTCCCACTCCCTCCTTCTGACAAAACTCTCTAATCTACACCTTTCACCCACTTCTATCAACTGGTTTACCAGTTACCTTCCCAACAGGCAACAATCTGTCAAATGGAAGAAATCCACTTCCTCTTTCCTCAACATTGTCACTGGTGTACCTCAGGGTTCTATATTAGGTCCCTTAGTTGTCAACATTTTCATTAATGACTTCCACCACACTATCCCTAATGCTAAAATCATCCAATATGTAGATGATTCAACAATTATCTGTGCTGCTAACTCCATTCCCTCCCTTATAAAACTAACCCAAGATGCCTTCTCAACCACCGAACAATGGATGCTAGATAACCATCTAGCTCTCAATCCATCAAAAACCAAACTCATGATATTCACCCCATCCAAAAGCATAACTATCGACATAAATTAATTCTCCATAACCAGTCACAACAACACTTCCCTTGAAATTGTTTCCAGTGCTAAACTGTTAGAAGCTCTCATCGATAATCAGCTTAAATTTGATACCCATATACAAACAAACATTAAAAAAACACACCAGAAACTTGGTATGTTCTATCGCCATATTCGCTTCCTCACCCCATCCACTAGATTCCTCCTCTCTACCACATACCCCATCCCTTCTCTCCTTTATGGTGCCCCACTCCTAACCAACCTACAATCCTCTATAAAAACAAAACTCTCCTCCTGCTATAACAAAATCGCCAAATTCACCACTGGGCACAGATCCTCCTCCCATCACTGTATTGCCCTCCACAAACTAAATTGGCTAGAGCTTCCCATCTGCCTTATCTACACTCAGCTAACTCATACTCATAATCTCGTTTTCAAGCCCTCCCTCTGCCCCTCCCTTGCCTTAACCTTCACCATGCACCTACCTAGCAGACCCCTAAGAACCAACACTCAGAACCTGATTAAACTCCACAAACCTGCCCGTCCAGCAGGCAAACTCTTATTCTCTTTTCCCCTAGCCCATCTCTGGAACTCCCTCCCACCTCATATTCGCAGCACCTGCTGCCTCCCCACCTTTAAAACTCTCCTCCACTCACATTTAACATCTCTCTGGGAATGCTCATGTTCCCATCCTGCATAACATCCCCAGCTACTACCTTACCCCCTTAGCCTACAATCACATCCCCCCTACGGGAACATACACATTGTAAATAACTGGTTATGTTTAATTCTTTTGTACAGATCTACTCACTATTATCTTTGATTTAACATCTATTTTAGCGATTATAGAGACTAAAAATTGTAAACTCATGAATTGTTACATATTGTTCTGCTGTGTCTTCTAATTGTATTAACATTTACTTTGGCTTATATGTATTCTTCTTGTACTTTAACAAACTGTTATTTTATATATTTTATATATTGTATCTATGGAGCTTTTCTCCCTAGGACTCCATTGAAAATGGGCTCATTCAGCCCAATGGACTATCCTGGCAAACAAACTTCAAATAAATAAAATAAAATAATAAATGTGGCATGCCCAACAGCTCAGGGTTTGACATGGTTTTGTATGTAAAGCAGAGATCGCCTCTGAGTAGAACATATGCCACAGAGTATAGCTGGGGTTATTTTAGATGGTCAGCATAGGGCATATGCTTTAGGCCTGTGATTCTTTTACTGAAGTATTTCTGCGGCCTTTCCAGCTGTTGCAGATGTCTTGTGAGGTACATACCAAACAGGGCGTTGTACTCTATAATGGGTCTAATGAGGGATGAGTACAGTGGGACAATGACCTCCTTTTTTCTGGATGAAAAGCCCTTAGTGATGAGGTGTGCCACATAGAAGGATTGCCTGACTGTTGTGGCGATGTGGTTATCGAAGGTGTGATCATTGTCCACCTGTGTCCCTAAGTCTCTCATCACACTTTTGGTGTTTAGTGTACTGCCACCTATGTGGTAATTCATGGGTACATGTTTTTTCCCAAAGGGGATAACTATACATTTCTTAGCATTAAGTTTGAGCCCATGACTCTGGCATCAAGCATCTGTTTCTGTAAGGCCCTTTTGTAAAATATCTACATTATTTGGGGATTCAATAATGGCTCCCAGTTTGCAGTCATCTGCAAACTTTGTTAGCCAGAGTCCCTTAGTGCTGGCCTGTACTTCAACCCCAACACCTTCTCTAACTTACTTAAACAATTCAACTGGAGTCCTCTGAATACTCTTCCCCTAGATGAAGCTGTCACTTATTTTAATACAACATTTTAAACCTATTAGATGCCAAACAAGAGCGGTCCCAGGACTGAACCCTGAGGTACTCCACTTGTCACTTGTCTGGAGCTGGATTTGGAGTCGGCTACTTTTACAGTCTTGGTTCTGTCAGTAAACCAGTTGGCAACCCATCAAGTGACATAGGGATTTATGCCCAGTTTAGTAAGTTTGTCTATGATTCCAGAGTGGGGGATGGTGGCGAAGGCCTTGGCGAGGTCCAGATAGGCTGCGTGGACCGCCTTACCCTCGTCCACAGCTCTGGAGACTGATTTGAAGAAATCAATCAGGATCAGGAGACAAGATCAGCCCTTCACGAACCCAAACTGTGTGGGGTCCAGTGTTTGAAGGTTGCCAATGTCTTTGTTTATAAGTTCCATGATAATGCATTCCATACCCTTGCAGATCAGGCTTATCAGACTGATGGGACGGTAGTTCCTGGGATCCAAACTGGATCCCCCCTTGTGGAGTGAGATAACTGTAGTTGTGCGCCACTCAGTGGGCACGAAGCCTGAGGTGAGGCTATGATTAAACATGACACTTAGGTGAGGTGCCAATTAATTTCTTCTAGTCCCATGGATGCTGTATTCTTAGCTTTGGAGAGTGCGGTTTCTACCTGTGTTGCCATGATTACCGGAATTTGGCAATCCTTTGGTATTGAAATGGGCCCTTTAGGGGTGAGAGGGGGTTGAAGATGGCACTAAATCGATTCACCAAGATATTGGCAATATTCTTGGGATTAGTATATTTAGTGCCATTCTGTTGTAGCTCAGAGCAGATCTGAGCATTGCCATTTAGATTCTTGGCATAATTATAGAATGCCTTGTGGTTGTCTTTGGAATCTTTGGCAATTTTATTTTCGTAACTAGCTTTGGAGGATTTTATGAGGGATCTCAGCTTCTTACTGAGGCTTGTAAGGGAGTTTTTTGAATCCTGGAATTTTCCTCTTTTCTGCAACAGTTTCTTCCTTCTGTTGTATAGTTTGTTTATGACAGGGGACCACCAGACTGGCTTCCTTTTTTGGAGGAGAGCGTCTTGGTTCTATTTGGGATGGCACGATTCATGCACAAGTGGATGTACTCGTACAGTGCCTTAGTGTAGGATTCAGCAGTCATACTTTCAGATCCCATTTGCATGGGTGTCATGAAGTTTGTCACTTCTGACTTGAGTAGCATGAAGTTGGCATTGAAGAAGTTTTTTTATGGAGGTTTCCTTACTGGAGGTGGGGGTGGGATGTGGATGTCAAGGGTTTGGGGAGTTCTAAGTTTGAAGGCATACGATAGCAAATGAACAAAAAAGGATCGTGTCTGCTATACTGTTTAACATCATTTGGAGTTATTTTTGTACTTGAGTGAATTTGACTAGATCAAGAGTTTATAAGTGTCTACGGAAGGGCTGCTAGAGTTGATAACTTTTTCTAATACCTCTTAAATTGTATAGTAGGTGTATCTAAGGGCAGCATCAATTCTGGGTCCGCAAACATGTGTGACATTTAAGCATTAGAGAGATGACTGGTACTTGAACAAAAGCTGATGAATGTTTCAAAATATGATAGATTTAACCAACTGACCCATGCAATTGTCAGTAATGTTCATCTATACATTTTAGTTTCCGTCTGAGTCTAAAAGGCTTCCTACCATTTCTTATGTTAACTTATCAATTTGTAAAAAGAAAACTAGTTCAGAACTTAATGAAAACTATTCAGAAGGCTTATGGTGAACTAGGGAAAATGTAAGTGACCACATATTGAAGAAAACACGTAAATATCTAGGAGTAGAGTGTTAAAAGAATTAAGAAACATCTTGAAAGAAGACAAATCTAACAATATAGCATTATGAGAGGGAATCATGTAACTAGAGATGATACTTCAAATTTATCATCAGGAAGTGACATCAGAAAGCAGACCTAAAGAACAGAGCATCCCAGTTTTTGTTTATTTATTAAGGTACTCGCATATCTTCAAATTAGTAATTAATTTACAAGTGTTTACTCAGTATCAAGAGACAGCAACAGAACAATACAAGCAAGCTGTAAAAAAAATTTAAGTAGATTAAAAAGTTTATAAGATGCACTAATCTCTCAGTCTGTCAGAGAGCTAAAGTAGGCAAATACAATTTAGGCAATGGACAAAAAGACACAGGGGTGATTTGAAAACCTGGGACTCATGGACAGGTAGTTTGTGAAATGAGTAGCATGTTAAAATAACTGACTGCATTTCAGAATCAGACTGCATCCAGAATCCCAGTACAACAAGTCCAGTATATACCAGAGAACACGGTGCAAAACTAAGTAAAAGGTATGCATCATATTGCTAAGTAGACTCTTTCTAGATGCAATCAAAAACTGCACATGTCTCTTTTAAGGCTGTGTAAGTACATGCAAGGTATGAGGGAATGCATGATCAAGATGGATGGGTAGCTATATGATAAGGCTTGCCATGCTGCAAAAAGTGGAATGACAACTATCTTATCACAGATCAGTGTCCTGTCCACTTAGCCAATGTCTCATATTGTCAGATCCATGATTTCTTAAGTCAAGTTTAGGCAATGAATGAGACCTCTGTTTCTCTGTCAGTATGATAATTTAGCACACACTGCATATGTCAAAAGAATCACTGTTGTTTAAGGTTATACTTTATGTAATGGAGTAGCATGGAGCAGCAAAGAGGGGAAGCATCCATTTCAGCATTGACTATTGGTTGAGAAATAGGAGGGAGGAGTTAATATCTTTATACCACAGTCATGATTATGTGGGAAAGTGAAATGGTCCATTCTTATTTCTAGTTACCATAATTAAGGAAATTATGTAAATTTAGAGCTTGGAGGAGCTTGTGGGAAGAGTGCTACCCTCATTTGTAATATGACATGAGACATAGCAAAATGGGGTAGTGGGGAGAAAGATTAAATATATTTCAGCCATACATGACAATTAGAAAGGGGCTAAGGGAGAAGGACACACCTGTGTGCTGACTAGACTCAATGAATACTGAACAGGTGTAGCAGAAGCCTTCACTCACACATAAGGACTAACATATTAACTTATATACCACATTATGTAACCTAGTCCTCTGTGTATCGGCACATGCATATCTGATTTCCTCTGCACACACCTGGATTCTTAAAAGTTTCTAAGGAACATCTGCATTTCTTTGAATAACTAGTTGCTTTAGTGCATGGCACATAAACAAGAATGGATTGTAGAAATATAGGAATAAAAAAGAAATGCCAGCACCTGTTTTGACTTAGTATGTAAGGATGTCACTGAATAACAGCAAAGCAAGGCATTTTTTCAGCAGAAATCAACAAAAACTAGAATCTCTTCTTGTGCATTTCTGACTTCTTTACAAATTAAAAAAAATATATATTCAAAAGGCCATTAAAAATAACCATCCATGAGTTTGCAACAACCTGGAAAAATTGTACATACATATATATATATATATATATATATATATATATATATATATATATATATATATATATATGTGTGTGTGTGTGTGTGTGTGTGTGTGTGTGTGTGTGTGCGTGCAATGTATGCAGATCTGTATATACACAACATGCATACATCAGTGGCGGCTGGTGACTTGAAATCAAAGGGGAGCTGCAGGAGACAGTTGAATGGGTAGGGCCAATAGAAAGAGGTATGATCAACTAGAAAGGGGCATGGCTATACTCAAAACCACAAAAACTGGGACTTTAATTAAATACGCTGCCCTGGGTGCCAAACTGTCATTATGAGAGCCCAATCAAGACAAAATGAAGTGTAGAAGAAAAAAATATTTCAATGCATTGGCTATGACAGCTTACTTAATATCTAGATGGAAACAAGAAGGTTGTGAGATATGAAACATTTAATTACTTTTTAAATACATTACTGGAATGCCAGTCAAAATCAAGTACAAAAAAACAAGCAGCACTCAACTCAAACCACTTCTCCTTGCACTGCAGTTCTAATTATAATTTATTCCACGACATAAAGGCGGAGACTCTTATGAATACTCAAATTATCGCCCCATTGCCATTCTATCCCCTTATCTAAAATACTAGAGAAATATATACATTTTCAGGTAACACAGTTCCTAAACTCACACCATCTCCTCTCTCCCACACAGCATGGCTTCTGACAACACCATAGCACAACCACCGATCTGCTTTCTTTCACCAATCTGATCAACCAACATAGAAATAATAATAACTCTGTATCTGCAATATTTCTAGACCTCTCCAAAGCATTTGACATGGTTTCACATTCCTTATTACTAGACGTCCTGACATCCCTATCCTTTGCCCCTTCCACGATAGACTGGTTTAAAAGCTATCTGTCAAATAGGCAACAATCTGTCCAATAGCAAAGTGTACTATCCGCCTTACTCCCAACTACCATAGGTGTACCACAAGGCTCCATATTAGGCCCACTTCTTTTCTCCATATTTACCAATAATCTCCATACCATCACACAGCATGCTGCACTTATACAATACGCTGATGATTCAACTCTTATCTGTTCAGCTTCATCACTTCCCACCCTACAACTCATCCAGGGATCCTTTAGCTCTGTGGAAAGTTGGATCACTCAGATCCAACTTATCCTAAACCCTAATAAAACCAAATTACTACTTTTCACCCCCAACAAAACCATTTCCACCCCTCTATCCTTCACTATCTCCTCCAAAAATGGCACTAATATCTCTCCCTCTGACCATACCAAACTACTAGGCATTGAAATTGATAAAGATCTACACTTGACGTCCACATGTCACAAACTATCAAAAAAGTCCATAAAAATGGGAACACTATATAGGCACAGGAAATCCCTCTCAAAATAAGCATGAATTACCCTAGCCCAAACTCACCTCTTGTCTACCCAAATCTATGCTGCTTCAATTCTTACCCAACTTAGAAAACTTGACCTTGCCAGACTCGAATCATGCTATAATAAAATTGCCAAGTTTACAAACAACTCCACCTTTAGAACCCACCTTTGGCAGGCTGTAAGGGAACTGCAATGGCTGGAACTTCCCCAGCTACTATCCTATCACCAATTAGTCATTGCCTACAATGTGGTAACACATCCAGAAAAAAAACCTGCACTAGGCCAACTTCTCACCCACTATAATACAAACTGTCTTCTCCAATCTTCCGTCAAACCCCTCCTCTGTATCTCTAGGGCTAACAATACTGCAGGAAAAGCACTGTTCTCCCACACCATAGCTAGAACCTGGAATAATCTTCCTCCTGCTCTGATTTCTGCCCTTACCTCTTCTCACTTTAAAAACTCACTTAGAATACACTTATTCCCATGTATTACATAAGTCTTCAAATTATTCCACTTATATACCTTTCTTCCTAATATACCTACTGTAATATATATTACAGTCTAGGTCTTCTCCTAATGCTGATTGAATTTGTATACTTATTCTGTTATTAACTATGTGTAACTATTTTATCCTGTAAATATATATATATATATATATATATATATATATATATATATATATATATATCTAGGTCTTATGTCTTCTGCTGTATTCTGTATATTAACATATTGTTTGAAAACTCTCTGTATGCTGTATTTTAACATATTGTGTAAAATGTTACTTACTGTAAAGCTTTTCTCCCTGGGCCTCCACTGAAAATAGACCTGTGTCCAGTTGGACCATCCCGGTTAACAAATGTAAAATAAAAATAAAAATAAAATAATTTATATTCAGCTTTATGAAAGTGCCAAGTAACATGCTGAAAGTGGCAATCTATGTGACATCCACACTTGTAAAAATGTTTCTTATCCAAAAAAGACCTGATGCCTGACAACAACTATCCACTTGTTTCATAAGGAAAACACGATCAAAGTAAAATGTGAACAGCAAACAAGAAACAATCTCAAGATAAAGTGCTTAAAGTATTACTGCACAGGTTATGGATCTTGCTTAAAGGATTACTGCACAGGTTATTGACCACACATGATATATTTGTATTGTGTTTAGTTTACTGGTAAAGGCTGCAAAGATGACTGCAAGTCTCCAACAAATCTAGTGAGCTTCTAAAAATACTGAAATCCTGTCCTTTATTGCAAATACTGTCATATCCATTTCAATACCTAAGGTTTATACATTATCTAGTTATGTAACTATTCTTTGCATGGCAACAACAAAAAGGCTTTCAATGTTACTAATTCTTTAACATTATGCTTATTAAAGCTTACTTGCATCTTGCTATCTCAGACAAGCTTACCTGATGGTCATTAAAGCATTGATACTTAAATACAGAGCAACAGGCAGTGCAATAACATGCATTTTTCTGAATAAAAATAAGCATAAACCAACAGTATAAAAATATGACAGAACATTCTGCAAAATCAAGGACAGATGAAAAGCCACTACTTGTGTCTACCTTAGATGGGGGGATACTCTGCACACTTACACTGCATAACTGCTCTTTGCCTTGCTTGGACACATCCAGAGTCACTACATGGGGGAGTGGGTTGCAACAAGCATGTCACAATTTGAAATGTCTCTGGCTGATAGTGATGGCCTTGACACAGTTGTCATACCTCTCAACCTCAGAGCAAGAAATCTGGACAAAGTCATAAATAGAAGTGGGACAAAGGCCCAAAAATAAGTACAATTTTAAATATTGCTCTTATAAACTTAGAAAGATAATAAAATAGTAGGCATTGCATTACTATGAATTTTCTGAAGGGTATGAAATCTGAAACTCAAATGGCCGTCATTATTTTCTAACTTCAATCTTTAATGATTTGCCACTAATTTGACAGAAAAACACAATTTTATGAAAAACGGACCAAAAATGTGGTGCAAAAATATAAAATGGCCACACAATACAGCTGGGAACCTGTCAAAGAAGGGACACTTTTTAATATTAGTACTGTTTTGTTGAGCAGCTAACAAAATAAGAGAATCTACATGCATTTCTGAAATAAAAGTAATCTACAACTGTGATCATTACAATTATTTCTTAATTGTGAGCCCTCCACATTTTCTTCCAAAATTGCCATTTTATGAAGGGATTATTAGGAGGAGAGCAACATTTTGATCCTAAGTCAGGGACAGTTGAGAGGTATGGATTTACCTAATTCTATAAAGTGATTTATTTGCGCGTACATCCCAACCTCTTAACGCAGGAAATCTGGACAAGGCCAAATATATTAGGGGAGCATACAGACAGTACTAAAAATTGCTCTTGTATAAACTTAGTCGATAGAATAACAGGTCTTGCTTTAGCATGCATTCTTCTGAAGGTTATGAAGTCTGAAACTTAATGTCTGTCATTATTTAGTGACTTCATTCTAAATGATTTTGCCAGAAAACCACACATTTTATGAGGAACAAACCAAAAATAAGAAGCAAAAATCTATTCATTCTGTGAAAATCTGGACAGTTGAGAGGTATAGTTCAGCCGGGGCTGTCTTTGAGTTTTCTGCCCTTACCCCTTCACAAAAATCATGGTCGAATGGGGCCTCCCCCTGCAGCCATTCCAATATCTCATTACTTGTCTATTTCACCCTCTTTACCATAAACACTGTAATTTGTACACTACTTTACTTCTATGATGATTTGGATTTCATTTAAACATTTTATTTTACATTTTACAGCACAAATACTAATAGACATCTACTAAACATAACAATGCTGTCTCACAATGAAAATAGACTTAGCATTAAAACTTCTCTGCCCTTGAAACTCACATTCATTCAAACAGCATTAAAACCCACATTCAAAGAAAATACATCTGGCCTGTGTCAGATAAAGATTAACCTTGGGCTGTTTTCAAATCATAGGCCCCGTGCACACAAAACATACATGTATTCTTTGATACACCTTCCTGATTGTATTAAATTATATTCCTTGTATAATGCAGTACAGTTGTTAGAGGGGTTTTTAAATGTATTGTTTTGAACATTTTTCCAGTAAACAATGAAACAAAACGCATGCACCAATAATGACAAAACTGCCCAGTTCAGAACATTTCCATCATAAAAGTCTACTCAAACTTCTACAGTCCACCAGTATCAGTAAATATGCAGAATCTCTGCAAAAGTAAAAGTCATCTAAATAATTCCACATTAAAGAGATCTTTAACTAATGAAGAGGTTGCTGCTAGCAAACAACTTTATATTTCTTTGTTTCATCTACAAATAAAGTGCCTGTTGCCCTTGAGGAATAAATTGCCCATGTTACATTAAAAAATGATACGCTAGTAATATCGCAATAGGGAATAGATGGCAAACTGATAACAAGTTGATAGTTACTAGGTATTTCCACCAAAGAGGACATTCTCAGGACTGCAGCATCCACCCCGTTTAAAAGTACAACACAGTACAGTAATGCATCTACATACTGTGGGAGTAGAACCCACAGCCTTCTGCATTGAAAGCAGGTATACTACCTGTTGTGCTACTAACAATGCAAGCAAGCTCACCATAAGCAACACTAAACTTCTCTTCCCCTGAAGCTCTTAGCTCTTTGTAAAATCCACTCGACACTCAACTGTATCTCTCAACTTTGCAGCACATGAACACAAGAAATCTGGAAAAAGCCAACATTTATTGGGGGGGACAAAAGCCCAAAAAACAGGGACATGTTTTAAACATTGCTTGTATAACCTTGGAAAGTTGATAGAATAAAATGTTGTGGTACCGCCATGCATTTCACTGCCAAGTCTTGAATCCAGACCCTGTGCACTACCATCAGAGCAATATACCACTATGCCAGATCAGCTGTTTCTTGAAAGACAGGAAGACTAAAACTTAAATGGCTATCATTTAGTGAATTCAGTTCTCACCATAGCTCTCAACCTCTTAGCACAAAACACCTGGACAAAGCCAATAATGGGGGAATACAGCACCCAAACTTATTCAGTGAATTCAGTTCTCACCATAGTTCTCAACCTCTTAACCCAAAAAAATATGCACAAAGCCAATAATGAGGGAATACAGCCCCAAAAATAGGGACACATTCCAAATATTGATCGTATAAACTTAGAAAATTGCTAGAATAAAATGTTTTGTGTTACCATGTACTTTCTGAAGAATATGAAGTCTGAAATTCAAATGTCTGAAAATCCAGAAAACCACAGATTTTATGAGGAACAGAACCAAACAACAATATGAGGCAAAAATCTGAATGCTTTTCACAAGCAGTGGTGGGTAGAGAATTTGGTTCTTGCTACCAAGCTTAAGGGTTTGAACCTGAGTTACTCTCTCTAGCCACCAGTTATAGTTAACTGGGTCATTTCACACACACACACACACACACACACACACACACACACAGACGCACTGCTGGATGCTGACCTGGAGATCACTCTCAGTGCTCCCAAGCTTCATTAAAAGCAGCCAGCCTTTCCTTCCTCCAGTAGTAGCAGTCCTGCCATTTCAGCAACCAGTAGTTCCATTTCCTGCCAGTTCTCAGCAATGGAATTCCAAGCACGCATGCGTGATGCGAGCATGCACAGAATGCAGACCTTGCAGTCTGATCCCTTTCCAGTCTATGCGGCTGTAACCGCATAGACTTCTGGGGCATATGTAAGACTGCTGCCTTCTTCAGAATCTGGACTGGTTAAATAGCAGTCCGAATTTGAGTTTCTATGCATGCATGCGTGAGTAGTTCTGGGATTTTATTTATTTTGGTTTTCAGCTGGCGGGGGCTGCAGTCTTGCAGTCCAGTAGCATGAGCTACAAATGGCATACACACATACATACACACATCTATCTTTCTATCTATCTATCCACAGGAATGATTGTAATAACCTTTGTATCAAAAATAATAAGCTTTATAAACAAAACACACAAACTTTTATACAGATTTTCATGATGAACAACTTTATTAAATCTTAATATTTTAAATGTATTTAAAACTATTCTCACTTATCTGTTAGAATGTAAATAGATATTCTTTGTTAAATTAGCAGCAATAAAAAAAATCTATAATATTAAAAAAGTGTTATGGATTTTTATCAGTAATGTTATATTTCAGTTTATAAGTTATTTGAGATTAAAAATCATGACAACTGATTGTACATTAGAAAAAAAAATTAAACTGCACGGTTTAATGCTGGTAAACTATATATAACATAGTGGTGATGTTGATTAAGAATACATGCATTAGAAATATGCTTGCACAAGCAACACAAAATGCTGAAGCTAATATATATGCTTTTTTCCTACCTCTTTAGGTTTGTCTGTTGGCTGGGCAAATATTGTGAAAAATGCTGATGGGTACATAACATGCATAATGTCTGACATTGTGGGTTAGGAAAGAAAGTTTCTGACATTTGGCAAAGCATACT
This sequence comes from Protopterus annectens, assembly GCF_019279795.1. Classification (NCBI taxonomy): domain Eukaryota; kingdom Metazoa; phylum Chordata; order Ceratodontiformes; family Protopteridae; genus Protopterus; species Protopterus annectens. The sequence continues at coordinate 21,877,971 of NC_056731.1, forward strand.
TCTTCCAAGTTCTCTAAGATTACAGTGCTAAATATGATATGCATCATATACATCACATGATCATATGTGTCATTCAATACATCAAGTCTTTAGGTATATATTTTTATAGTTAGGTAGTTAATTAGTTAGAAGTCTATTTCCCATTGCTTTATTTACTCAAGCCTATTTCACTAATTCTTAAGTTGAAGATTTTATATTGATAATCCTGTTCATCAGTATTGTTATTTCCACAGTTGCTTCTTCTGCTCATATTCCAAATTCTTCATAAATATGTCTGAAAATATCAGCAGCAGATAAGATAAATTAATGTATAAATCTTTATCACTGACTTGCCTCTTAATCCTGTCCCACATGTTTCTAAACAATGTGATATTCTGGCATAGATTTCCCATCTCATTCCCAGATATTCATTAACATGCGTGTACACATTGCTGTAAGCCTACATGTTTCATTCATGTTAGCACAATTAGCAGCATACATATATATATATATATATATATATATATATATATATATATATATATATATATATGTAGTTTCACTTCATAGTCTCGAATTGCTGAAATCTTGAATTTCAGCATTTCAAGACCATGAAGCTAAAACTGCAGAATGCCAAAAGTGCATAAGAGCAAACTTGATTATCTTGAATACATGCTTATGCATTTCCGGTACGTTACGTGAAGTGTTTGTCTGGTATGATGTCTGGAATTGAAGGTGAGTGAGAGTATGTGTGTGTT
>NC_056731.1:21886207-21998707 GCF_019279795.1 Protopterus annectens
TCATCTTCCCTACACAGGTCATTTTGCAAACTTTTGCAAAACCACCTAATGTTCTTAGTGCTAAATAGAACATATCTACTGCATCCTAATACTGGGCATGCTCATAAGGAAGTACAGCAAGAACTACATTAACATCAACTACCCAACAGTAACCACAAGAAAGTATCCTAACTCAATTCCACTAGGACTTTGTGATGATTTTGCAGCATGGCACACATCAAAAAATGATGAATAACCACCATTTTCTGTAAAGTCTTAGATTGTGAACAAAATAATAAAATGTTTACATAGATGTTTGCATTAAGTCACGCAGTACATTTCATTATTTTTGTGGAATTAAATAATGCAACATTCTCAGTAGTTACATCTTAACAGACTCAAGCACATGACTGAGGACAGACCACAGAAAGAGGTGCATCAACTACTGATGCCACAAAAAAAAAAAAAAAAAAAATATATATATATATATATATATATATATATATATATATATATACATATGCATATATCTGACATGTATCGAAGAACAGACTTGAATGAGTTAACATTAGTATCCTGTTGGAAAGGGTATGGATCTCCTAACACGGAGTATGAGACCTAAAAAAGTTGACCTCTTACATATAAGCCATTCTTGCCTGTTACAATAGTCTGTGAGGCAGATCTTACCATATTCAAACTCCTGGCTATCATGTTCCACAGTCTACAGAAGTGTGTAGTAATTACATCTGCCACAGGAGATAGTAATGGAGGGTATAACAAAGAGCACAATTCTATGTGTGAGCTAAGAAAGGCTTTTGATGTTAATTTATCTAATACTACATAATCTGAGGGATCAAAAGGATATCACTGTTTGCTGTATAAGCAACTCTTGTCTGTCCATATTGTTTTACACATATACATCCCAAATGTTAACCAATGCCTATCAAGTAAACATGCTGTAGAAGTCATTATTAACTGCATGCACTACAGGAGAGTTCTCACCACAAGCATAACAGAATGCCTGACTGGAATAAAATCCCAAATGTGTTGAAAGGTCTTTGTTAGAAATAAAATGGATAGCAATAAATTGATGCAATGCTGTATTTGTCACTGTTTCATGACACCACAACCCCATTGTGTTGTCATTTGCTGGTAGTTGAAACAAAATGTGTATTAACTGTATGTGCCACAGCTGAATTTTTGCACAACTGTGAGACAGAACATATCTGAAGGCATGACATTATCACTGTGGTAAAAATCAGTTATTTAGCCTAAAAGTAATGGAGAAGCCCTCTCCTATTGTAACACATTACAACTGTGGCAGATGTAATTCATACACAGCACAAAAGTCACATACACCCATACAGCTCAGTCATGATGGGTTTTGAACACCTACTTACCTAACTACAAAAGGTGCAGGATGTTTTCCTGACTGCACATGCCACAGTAAAAGCCCTACTACAAATGTGAGACAGTCTGTTTGAAGGCATTATTCATTTTAGTGCTACAAGGTGATGTGTGTCTTTAAATTGATTGAAAGCGTGGTGTGACTTATCTCTTTGTCACAAAATCTTTCATGACAGTAGGTGTGCCCAACCACGTGTTGCATAATGCAGTCTTCCCTGTGACTGTATAAGCACATATATGCAGACTAGGTAGATAATGCTAGATTCAAATTCATGGCTTACTAAGCTTGCAAGTTCCAGGACGTTGTATCATTTCCTGATGCCACAAGAGATTGTTTACTACAGGATTGAGAAAATCACATTTTAAAGAATTGGTTCATCTGTGTTTAACAAAGCAGTTGTTTGTGCTAAAATGGACAGAAAGAAGTGAAAGACCCCTCTCCAGCTTTACATATAAATGTTCGATACATGGGTGACACCATTCCTACTTACATGTGCATTCACACACAGACACACAACTGAGTGTATGGATTAATGTGTGTGTTTGAACCAGCTATCTAAGCTCAGAAGCTAGAGGACATTCCATGAATTGCAGGTGCCACATGACATGTTTGTTTACAAGGGTGAGATGGTGTACATTTGAAAGAATTGCATCACCATTGGTTTGCTAGGGTGGTGTATGTGCTAAAAGGGACTGAAAGCTGAGGGAAATCTCACTCCCACTGCCATTGTAAAACTGCACATTATATCTGTGGGTGTAGCCATTTCAACTTAGCATTAGAGAGACTCATAGAAACTCACAATAATAACTTACTGCTAGATTCAAACCTGCATTTCTGGTTTTATTGTGTTTGTATGCAATGTCAGTGGCAAAACGGTAGCACACTTACCTTTAGTGTAGAAGGTTGTGGGTTCTGTTCTCACACCAAGTAGATTACACTACAGTGCAGCATAAGGGGGATGCTGTACTTCTGTGTGAGTCATCCTTCTGGTAGTTCCATTTGGGGGGTGCTGACTTTGAGATTCACTCTTCTCCTGTGTTTTCAGTCTTTTTTTTCATGAGGGCTAACATTTTAATAAGGAGCCTGTGTAAATGCTACCTCTGGTCTCCCCTGAAAAAAAGGCTACAAACCTATTGAGACTAACCTGGTCAACAAAATAAATAAATAAATAAATAAATAAAATAGTTACACAATTTAGAGAACACATTAAAAATACAAGCACCAGAGAAAAAGTCTTAATGTGATTGTGAGATAGTGCACATTGAAATGATAACCTCATCAGTGTGTAGTATAAGGAATGTTAGCAAAGGAAACTGATATGGGAGTACTCTTCCAGGGTAAATGTTTTTCATGAGTGGAAGTGTACATGCCAGATCTGTTGTTAAAGCCATGCTTATCTCACACTAGAGACACACAGACACACACACACACACACACACACACACACACACACACACACACACACACACACACACACACACACACACACACACACTGATTCAACATTGTTAGATTTAAACCACCTATTTATCTAGTTATGTAATCTAGGAAACACAGTATTAACCACAAATGCTATATGAGAACTCTGATTACAACAGTAGGATTGTCCACACTTGAAAGGGTGACTTCATCAGTGTGTTGCAGCAAAGAAGTTTTGCATAAAAGTGGAAGAAATTGATGGGAGAGCACTCTCCCAGTTTAATTGTTTCTCTTGAGAGGAAGTGTCCACATTAGCTGTATGACTAAAGACAGTCCTGCTTAGCACTGCACATACACACACACACACACACACACACACACACACACACACACACACACACTAACCACACCCAGAGTTATGATAGTCACTGTTGCATTTGAACACCTACCTAAGTAGACAATCTAGAGTCAATTGTATCGAGCACAAGCACAACAGCAGAAGTCTGACTTTAAATGTGGGATAATGCACATTTGTAAAAATTGCTTACCACATCAGTGTGTTACAGAGAAACTGGTGCATCACAGGTTTGGGTGAAATGGAATGTGTCTTGACAGACAGAAACAGCAATATGTTAAACACAAGTAATTACATACTGCTCAGATAACTTATCTATCCTGTTATTCTTGCATATTGTGTTGGGGTGAGTGAAACATAGCTGTTTCTCAGTATGGTGTATTGATGACAATCATACCTGTGAAACAGTGGAGTGACAACCAAGCATTTCTGAGTGCTCATCTCAAGAAGATTGCATGCAAATAATAATCATTTGTTGTGTAATTTTCAATAGTTCCTTATGCTTAGACAATGAGCATTATAAGTTACAAACAGGCCACACATATGAAAGTATACTGCTTAATACCACTCATCTTGTATATGTGCAATGTGTGCAAAGCTGTCACACCATTAAACATCATTTGCAAGTCTAATGTGTTGGAATGCAGACATACATTACCTAATGAAGTATTTAGACAACAACACAGTTAATTCATCATATGAGTATAATAGTCCATTACAACACAGAGAAGTAATGTAAGCTACTTTCATTACTTTCTTCTTTATCAAAATAGCTTCCTGAAGCACACTGCTAACAATATCATTTGCATGACTGATAGCAAATTATTAGTGCACGTGGAATTATATTTTGAGGTTTTGGACTTAGAACTGGAATTAATAGTAGACTGTGGTGCTCCATGCCAACTTTCATGCAAATAAGGAGCATAAACATAGAAATAGTTCTGATTCTGATTCACTTCAGAACAGATATGTGTTACGTTACTGTTTTGTGTGTCATGATTTACATGTGTCATGATAATTGAAGTAAAATATTCATTATGTGGATAATACAATTGCATACTTGGACTGTAATCATATCTGGTCACTGTCCATGGATTTGAGGCATGCCGTACAGCGAATTGTATGTGTTTGGATAACATCACTGAGTACTATAGCCATTACATGATAACGTACGTGTAGCCATGGAAATGCAAATTAATTCATCCTATCATTTTATGTGTGTATCACAGCAATATTTTAAGATGCCCCTTGTGTACTATACTTATTAACCCATAAAGCCTTGATGGTACCAAATGCATTGGCCTTATTTTTAGGAAGGTATGAGCATTTTTGTGCAGATTCTGAAAAAAAAATAAGAGAGCGAGTATGTTAATGCTGGTGAAATCCTGGATGTGTGCATGAATTTATAGGTCAACAATTAATGAAAAATTAAAAAACTCAATAACTATAGACCTGATGCGGGATTTAGACACCTGATAACTCATGTGAATAGTCTACAGACATGATCAATTGCTAATCACTCCAAGAAGGAAAACAAATGTCAGGTGCAAAAACACAGGCATTTTAAGGGGCTATGGAAACACTATGAACCAAGGAAGTTGGTCTGCAGCATACTTCATAGCAGTAGTTGCAATTGGAAAATCTCATATTATGAACATTCAACTCTGCAGCCTGTTCAATATATACAAACTGTCCTCTCATAGTGCCATCATCCTGCATTTCCATAGTGCAACAAGGCTAAGCACAGCAGGGAAAGTACAGCAGACTTGTGAACAAAGGCAGCAACTCCTCAGGTTTTGAAATAAGAAATGAACATTTATCATCAGTTACTGTTGGTGCTCATTGCCAGACATTGTGTGAATGCAGAAAACAATGATGAGGCAGGAAGGTGGAAAAGAGAGGGAGACAGGGGAGAGGGAGAGAGCCATAAAAACAGTTTTTGTTTGTGGCCATTTCTGGCCAGATGTGTGGTCTGACAATCTTAGGTTTGTCATCATAATTATACTGTTATGGTCTATAAATAAAGTGTTTCCAGTATTAACAAAGTTACGTGTTATATTTGTTTTTGTTTGGAAATATTAATCTGACATGGCATTGATGTTGCTATATATGTTTTTTCTCCCCAACCTTCTCTCACACTCTCTCTCTCTCTCTCTCTCTCTGTCTTTGTAAGTGTGGAAACATTGCTGATGCAACACAAATGACCATCAGCATAGAGAGCTAGCTTAACCACTGGGGATCAGCCTGCCATATCTCCATGGGTGGCTGCGGCAGCACTACCACAAGTAGCACAGGCACTCAGCACAAATAACAAATCCTTTTTTTCAAGGTATGTTTCGAAATTCCAACCATACACATTCTGAGGGACCTTTGCTAAGATAAAAAACATTTTTTTTAAATTCTCACAATATTTAGTGTGTTTATATAGGGCAGTTATCTTATCCTTTTTTGTAATTGAATAAACATGTTCATAATTTCTTGTCCTTAATTCTGTCTCTCTGTTTGCCAATATAGAAAGCCTCAAAGGAAAAACACCGCACAATGTAAATCACCCCTTTTGTGTTACAATTGTATCTTCCTTGCAATGTATAACTCGTGGGTATTTTGAAATTACTATATTCTTTCCTTCAAAAATGAATCGACATTGCTCACACGCCCCACATGTAAACAGCCATCCATTATTTTCCTCATTAATCTTTGTGTTGTTACTTTCCATTATAAACTTTAAAATTCTCCCCTATTGTAAACAGATACATTTGGGCTCAACTCCAATTCTATCCAGTAAATTAAAACCACCAAATACTCCACTCCAGTTCCTTGTAATAATATTTTTTACTACCTTGTTCGTACCATTACAAGTCAGTACTAATGCCATCTTTAAGTCATCATTCTTTTTCAGATTGCTATAAATATCTGCTTTACCTTTCACAACTGGACAAAACCTTTCATCTCTAGCCTTAGAGACCTCCTTGGTCACCCCTTCAACAAAGTCCAGTGGGTAGCCCTTGTTTGCAAACACTCCACAGAATTTCTCCACCCCAATTTCAAAATCCCTTTCTTCAGATGTCATCCAAAACAACCTCACAAACTGACGCTTCACTAAATTCCTCTTCCACCATAAAATGCAAAGAACTGTTAACCAGGTAGCCCTCCTATAAATGTTAGCTGTAAAAATGTTTTAATGATAATCCTTGCTAAGTGTAAAATACAAATAATTAATCTTCGTATTATCATAATCCATACTGAATTAAAAAAAATCAATTGCCTTGTTAATATATTGATAAAATTCCATTAGTTGATCAATTGTCCCTTTCTATAGAATCAATATATCATCCAAAAACCGGAAATAAGACATAATTAAGTCATTATAAAAATGACTAAAAATGCATTTACTCTCCCAATATCATCAGTTATTATTGGAAAAAATTGGAGCAGCAGCCACTTCCATTGTCACACCTCACTATTGCTTGTAATAGTCTCCTTCAAAATACACAGAATTGTTAGTAAGTAATATCTTCATCAATTATACCACAAAATTGACCAATTCTTGGCCAAAACTAGTCCCAGTATAAAAAGCTTCATGGAACCACTCAAGTCTGTGCTCATGGTAAATTACCGAAAAGAGATCTTTCGCATCTATTGTTACAAAAATCAGATCTTCATGGAAACCAATATTCGTTAGCTCAGAAAGACAATGCCATGAATCCTTAAGAACATGATTTTTAATGTCAGAAAAACTTTTTAATATATTCTCTGCCAACTTTGCCAAGAGTTTAGTCTTTGATCTCCTCAAGCCACAATGGGTCTTCATGGGGGGGCCACTTATATCCTTATGTACCTTTGGAATTCCAATTATAGAGGGGAAAGTGGCTTTTTTACCATCAAATAATTAACCCTATCAATTGATTCACTAAACCATTATATAACCAGACATTAATTTTACCATAACCTCTATTAACTTCATTCCTTGAGCTTAATTCAAAATAAACATCATTGCTTAAATATTGATAAATTTTAGCCATATAGTCCATCTCATCCATTAAAACTACCCTTCCTTCCTTCCTTATCCAGCTTCATTATTCTTATGTCCTTATTGTTCACTAAATTGTTTAATGCTATATTCTGTTGTTTTGTCAAATTAATGAGGTTTGGCAACAGACCAATTTGTTCAGGGACATCTTTAGATGGGAGTTTAGCTTGAAATAGTAAGGGCTTTCAAGAGGGTAATGGAAGAATCTAGTTGGGGGTGGAGGAAAGGGTTAAATAGGAAAATAGGATGAATGGGAGAAAGTGCGGTAAGTGTAGGGAGTGGCTGAATAAGTTTTGTGAGAGTGTGACTGGATAAGATATCACATTTTGGTGTGAACTTGCTAAGGCAGGGTACCCCCATGATGACCTGTAGGTATACCAGGAACAAAGGTAGGACCTCTGGGTACTGGTGGGTGGCAGGTGGTTGGTAGGTACGTGCTTATGTATTTATTTCTCTTCTCAAGACTAAGGGATAGTTGGTATGTGTTGTTCTTTTAGTCAGATTTAGGGCAATGTTCATGGTTTTCTTAACCGTATTGACAGTTGAGGTGATCTGGTATTTGGCAGTGTGGTAGTTATACTTATTAATGTCTCTTTGTAGGGATTGGTGGGACTGTTTCAGAAGTGGCAGAGAGTTTGATTTTGTGTGTGTGTGTGTTTGTGTGTGTGTGTGTGTGTGTGTGTGTGTGTGTGTGTGTGTGTGTGTGTATATATATATATATATATATATATATATATATATATATATATATATATATAGGGTCTATATTACATAATCAAAGAGACACTTATTCGAATATGTAATCATCGACCCCTAAACTCTGAAATGCGAAAACCGTGAACGGCCAAAACCGCAAATTTTTTCCAAGGAAAAAAATTCAGTTGGCCGTTCCCGGAGTTTACCTTTTACCCCAATGTAGAGTGATCTCGGAGTTGGCATATTTAGTTAGGGGGGTGTGGGGGTGAATCCCCCACTTAAATTACATTTGAAGTGTTTGTCTTGTTTCTATGGCCCCGCAAATTTTTTCCATAGGAAAAACTTTGCGGTTTTGGCCGTTTGCGGTTTTCGCATTTCGGTGTTTAGGGGTCAGTGATTGAATATGTAATATAGATATATATATATTCACTTCAAAAATCTTGAAAGCTCAAAATCCTGAATCTCAAAATCCTGAACTCAAAATCTCGAAAGCTCAAAATACTGAAAACTCATAATACTGAATATCATAATACTTAAAAACATACAGGACACCAACACTGACTATATTGCAGCAGATATACATACAGAAACAAAGAAAAGACAAACCATATCAGTCTAAGCCAACTATAAGCAGGGGGGAACCCCACCTGCACCCCCCACACCCCCTGCTACTTAAAAATATCAACTCCAATATCACACTTCACTACACTAAGATGAGTTATGTTGTAGTATAGTACATTAAAAGGGAACATGACTACGGTTGCAACAGGCAGTCATGAAGCATGTAATGGTATGTTTGTCATTTTCTTCTGTGAAGTGTGATCTCAGAGTTGATATATTTAAGTAGCAGAGGGTGCAGGGGTGCTTGCCCCCCTACTTATAATTGTAGATGAGTAATATGTTTCTGTATGTATTTCTGCTGCTATACAGTCAGTGCTGGTGTCCTGTATGTTTTTCAGTATTATAAGATTCAGCATTATGAATTTTCAGTATTTTGAAGTGAACCTATAGATATATATATATATATATATATATATATATATATATATATATATATATATATATTTTTTTTTTTCTCTCTATGTCTTTTGGGTTTCTAATACCCGGGTGGGGATGGGCCCCATCGCTAAGTTAAAGTATGATTAAAGTTCATAGGTTAGTACTCAGCTAACTGCCCTTGGGAGTCATTTTAAGCCTAGCCAATTATCCCTTGTGAGACTTGAACCCTGCACCTTGTGTTTGTAAGGCAAACACCTTAACCATTAGGCCACCCTCCCAACCCAAAGCTCCTGAAGTTAGTATTGTTTCAATCTTTGATGTTAGCCAAAAGTGATCTTCTCAGCATCCGCAACGTGTCCAGTGCTGAAGCCTTCTGCAATTCATATTGAGTTACATGTATTGGTAACATCTAAGTGCAATGGTCAATTTTTTTTGTATAAGACCTATTGCAGATTAGTGTCTTCTGAAGATTAAGGACAGTCGCATAAGATCAGACTTCGTACCTTTCAGAAATTCATGCTATTGCAAGGCCGGTAATGTTGTTCACTCATTACTGTGGTCAGAACAATAATGAAGAGCTTTTTCTCATCATTGCCTATGTCCCACGACTAGTTATGGCTTTGCAGTTTCAGTTTCTGAGAAGTATAATGCAACCAGCCGCTGGACTCAGATGTGTGGTGCTCCTTATAAAATGTATAGTTTTCTGATGAATCGTGTAATTGCTCGGAGGGTTAAATTTGCTAAATAATGAAGGCTGCAGCATGTATTGTGGTGTGTCTCTAACATTTTAAACAGATTTATTATTAAATCAATTTCTGCTGGATTGAGGTAGGTTGGGGGGGTTCTGTACAGGTCACTTCTGAGAGAGCTGCGAGCATCTTTCACGGGCTTTGGTTGGGAAGTATAACTGGCTGGCACTGCCGGTCCTTCTTCCATGGGTACATGTCAAAGATATAAGGTACTGCAGACACATTCCCTTTAGTATGTGAGCAGGGGCTTCCTTTACAGTGTGCTGTTTATCATTTTATGGAGATGATTTGTTGATGAGGTGCTTGGGGGAGCCACTCTATGGTAGTCATTGATGGCTGCTCCTTGTGGTCATGCTCTATGTTGTTTTGTTCCTTGCCGGATTGGTCATGATCGGGTAGTGTCTCATGGTTTCTTATGGCTCAACTGCTCCAACCAGGGTCATGGGTAAAAACTTTCACTGTTTTGCAGGCTTTTAGCTTATGTTGCTTACTGCACATGCACATTGTGGCTTCACCGTTCTGAGGGAGGGCAGAGTTAAAAGGGAAAACAAAGTAAATGTTGGTTTTGCAGACAGTCCAGGTTTTCTGTTAATCTGTTCCTGGGGGGTTTCCTGATGGGTCAGGGATTTTTAGTTCCCAGAAAGTATGGCTATTGCATTGCAGGCTTCATATACTTCTGACTACACATGCAGTTGGAAAGCCAACACCTTTCTACAGGGTAAGAGCAATATTTATCATTTGTAGGGGTTGGGATTTGGTTTAATGGCTGAGGCGATCAGATAAGCACAGGGTGCAAGGTTTGTGTCTTGAAAGACACATTTGTAGTTAAGTTTACCCTGTCTGCTGGTTAGTAAGATGGAGTGATAGCTTTGGGTCGTATTTTGAGTGAGACAGTTGAGTGGTCTTGATTTTTTCCTTTTTCTGTGTGCCCCTTGTTTTGGATTCCTTGGTGGCTTAGTGCTCAATGGGCTGTGTGGAGCTAATGGTTGCTGCTTCAAATTGCAGGGGTAAGTACTACATGCATGTGCACTGGCAGTGAGGGTCTGTTGCAGCTGTCAAGGTTGAGGTGTCATAGCAGTGGATAATGATTGGGTGGTGAGTATGTGGACTTTAAACACTGGCATACAACAGAGTTGAGGGCACAGTGTTTGGGAAAGACTTGCTAACATAGAGCCCTTTATTTCATCCCTTATAAGTTTAGAGTGGTACCGATCATCCTTATTTTTTGGTTCTTTTGTTTCTGTTGGTGGTGTGCAGTTTACAGCAGTTTCTGCATCAGTTCAGGGTGGCAGCATGGCAGATAGCAGCTTATTGGTGCTTGTGCACAGATGCAGTCGCTTAACTTTTGAATTGATGGTGCTATCTGGGGATGTGTGCTGTTCAACTGTATTAATTTTTCAGTCTCTGCAGTAGCAAGGTTTCCACTTAGACTCAGAACCTTTGTTGTTATACTTTGAGTTTTACATGTGTAGTTTGTAACTTCTCCATTATATTGCCTTTGTTAAGGAAAGTTTTTCTGTGGTGTGTGAGCCAGGTTAGCAGTTATCATTTGTTAGGCTATTTATGGATCTATCTGTTACTTATTGCATTAGTAAATTGGTTTAAATCTGTTATTAGTCTGCAGTTTGATTCAGTGCCTTTACGAGTGCTTAACTATACAATGCAACAGTAGTTATTTTCTGTTTCCTCTCAGTTCCTTCATAAGGGCTTATCCAAGGCATGTGTTTTTTTTTGGAGACCACTTCAGCCCAGTCAGCCAAATTTCTGATTAGAGGTCTATAGGAAGATATAGTAGGAATCTAATGGTCAGAAAATACCTTCCTATTTGGTCTGTTGCTCAACATTTGTGTTTTATGAAATCACAGGAATGATCAGAGGGCTGTAGTCACTCGATGCCTTATATTTGTGTTATGTGAGAGGCTGAGATGTGTGAAGTGACCGCTCTTCAGTTGAGGTCTGAGGTCCACAAGTAGTGGCTGCTCTCTAAGAATGTGTGGAGTGGCTTTAATCAGTATGGGTGGGGTTCCTTTGACATGCATTTGTGTTTTAGTTTTCATTTCTTTCAGCAAACGCCCATTAACATGAAACCTGTATTTCTGACACTTTCTAAGTTTCTATGAGCAATTTGGGTGGTTTACAGCTATCAATGGGTCTTTTAATGGGCTGTTGAGCATCCGCACTCAGGGGGTCATGCCATTCCTGTGAAGGTGAGGGTTGTTATAGGTGAGGTTGCATTTGGGCCAGTTCTTGCTCTATATAGATATCTGTTTAATAAAAAGGGGTGTGAATGGTGTGTGCTTTGAGGTAGGATGTGTGTTTTTTGTCCATACCCTGACGGTACTCAGTTTTGCTGAAATGTCCATATTTTAGTCCCTGTGGCATAAGATCAGGTTTTCTTGCAAATTAGTGGTGAAGTATTTAAGGTTAAGGTTATCAACTATTGGCAGACATTGTAGGATATCACTGTCACACTATTACTTTCTTGTACGTGATTGTTTTGCATTTTCAAGCTAAGCAACTGGTTTAAGGTTTTGTTTTGCCAGAAGTAGGCTGGCTTCATGGTTAAGATATTTGCTTTACAGACTCAAAGTGTAAAGTTTTGATTCTAACATTACTTAATTGGCTAGACTTACAATGACCCCCCCCCAAGGGCAGTTAGCTCCTAATTATGGACTTATGCTCAGGTTTCCCTAGCTGTAGTGTTGCAACCTTTATGGCAATATTTTCTGGAGGGATGAGTGTTGATGAGACCTGTGACCCCCCTTTGGTTTTGGGTTTTGTTCTACGTTTATTTATACCTTGTTCAGTTGTGTGTTCTAATTTTCTTTTCAATCACAGTTTTCCTTCCTTTCGTGTGTGGGAAGAGCAGCATGGCTCTTGTCACTGACCTGCAGGAAGTGGGCTTGAAAGGTGATGGAGGCATTTACAGTGGATGTCCCCATCACTAGAGTGGTGTGCAAGGAGGTCTCAGAGGGAGGAGTGCAGAGTGGCATCACTCTGTGACCTAAAGGAAGTGGATTTGAAAGGTAACCAATTCTGCTGAGGTTGAGGCTGGTTGTTGGAGTTGTGAACAATAAGGTTGCAGGTTATCTTACTTTCTTCAGCACTCATTACAGCTCACCAGGGTCACATAGTTGGGGTAATGTAGGGGCAAGTTAGGAGGAGGTCTGTCAGGGGACAGTGAAATGCAGGTTGGGGATTGTTTATGTGGAGTCTGAGGTTCCTGCTGGTGGGGCGGAGTTAAAACAATTGCAGGATCATAGAAAGTTACTAGGTTAATGCCTCTAAGGCTCTTGCAACCTAACAAGTTCAGCCTTCTCAAGGAGCCCCCTTTTCACTTTGTCCTAGATGGACATGGGTGGAAACCCTGGGGTGAATTTATGGATAACTATCCAGTTGTCCAGTGGGATTTATTTCAAAAAAGGGTATCTTCCTGGGGACAAATATGTCCTTCATGCTGGTTTTACTAATATCACACACCAGGTTACAGTCTTTATAGTGAGTACCATGTGTATCAATTGACTTGCACATTGGGCTGATAGGAGGTGGTTCAGTCTATGTCCGACGGTTAACAGTAGGCAGGGTTTGATGGACGATTCGGGTGTTTTGGTGGTATGTGGGGAAGTGTGTGCTTTGTTGGCTACACAGAAGCTAGAAGGTTTAAGCAAGGCTTTGCTTTTGGGATTCCTTGCATATGTAGGCCATGTTGTACTTTGTTACCAGATACAGAGGTAGCACATGGGAAGTAAGCTTTGTGGGGAAGGCTAAGGACGAGTGGTTACAAATTGGGTTGCAGGACTTTGGGGCACCGGTTACATTTGTCGCACAGTTGCTTGTGGGAAAGATTTGGTTATTTCTCTGGTTTGGGAACAACATTAGGCAGTTCAATCGGTCAAGAAGGAGTTAGATGTGAGTAGTATAGTTACACAGGAGTCATGGGGATGGAACTTGATCCTGGTCAGTGGTTTATTGGCTTGAAGGGTTGGGGTAGGTTTGATAGTGTAAGATTGACAGATATTGACTATTGGCAAGATAGCTTCTGTGTTATGGGTTGAATTTGCTAATGGAGGTTTATTGGGCTACAGTTCATGTGTCATTTCCTCTTATGGATGTATTGAAGTCATTCAGAGGGTGATTTTTGGTCAGCAAATGCTATGATGTCATTAAATGTTCTCTAGTTTATATTAGATAGTAGGTGTTGGATGGATTACTATTATATTGATTGGAAGGAAGTTGCATATTGGACATTAATAGGTATATTGGGAGTAAAATGGGGGCAGTTAGGCTTGATGACGCAATTGTTCTTGCGTGGTCTTGCGCAGCATGGTGTTTTAGTGTTTGGTGGTGCTTCTGGCAGGTAATGACCTTGGAATCATTGTAAAGCTACTATTTGTAGCTAGGTGAGGGAGAAGGTAGCTAATAGACAGTGGTTATGTAGGTTATGAGGTTACGGTTTGTTGCTTTAGCATTGGAGAGGGATCAGGGTTTAATTTCAGTTGTTTAGGCAATTGGCTACTTTGTCTATTTTATGTGACAGGGCTTTGGGGGTTGATGATATTGATCCAGTTTGGTTACAGGGGATGGAGTACACGGAATGATGCTTTTTGGTCTTATATTTCAGGCCAGTTTTCATAAAATTCTGGTTTTCTAGCAATTAGTGTCAAATCATTAAGATTTGGAGTTACAGAATTCCTTCAGCAAATTCAGATTACTGCAAGCCTGTTTTATCTTTCTAAACTTGTGACAGCAATAATTGAAATTATTCCTGTTGGCATGGTTGCAGGTGGCATTGCAGCCTTTTACAGTCTTTGTGGAAAATTTGCAAGGTGGGGAGGTGGGAATAATTCTAGAGTTACGGTTGGAAGGTTAACAGAGAATTGATGATTTAAGGAGGCGTTTTCAAGCTAAAGGCATTATGTGGTCTACTCTGGTCAGTTTGGCTTTGGGGAAGGACTTTTCAGTTAAGTCAGCTAGTTAGACAACTGGTTGCTTTGGCGAATGTTGTTAGGCCATGGGGAGGTTGATGACGGGGATCCATTTGGTTCAGAGGGTATGGTGTACACCACATGACTTTGGTTCATCCTTTTAGGTATGGTTGGGTTTGTTTTGGAGGTTTTGTTGAAAATGTTTGGAAGGAAAGAGGGGAAGCAGCCTGGTCAGGCTGGTAGGGGGAGAAGAAGGCCAGGCTTGTCCCTCTTCTGTTCCCTTATGGAGCTGGAGGTTCATTTCAATGAGTGGGGAAATTCAAGTGAGCTGTTGGACTTTGCTTGATAAGTAAGCAAGTGGAGGCAAGAATGCTGCTTACGTGGTTAGGGTGAGCGGGGTTATGCTGCACTAATATAACTTATATGGATGTTGGGAAATTCAAATGAGTGGCTGGACGCTGCTTCTCAAGTAAAACTAAGCAAGTGGAGGTAAGGATGCTGCATACTTGGTCAGGATGAGCAGGGTCATGCTGCCCTAAGTTAACTGTTATATGTATGTTTATGCAGTGATTAATGAATGAAATATTAGTGGTCAATGAAGTTATGTTTATGAAATTTTAATAAAGATCGTCAAATGTCATTTGGTGTGATGTGTGTTTATTAAAGGGGACCTGGACAAAAAAATCTACCATCCCTAATAGCCCTATCATTAATATTCTTAATCTCTTTTTCACCAATCTTCTCAAAGGCCATTACAGGTGGTAATAAAGGAGGGTTAAAAGTACTAGACCTTTTATATCCCTGTTGATAACTGCCATCCTCATTCAAAAACATTAATTCACAGTTAATATTCCTTAAACATAATTTTAATTCCAATAAAGTGTCTACCAAATTGAATGGTGACAAAGGAACAAAAGTAAATCCTTCCTCAAAAATCTCAAACCGTTCCTTTTAAATAACAATATTATTATAATTAAATATCTTGAAATCATCAAGTTCATACACTATATCAGATATATTAAAATCAATTGCATCAAAATTTAATAAAATTTCTCCCTGGCTCCACCCTCCCCTCCCATCCTTCTGCTGGATGTTGGTTCTGTATCTGAACCAAAACTTGGGGCTCACACCTGGTTGTCCACTCCCTCAGACTGCAACCAGGGAGACCTCCATGGTATGGGTTGAAAGGCAACAAAAGGAAGCAGAAAAAAGATTCCCAAAAATCATCACCATTGTTATGGCCCTGCTCCTTAACCACATCTTGTGTCACCTCATAATCATCACATAATACATAATTGCTATTATGCTCTAACACATATTGTTCATTATTGCTCCTCAAAATATGTCCCTGTTTACCCTTACTAATCCCCATAAAATTGCTCCCCATTTTTCCCCTTTTCCTGACCCATTAGGAGTATGGTATGCTGTTTTATTATCATGTGCATTTTTGTCCCTTATAAATGTTTTTTTCTTTCCGTTTAATAACTTCTTTGAAATAAAAATCAGTCTTTTAAAAATATCATCATACAATAATATATCTGATTCAAATAATAAGTCCTCTACTATCTCTTTGTGAATCAATTCTAAATTCTTGAACCAATATATTAATTTTCTTTTTATTATCTTTATTTAACAAACCCATATAATCAAGTCCCTTTCGATCAAATAAATCTAATAAGTCCTTGTGTAAGACTGACTGCTGTTCCAACCCATCTGGATATTTCCATGACCTCAATCCCTTTGGTACATAACCTGCTTTCATGCAATCTTCGAAAAAAAACATCATCACACTGCAAACTCCTGTATTGTTTAAGCAGCCTTTCAAACTTTTTAATTTTATCAGATAATCACAGTCTCACCTCTCATTTTTTCATCTCACCAGTCCCATAATACTTAAGGTAAATGACTTATCCAGCCATGATCCTAAATCCCATGCAATCACTTGTGTGGTGTTACCATCCAGCCGGGAATGCATAACTTGCTCCTCAATGTGTCCTGCCACATATGGACCACTGTAAAAATTATTCCTTCTTCTTGCATCAAATCTTTGCTGACCACTTTGCTGTGTCATGCTGATAATCTGACCCACTTCTTCAGATCCCACATTGTTGACTTAGTTGCATTCAAGATTTGTCAACTTGCAAAAATCTAATGTCACTTCCTGACATCTTAATGAAGTCGAATCAAAATTTCCCATATCTCCCCAAGTTTTAATGTTGATGGCAGACACTTTTCTCTCTATATTAACATTATAATTTTCACTCCCCAGAATTGGACAATTGTGTTTAAACTCTATTAACAAAGACAAGTCACTTTTTGCCTTGTTGTGCATAACTAATAAATCAGTTTGTAAACAAACAGATGCACTTGTTGGTATCTCACATCTTCTTTTTCTTCTTCTTCTTCTTTTGGCTTTTGCCTGTTAGGGATCGCCACAGCGGATCACCTGTCTGCTCATGATTGGCAGTGGAGTTTTACGGTGTTGAATTGTTAGCCCAGCACCCAACCTTCCACAGACGGCACACACACACACACACACACACACACACACACACACACACACACACACACACACACACACACACATACACACACACACTCACACCTGGTATCTCACTATCATATTCATTTGTATTGGAAACAGGGAAATCAAATTCCTGTGACATAACTTTCAGCAGTCATTAAATGAACTAAGTAACCAAAATCTATTACTCCAGTGTAGAATGAAAACAAATGCCAACCAAAAATGTTGCCAGGAAATCCTCAGCAAAAATATTGCATTCAAAATCTTTTATTAACAAATGGTTAAGCACTTTTGTTCATCTCAATAGTGAACTTTTTCAGAACAAATTCATTTACATAACCCCCTTCCTTTTATATTGGAATTATCAATTACCCATTAAACTCCATTTAAAATCACCCAATCAAAGCTTCCCATACCATGATTATTAATAACTAATCCTCAGAATACAGGCAGATTTATCAGAGCTCTGGGCACATTTCTTGACAATGGGCTCTCCTTTGACTACCATGTGGCCACAGATGTTAGGAAATCATTCTTCTTAGGCCAGGTGATTGCTATCAGTATGTCCCTCAGGTCCACAGTATAATCATATCTCTACTCCTCATTTGTCAAGTGCACAACTGAATGCAATCATCCCTTCTGCATATATCTGTCCAGATATATGATCCAACCTGAATGACCCCAACTTTTCCTCATAAAGAAAATCAAGGGGCTAAGTCCCATTATCTATTCAGTATACTTTGGTGCTCAAGCTATCTTCACTGTTTTAAACAGAGTCCTTGAAGAGGACTTCTGCCTGGCCTACAAGTCCTCAAATGACCCTGGTCTATAACAGCAACACTGAACATTCATACTCAAGACCATAAACTTCTCCATAACTTATATCAAACTTGATAGCATGATAGATATCACACTCAAAAAAATTCCCTGTCTTCTGCAACAACCCCCCCTTCATATTACATTAAATATTTCTCTCTTCAAATCTTGCCCTACAGAAACTCATCAAAAGGGATAGCATGTATTGGTAGTGGCTAGGTTTTAAATAATCTATCCAACCAATTGCCTAGGAGCAACCTATGAACAACCTACAAATCCACTCATCTTTATATCATTTTGTCATAGCTATAATCTCAGTAAGTACCATTTAAGTCTTGGAGCCTAGTATTGCTTTACCTTCTGAAGCACTTATGGAGTACTGGTGTTCCTTCAATCACCAAGTCTTCGCTGGACACTGTGCTTCATATAAATATGTGTGTGTGTGTGTGTGTGTGTGTGTGTGCGTGTGTGAGTGTGTGTGTGTGTGTGTGTGTGCGTGTGTGTGTGTGTGTGTGTGTGTGTGTGTGTGTGTGTGTGTGTGTGTGTGTGTGTGTGTGTGTGTGTGTGTGTGTGTGTGTGTGTGTGTGTGTGTGTGTGTGTGTGTGTGTGTGTGTGTGTGTGTAACACTACCTAAACATCTCAGACAAAGTAACACTTTCCATGTAACATCTCATGTGTGCTGCTGTACTTCTGGTAAAAAAGAGGAATCTCAAAACAGATTTTTTTAGTTTCTAATTATGCATTTACAGTTGATTGTGTTCTCAGTGTTTTTATTTTTAGTCTTCTTTCTCCTTTTAAAGTAAGCACTGACTGTGTTTAGCATGTCTGATAATTTATTAAGATAAGCTCAAGACCATATAATTAAATTAGACTGAACCAAATATCTAATTTCATCTAAGTGAAATCATGATTACTGGATAGAAAAAGGGTGCATTCGTGACTTTTATAAGGGAAGTAAGACCTTGAATTTGAGTTTATTTTGTACCACTACACAGTCTTTCATAGCACATTTATGTGAATTCTACAGTCCACTGTAATTTTTTAACACTTCAGGTATTTTTCTGCATTTTTGTATTTTACTACTTCAGTTTAAAATGATATTCATTATAAGGTGCTGCATCTTTAAAAATGAAACACTTTTGGAAACATCTTGTAGTGTACCTGCAAAATTCAGTTTAGCACTGACGCAGAACTTTCATAAAAATACTTCTGCCACAATTCATACCCTTTCGTTAGGGAATAATTTGAAACTCTGCCACCTAGGAATATATTCCATTTGAGATTAGTTAGGTTTTCCAGTGGCATCAAAAATCCTAAACTATGAACCTGTGCCAAAATAGTTAACTCCTCTCTTTTTTATAACTATTTTAGATGTTTAGATCTTTACAGAATCAAAAATAAGCCCTTTGATATAGCTTTCCAAAAACATCTTTCCAAACTTTGTTAATTAAGCATATTCAAAAGTTGTGTGCAGATACATTTCTAAATACCTGATGCAGATAAACACACAAGATATATATCATGTATCAAATAGCAGGTATTCAAACACACTGCTGAAGGGCAAACTTCAGGATATAGTGGGGCACATAATGAGAGAAAATGGCTAAAAATAATAAAAAAAAAGCCAGAAAAACTGGTTACCATGGCAACAGGACATTTAGTTCTCTCTGAAGGAAACCACAAATTGGACCATGTCCCAGGTGTGCTAAAAATAATAAAAAGAAGGCAGTTGCCACCTTTCTTATATAATTCTTACTGAAGCATCATTTATTTTCTGAATGAAACTTTAATAGATGTAAAAATATGAATGTTGTATGTATTGGGAAAGTGGCAGTATGTCAGCAAACATTTCAACAAAGATTAGTGCAAGAAAAATGCTGCCAGCTATCTGACAGAGGCAATATTAAACCCTGTACTAAATGAGATAGTGTTTGCAGGATACACTTGTGCAAGTTTACCAAAATATTTGCTTCCTAGCTTATTCTACTCAACTATGTATGTGTTTGTTGAATTTCTTGATTTAAGTTCCCTTATTGACATGCCTGCGAATGGTGCTGTCCTCATAAAGCTCATTGCTTCTTTAACCTAAATATCCTTCATTATTTTATGATTCTTCAGTTAAACTGGGTATTGTTCAGGAATGTTGGTATGGTGGTGTTTTGAGATGATTTCTACATCCATAGTACTGGAGCTCTTGTCCATGTCTGTTTATTTAATACCTTACTGTCCAAATTCCTTGCTTGTTTGGAGAAAATGTTCATATTGATGTAAAACAGCTGCTAATTTATCTCCTACAGCTTCAGCAGTAGTAATAAAAGTTTTCCAGACAAATTATTACAAATTTTGAAATTCTTAACAGATATAACTTTGGTCAAGAGCTTCCTTTGTTACCTGACTGTGTAACACTTTTCTTTTTGTATACTAGATAGGTATTCTTTTATTTTAAAATACATACATTAGTGAATATCTGTGAACTCTTCATGTCATTTCCAGTTGAGCCTGAAGTACTGTGCTCTTCTTGAGTAATGCATTGTTTCAAACTGGTGATAAGATAAACTGCACATTGCTTTGCCAGCAATATACAACATACAAAGGTTCACCTTTCCTGCACTTAGTTTGTATGGAAGAACACAGTGCTACTTAACAGAAAGCAGTAACCTTGCATGGTACATGCTTGCAAGATTGTGGTGTACCAAGGTAGCAATTGAGGTAGAAAGTAAGAAGCTGATGCCACCGTGAGTGCATCGGAGAGTTTATATGAGAGAATAAGAGAGATCCATTGTACATTGTTAGGGGAAGATATCAGTTGATCTGCGAGGTTGCATGGAGAAACAGGAATAATTTGGAGTGAACTGTGCAAAGAACACGAAAATACTGGTAGGTGCAAAACACTTGATGAGCAGAAGTCATGCCTAAGTATGGAGTTATATGGATTCTACAGAAATAGTGAGGCAGTTTGCTAGATTAGGTTATGTGGAGGATGAAAAGATGAACTGAGCAGGAGAGGAGTAGATGAAATACAGTTTTGTGATGAAGAAAAATAAAGCAAGGTAATGGAATAATTAAGCTGTTGGCAAAGAAAGAACTTTGAAGGACAGCCTTGAAAATGTTTATGAACAATTGCCGATTTTTAAACAGATGGTTTGCATTCTGCAAGTTTAGAAATTAAGAGGCTGATGGAGGACTGTGGTAAAAATAAAAATTCTGTGAATCCAATATAATTGGGACAATGAAAACAAAAACTGGACTGTGATGTGATAGAAAAACCAAATAGATTGGATGACATTCTTTCTGACAGATTCCATTACAAGATATTTTATGTGAAGTTTTTGACAAGGACAGAGGGTGCTTTTAGAAGTTGGAGGTAGTAATGATAAACACTCAGCAACAACAGGGATTGTTCAAGCAATCATATAGCTTGTAGAGGTAAATGAACTAACATGAGAATCTGCAGAGTTGATAAAGCAAAGAAGGCAATTGTTGATATTGCCATGCAGTAAGTCTGCAAACTTTATACTCTCCTGGTCACTTCTGAGAGTGTCACAAGCAGGTGGGCTTAAGAAATAATTAAGTATGTCAAACAATATTTGAGTGGTATTATCTTAATAATAATGGAAGATGCACATGAAGAACAGAGATGAAATAATAAGGACATCCCACACTTAAGCATGGAAAGTAAGCATGTGGTGAAACACTGACAGAGTATGTTAACAGCTGTAGAGAGTTCACATTGAAAAAAAAAAAAAACGAGGAAAAATCTGCAAGTAAAAGCAGATGATTGGAAGATTGGGATATGAAGAAAGTGAGTTGATGTCATAAAAAGAATTGAAAAAAATAGACATCGAAGACAAAGAAGAGTGATGCTCTAACCACCTAGAGCCTAGGTAATAAAATGAATAAACCCCATACAGTGTTTATGGATGGAGGCACTGAGTGTGCAGACATGGCAGAAATGGGTTCCACAGAGAGTAAACACACAGATTTGTTGCTAACCTGGATTTTTGATGATAACAAATGACAGGAAGATAGGTAGATTGTCTGTAGGATACTTTTTTGTATTTATAGAAATTGTTGTAGTTTCATAGGTAAATACGAGGCTAGCTGTCCTTGTGGTTCATTTTAAGCCTAGCCATTTTCCCTTTTTGTGCTCAAAATAACGTAGTCCATTTGGTTATAGATTAGTCTTACCCAACCCATGGACAATGATTGTATATTACGCCTAATGAGAATAACTGGGATCATACCATAGATAATTTGAGGGGACCCATACATGGGGTGAAACATTTAGGAGCTGTCTCCGTCCACTAGTAGTAAATGGGGCAGTATGTTTCCCATCCATAGATCTAAGTTGCACTTGAAAATGGACAGGGACAAATTTTGTTTTATGCAGATGGGGACTCCACTGCAGCTGTATTGTCTGAGAAGTATACTTGTTCCTCCAAACCATTCTGTTTATGTTAGAGAACAAGTCTAGATCCATAGACAGAGTTTTTCTGATGACATTTGACGTTGATGTGCAGTAAATCCATAAATCTGAACCACAGCTTCTGAAAGTGACAGCAAGTAGAGAACTTCCAAATTAGGTTAACAGAGTGAAATGTAAGCACACCTGCTCTGTGGAGACGGATTAAAGACATACGGTTTCAGTCGTGTGATGTGGAATACTAGAAGGGAGGGAATGGCTGTTACACTTGTTTGGCTTTCAGTGTTACAAATAGCATGGAAGGGGTGCAGAGTAACTTTGTGTTGTTATCAGACAAAACAGCCAGTGCATATGGGAAAATGACAGATGGTAAGGGAAGGTGGAGAGCAGCTGCCATGCAGAGCTATGGTTTTGTCATTCAGAAAGGATTAAATTTGTCCAGAAACTTCTACACACATAAGTCTCATTGGGTAGACAGGCAAGAGCATGGTGGAGATCAGAAGCAGTTACAGATAAAAAGAGGACTGGCAATCATGATAGTTGGGGAGAGGGGCAAGAAGGGATGCTGTGCAAAGTAGGAAATGAAATGAAGAGGATGTGCTCTAACAGCGTGTGGGAGCTGGAGACTGGTGACAAAAGGATGTGGGAGATATCTCCCACTGAATAACACAAGACCTGGCTAAGTGGTTGATGTACAGCAGAAGTCGCATACCACTGGGTAAGAAAAAATGAGTACAGGTAAGGGTTCATTTTGGAATTGTGAAATGCTATCCTGATGACCCTTTAGCTGTTTCTTCTTAGGTCTATATTAGGAAAGTAAAAAGACGTTTACGCTAATACATAAACATCGAACCGTATAGTGCGAAGTGGACTTCGAGCGAAAGTCAGAAACCACGAAAATGGAAATATCGAATTTCCATGGTTGGCCCATCGGTGAATTAGCTGCATAAGGTAAGTGTTGGATAGTTACGGAGTTTAGGATAGGGTGCAGATTAAGGTAAGTGCTTAGATAAGTAATGCATGTTAGATTTAGTGTAGGGTTAGAGGTAGGGTTTTGTTAAATGCATGTATGTAGGCTATTTATTTTGTTTTTGTATATTTTCATAGGGGAAGTGTGCGGATGTGTGAGTTGTGAAGGATTAGGTGGGTTTACAGTTAAATTTGATATGGACTCTATAAATTATGCGTTGAGTTTGGTGAATGAAGAGGAGGAATATCATGGTATGGATTGGGATTATTTTTGTTTCCTGGGTTGAAGAGTAATGATATAGAGGACCAGAATTTCTTGGGGTTGTTTTTCTGGTTATCTTGAATGTGGAAATATTATGATTTGTTTTTTTGTCATGGGAATTATGTCTTTTTGTATGATTGTAGAGTTGTCTAAATAACTGAAGATTTGTGTCATTTTTATTCTTTAGCCAGTCAGTCCATGCCTTGTTTCTGTCTTTCATTAGGATTTTACATGACTTGGTGAGCCATGGGGCATGGTAAATTTGTATTCTTTTTGTTTGCTGTAGGGTTAGTGTGCTAAGAATTCTTAAGAAAGTCCTGATGAAATATTCAACTGCCTCCTTAAGGGGAAGTCTTTTTTAGGCTGGACCCGTGTATAGCTTTTAGATATTCATTAAATACCTCTTTGTTAAATTTGTGTAGATTCCTTATGGTTTTGAACTTGTGTTGCTTTGTGAGATGAATAATAATCCTGTGAGTAAATGGTGGAAGGTGGTCACTTAAAGAGTTGGGGAGTGTACTAGAGGGTGTAAAACAAGAAGGTTAAGAGATTAGTATCCTATCCAGGGTAGAGTGTTGGGTGTTATTTTTTCTGTGTCTGGTTGGGGTATTTATTAGTTGAATAATGCCACAGAAGTTTATACTGTTAATTGAGTGGTGTGAGGATACAGCCTACCAATCAGTGTTAATGTCCCTTAGGATAATGATTTGCCTTGTATTGTTTTAGATATCCAGAAAATAATATTTTCTCGAATGTGTATGTTTTGCCAAAGAGGGATATATAAAACAATAATGCAGATGCTCTTAGATGAATTAAGTTTTAGAAATGCAATAAAGATTTCTGTTGTACTGAATTTTGGCATAGTATTCAAGAAGGAGGTAACTATTAAGGTGTTTTTGAAGACTAGGGCTATTCTGTCACATTTTCTATTCACTCTTTCTATTCTGATAATACTGTAACCAGGGGAGAATTTCAGTATTTTTTATTTCTGGTTTTAGCCAGTTATCTGTGATGACAAGGCTATTTGGGTTAGAGTGTGTTAACGCACATGAAAGACCATCAGTTTATTGCATATGCTCCTAATATTGAGTGATACATTTTAGTGTTTGAACATCTACTTGTTTTTGGGGTTGTAAGAAGTTTGGGTAATCACATTAAATTTAGGTTGTAGTGGTTAGTATTGAAAACTTTAGGGTGGGAATAGAAGACGATAGATACAGAGATCAGAGATAGGGGTTATTTGAGAGAAGCTTGTGGTAGAAGTATTGAGTGGTGATGATGAGGTAATAGTTGAGGTGTGTTTTTTACTAGTCTTGCTGGAGGAATTGTTAGGGTAGAAAGCAGAAGGAAGAGTAATGACAGGCATGAGTAAATCAACATGTATGGTGTAGATGAGCTGAAATGGAATTAGAGGAAGAAAAAAAGATGTTGAAAATGAAGCAGTTATAGAGGGTAGAGTATAAGTGAATACAGTGAGGTACACTAGTGCAGAAAAAGTGGGTGTGGTTAGAGTACTATGAGTGAGGTATGGGAGGGGGATGGGGTTTAATAGATAGATTGGAGTGTGGCGGAAACGGGAGGGAGTTTGATGGAAGAGGAGCCAAAAGAAGTGTAAGTGTAAAGTATGTGAGAGTGGGTGGGATCTGGGGATAGGGTATGGGAGTGTAGCCTGAGCATAGCAAAGGCTGAAAGGAGTGGGCGCCATACTGTCAGTGGAATTTTTCATCCAAAAAACAACCAGTAAGTTGAGCAGGATTTAAGGAAAATTCTTTAGGATTTAACTCCTTTTAATCAATTCAGATCGAAATGACACTCAATAAGAGCTCTCACAAACCTTAGAATAGAGTATACTATAGCAAGCTTGGAGAGGAGCTGAGTGGATGTCAAGAAGAAGCAAGAAGAGCAAATGATGAATATCCAATTAATTACTGTAGGGGGAAATAGTCCAATTTTGCTTCTAGAACAATGTATCTAAAGGGGTTATCTGGCTGTCTTAGAGGAGGGGATTCCAACTAGGTGCACAGGCTTGACTCTATAAAATAATATAGACAGAGACTGGTACTTTTGTATAGTCACATTCTACATAACACAATTTAAAATAACATAAACCATAAGTTGTAGAGCCATACTTTTCTAATTTTGTGAGTTGCTTGTTGAGACTTTGGAGAGGGCTGCCACTGGAATATGAAGAAAGAGGTTCCTCCCAAAAAATATCTAAGGGTACAGTGGAAGACTTTATCAGCTATTGTCTTTCCTTGGCATTGTATTTTGAGACTGGCTAATTTTTTGATGCTGTGAATCTTTTACATCTTACCCGAGAGACAATTGAGAGAAGAACAGTGGGGCAGACTGGTTAACAAGCAGAGAGATAGGATAAGAGAAAGGGAGGACTATTGCTGATGAGTGTATGGGGTGCAGTTATGTAGTGGTAAAGATAAGTGAGGAAACATTTGAAAAAGGATATTCCAAAAGAATGGTTGAGGAAGTGGGAACACAGAGATAATGGAGTCTGATGTTTGGTATAGAATGAAGTATAGGGGCCAATATTTAAGAAGTGGAAGAAGAGATGGAAAATGGGTAGCAGGAGGTTGGGTGATATAGGCACTTATTAAATAACAGGTGGAAATTATGGAGAGAAGATGGTTGAGTCAAAGAGAGTGCTGGGGCTAGGTAGGGGAAAATACTAGTGAGCAATCAAGGTAGAAGGTATAGGCAGCCTGTCAAACATGCTGCTGTGGGGAGAGTGGTGTTAGTTTGCAAAATATAGACATCCATTAGATTGGCGGGTCTATCTGAGGAAGTAACAGAGTTCTATGATGCTAAAAAATTCAAGAGAACTAGTGGAAGTACAATCAAGAGAGAGAACAAGAAAGAATAATAGATAAAAGAAGCAAATCATGCAGGTGAACAAAGAAGTATTAGAAAGGTTAACAAGAGAAAGTACAGAGGTGAAAGTGTTACATGAAATTAAATTCAGAGAAAGAGGAGGTGAGGGGTTGAGAAGGTGTTTAAGATACAGTAGTTTGGCAGAGGAATGAATTGTGGCAAGGGATCAAATAAAAGAGGGGGATTTGTTTTAACTTTCAGAAAGTGAAGATTGATAGTAAAGAAATATAAAGAGATGGAGATGAGAGAATTAGTGGGTGTTGGTGGGATATTTTTACCCATTGAACTATAATGATAAAGGTATTTTCAAGCAGTTTTGTTAAGGAAATTGGTATGAAGGGATAGGTTAGTTAGGTTAAACATACAAGGAGGTTTTCTAATGGCATTGGATGTTGGGTTCTATGTTCTATGAGACTATGGAGTTTTATAAGAATTGTCAAGAAAGATTTGTAGAAAGACACGAATAGGGTTAGTTCCTCCATGTATTGTGATAAAATTTGTGACTAAAAGTAAGTATACATTGCTGCTCCGGTGATGTAGAGGGATAAAGGCTCTGATTACAGCCTAGCTGGCCTGGGTTTGATTAGGGGCTTGGGAGACTGACAGAGTGGCAGGGAAGGAATGGGTGTACCCATCCAAGGTGGGGGTTTTTTGTTGCTATGCTTCCTAAGGTGGAGGCTTGATCCAAAGAAGGGAGTTGCCCTTGGATGAAATTAATGAGCATGAAGGATGGTGAAATGGAGTGGGTATATCATATATTAAAAAAATCCAGATGGAAGCATAGAAGAGCTGAGACCCCAGGATACTGTCAGCATCCATAACTGACACTAGCACAAATTGAGTAAGTCCAAGGGGTTGGAGAATAGCTGGTGGACCTAGCAAGGCCATTTGGTACTGGGGAAGGCATGTAAAGATGAGGTCTGAGGGAACCAGTATACTTTCTCAAGTAATGGCTGTTGACTGGCAAACTGACTGATATAATGCCAGAGAACAGTAAGATTGAGGATAAAATTGTGAAGGAAAATATTGCAGAATTTGTTTTGTCTGCTCATACCTTTGTAAGGCTGAAATGGCTGAGGAAATGAAGAAGAAATTAAATGGATGTGGAAGCTCCTTAAAACTGGAGGTGGCCCCATAGGACTGTATGGCGCAAGATGTTGGTAGTTAAAGTGTTTAGGAAAGCCCTAGGAGACATAACCTAAGGGATGAACTAGAGTGGGAAAGGATCCTAAGGGATGAACTAGAGTGGGAAAGGATCCTAAGGGATGAACTAGAGTGGGAAGGGATCCTAAGGGATGAACTAGAGTGGGAAAGGATGCAGGTGATATGGAGGGTTGCAAAAAGTGCATGGACTGGGGTATAAATAGGCAAAAGAAGGAGAAGCTAGAAAGAAGATGATTAAAATGTTAAGAGACAGTGAGGATAGACGGGAGCAGTGATTTGCTTGGAAGAATAGCAAGGAAGGAGGATGGACAAGGAGATAATGAGCAGACAAGAGGAAGATGGTTGCCTACAAGTGATGTAAATGTGAAACTACTGTTTTACTTCTTGAAAGATCACCCAGAGGACGTGAGAGTAAGAGAACACAATTTATTAGACGGGGTGGGGGATCACTGAAGAAAGAAAGTTTGGAAGGTACTTGCATATTGTATATGTGTCTATAGACACAGATCTCAAGGGAGAGTGACAGGATGGGGGGGGGTATGAAGTGGAGAATAGTAGCAATGTGAAGGGGATAAGGGATGGCAATAGACAGAGTTGTAAAAAGTCGAGAAAGCAGAGGTCATATGGTGCAAGAAATATATAGACAGAACAGATTTGTTTATGATAAACATTATCAACAAATTGGAAGCAGGTGTATTGAGCAGTTTGATGAAAATCATCAGTGAGGCATTGGAAAGACATCAGCTACCAGTTTCACTGAAAGCAGTAGTTGCAGTGATGTTTGCAAAGTAGAAAGTGACTTGGATGACTTGGACATTTTTAACTTATTCTACTATGCTATTCACTAAGGCAAGAGATGAATTGGATAGTTATATATCTGTATCTATATTTATATCTATAGCGCTTCTCCATCATTTTCCCGTGATTAAATTCACTGGAACTTCAATTGGTTGAAAATAAAACAGTTGAGCCTGCAGTTTGTCAAATTTCATAATCAGCACTTTTTGTGAATAGGGTGGGGACAATCGTATAAAATCCAGTCAATTATTTCCAGTACAAAAATAAGTGAGTTGAACTTCAGCAACTTGCAACTAATCAGTCAAAGCCTGAATGGATAGTAGGATATATAATTATGTATATACAAATATATGGGTGTCTTCAATTGGTAGACTGGACACATGATTGATGTCTGTTTGGTCAAAACCATTTGGTCAACAGAAACAGATGGTCAATGTGCACAAGACTGACAATCCCAGGATAAAGGAATATTCCCTTTCCATGGGGATTGTACAATCTACAAGTTAGTATATATAAGTAGCAAGGGGTGTGGTGGGCACTGCAGGGCATGCCTGCTGCAAAAACACTTGCAGTTTTGCCTGCTCCATGATTAATCCCTGGAGCATGTGCATTACCTATCAATGTTCCGAATGTCAAAGGTTTGACCTTGATATTTCAGTTGTCAAGTTTACACATACACACACACACACACACACACACACACACACACACACACACACACACACACACACACACATATATATATATATATATATATAAATGTTCTTCTAAACATCAAAGTACACAAATCTCAAATAGTTAATGATCGATCGGAAAAGACTGAAAGCCAAAACAGTGAAGAAACAAAACACTTGCGAGGGGTGGGCTTCTTCATGTGGGGGACTGCATGCCTGCACACCCCCTGATAATTATGTATACCAACTCTGAGATCACTGTACAGAGGAGAAAGGGAAATTTCCCTGAGTACCACTGTGCACAGTGTTACGCAGACTTACTGTCAGAAGTGATCAAATGAATTTCAATCACTTCTGCCAGTGTTAAACACATTTGAGATTATGAGCATTCAATTTTATGGAGTGTTTCTATACACACATACATACATACATGTATACATACACACACACACACACATACACACACACACAAGCACATTCACATATATATATATATATATATATATATATATATATATATATACATATACATAGGTAGATAGATGCATATACAGATAGATGTACATACATATATCGATAGATATAGATACAGATTTTTACTTTTTTAATATTAGGTTCCCTGTCCTGGTATTAGCTCCTCATGTGGTGGCTTCCAAGATAAGAATTCCAAACAGAACAAGATTAAGCCTTGCCTTACAGAAAAACTAGAGGTCACCTCTAAGTAACCTATGGGAACCAAATATAATGAGCATTCCTGAATCCTTTCTGAATAATTTAAGAGTTACATGTTCTTGGAACTTGTCATTGTGAACATCACTCAGTAGTAGAAACGTCATTGAACCTCCCCTAGATTTCATGTAAGTACTTTGTGTCTTCTCATAGGAAAAAGGAATGCATTGCCCTCTTCAGCATCAGCCACCCCATTCCAAAACACTCATACCTTCACTATTGAAATAATCAGGATTTAGCTCATACGCTATAAATACTGATTTGCATTGGATACGCATATTCTTGGACTATTATTTTTTTTTTAGTTGAACTTGATCTCACTTGAAGTCAATATTAATACTTAATGTTTTATGTACACACAATTTTCTTACTTGTTCAGGCCTCCACTGAAGCAGTCCTGGGCCTCCTCAAAAATACTGACCATGTCTATTTAAGAAGGAATTGTAAAGTTTTCCAGTATTAAGATTTTTCTATCAAAGAACTAGAGAGCATTCTCAAGTTGCTTTATGTAATTTGTTCAAACACTGGAAAGTATCTTAGAGCCACCCTGCAGACAGCCACCATTATCTGCACAGTTTTCAAGGCAAATGGGTGAAATGTTGGAAGGTTTCTAAGTCTTTTGTTTGCGTTACACATGCATGCAGTTACACCTGCAAATAATTAAGAGTCCCCAATCCACCTACTACAAGTCTTTGGAATGTGGGAGGAAACCAGACCACCCAGAGAAAACCCACAAGAATAAAGGAGGATATGCAGACTGCAAAGAAGGCACCCCAGTGGAGAACCAAACTTGAGAATCTCTTGCTGTTTGGAAGCAAAGTATAACATTGCATTTAATTATGGGAAATATCAGTGAGGTATAATTTGCTGCAATGATCTCCTGGAAGTGACTAAACATGCTGATTAGAACAATATGAGCTGCAGAACCTGCTCTTTTGAATTTGATAAATAAACCCCGGTGAGATTATATTTTTGTCTACCATTGTAAGATATTTAACAATTGTAATCTTTTTCTGATGCAATTATAGTACTAAAGAACATCGGACTTTACTAGTTTATCTATATGGCTATTAAAACGTATCACTGACATTAGAACTTCACAGATGGCACATTATTTTGATTGCTTTAGTAAGACTGAAGGAGTGTTGCAACAGTCAACGTATGGTGGTTTTCACAGGACTGCTTAAGTACATTAAACAGGAAAAAAATGGTGGCTGTTTTATCATCCCTAGTGGTCCTGCAGCTGAAATGTATGTATACAGTAGTGAGTGCATAATTCATCTCTTATTGCAAGGTGCATGCAGTTACCGTACTGTAATAATAATAATCCTAATGATGATAAATATTACCACTGCAATCATCAGAAGTATCACAGTACATGTCACTTTGGTTAATCTTTTACACATACGTGACTTATTCATTGTATTTGTCCTAAGTTAAACAGAAGTGTAACACTACTAAGATATGTTAAGCATTTCAAATAATGAATTGTTATGATAAGAAGTCATAACCTTAATTAAATTTGCAACCTGTAGACATTAGCACTTTACAGTCTTGATTCTGTCTATAATAAAACCCACAACAAAAATATAAAACACTGTAAAGGAAATCACTTTTCTAA
Source organism: Protopterus annectens (assembly GCF_019279795.1). NCBI lineage: Eukaryota > Metazoa > Chordata > Ceratodontiformes > Protopteridae > Protopterus > Protopterus annectens. Next base: position 21,917,634 of record NC_056731.1, read on the forward strand.
TTAAAAAACATTAAAAAAACTTACTAAAGTTATAAGAAAATTTTGGAAAAAGTAATTTGAAGGTGTCATAACTGAAACATTTTTAACTGTCAAGATTCCTTATTAAATAGCAATATTTACCTAAATGTGTTTTAAATATGTGCAATGGAAGTAGTTTTAACTTATTTGATCAATATTTATAGTTATTGCTTTACAGTAGTACTTTATTAACACTTATGTAACTTAGGTAACATTTTACACTCAATATAAATTAGTTAAAAGTATTTAAATAACTAAATAAGGTCCTTAATAGGTTTATTAAAAAGAAGTTACAACCTCTTTTAACAATTATGAGTTACAACATTTATGACATTTTTAAAACTGAAAGTATTGTTAAGGTATAATTCTACAAAACTGTAATATGATTTATAGCTAATGGCTATTAGCCCATGCTTATGAGTAATAGCCAACTACTATGATCCCACAAGCCACCATAACCACCCACAGAGTTTAATAAGGACTAGAAGTAGATTGCCAGGCCTGTCACACACACACACACACACACACACACACACACACACACACACACACACACGCACACGCACACGCTCACACACACACACACACACACACACACACACACACACACACACACACACACACACACACACACACACACTATGCACTCCTAGAAACAATTTAGAATCACACCCCACCCACCACACAGAAGGCACCCCGGTTGAGAATCACATCAGAGAACTTCTTGTTGGGAAGCAACAATAATAGTCATTGAACTGCAACATACTAAATCACGTTTGATAGCCTGCCAAATTCCAAAAGCAGTTCTGCTTGGGATAAGGTATTACTCCAAGCAGTAACTGCATTTCCAGGTCCAAAACAAAGGCTCCTGTTTGCCTTATGCCAAGTAGGCAAATAATGAATATCAAGCAGCATTACTTCTAAACTGGAAGTTAAGTTCCATACATCTCATGATGTTGATACATTGGTCTTAACTCTTAGAACAGCAGAATAGCCTATGTAAATGTACAGCCTTTATGGCATAAGTAATGATCCGCCTCTATGTAAGATCTGGCACTGCAGACAGTAAATGGTGGTAAAACCTCCTGCCTGCACTTACATTTCACACCCACAGGTCGAGTTAGTCTTAGGCAACAGAGCAGAGGGACATTTATAGTTAAGGATGGCTCACCTGCATTATACTGCTTACAGGTTTACAGGTAAGTAATAGGCTACATGCCATTGCAGGCCATTTTAAGCCTAGCCAATTTCCCTTTTTGCACTCAAATTAACCTATCTCATTTGGTTAGAGATAACCTTACCCACCTCATGGTTGATAATTATATATTACCTCTAATAAGAATAACTGGGATCATATGATAGATAATTTGAGGGGACCCATGCATGGGGATAAATCATTTAAGATCTGACTGTCCATTTGTTGTACAGGCAGCAGTCCTGGGATAAATTTTCTGTTTCCCATTCATATATCTAAGTTGTGCTTAAGTATGGATAGGGTTGAACGTTGTATCATGTGGAAGGGGAGTCTGTTCCAGTGGTATCTTAATATCCATGTCTCTCCAAACTGTTCTGTCGATGTTGCAGAAGAGGTTTATATTCCTAGACCGAGTATTTCTGATGCATTTGACTTGCTGATGTACAGTAAATCCATTAGAAATGGGCTGGAGGATGCTTTGTATGCCAGACACAAGTCACCTCATAGCAGTCTGTAGGATATTGAGTATATTGACAGGACTTTAAGTTGGTCCATGTAGGACATGTTGTTTTGGTCTTGTATCCTTTTAGTAATGTATGTCTGTGGGTGTTCCAGTTGCTAAATGTGTCCGGACAGATACATGCCAAAGGGGGAATTATATTCAATGATTGCCCTAATGAGGGCTGGGTAAAGGGGGACAATGATGTCCCTGGATCTAGATACAATCCCTTTGTTTATAAGATGTGCAATATAGAAGGTCTTTCTTACAAGAATGGGCACATGTTGTGTAGGAGCTATTCCCCTTTTACACAGGAGATAGCTACTTTTTTTCTTTTTTTCAAGTTTGAACTGTGCTTTATTAGCACAGTCCCAAAACATGCTATCTCTGTATTTTCAGATGTTATACTGCATGCAGAACAGAGTTTCTACCCATCAAGCTTTATTGTCTTGTTCAAAATACAGATGGTACTGTGGGGACATCTGATTTTGGATGCACTCAGTAGTTGGAAGGTGGATCTATTTGCACAGAATATGACAGAATCTCACTACTTCTTACTGGTACAGCATGTACTCTATAGACTTATGTTTCTAGGGTATAGCATTGAGGATCTGTGCAGTACTCAGACCAAATATGATGGAATACTGGAGGACACTACTGGAATTCACATTGTGCATGCTATTGCAAGATGGCAGAGCTACTCCGTTACTTTTGGATGTATTACTGATGTAATAAATTTGTAGGAATACTTTGGAATAATACACTTACAGGTCCTCCAGCTGCATTCTCCTTTTCCTCAGCTTAGAACTCTTATTTGCTGTAAAATATTATTGGAGGCGTCTTGATTTGATGTGCTGTACCTTTCAAACCGTATGAATTGGCCAGTGTAGGAGGAAACCATGGTGTAGTTCGTACTGTTCATTTTCTTTTTAAGTTTGTTCATCCTGTGTCAATACCCTCTGAGTTCATGTTTGTCACACTAATTGTATTGATGAAGTTTATACAATGATCCCCTGTTCTATGCATGTATTTTTCCGAGGAGTGTAGTCCTGCAATAGGCATTATATTGAGCTATGTGCATTTCTGTTCCAGGTAGAAATATGGTATTCAGTAATCAGCAAAATAATTGCAGCTTCTTTTTTTTCCATAAAGATTGTTAAGTCCCATGAAAGTGAAATGTTGTTGACAGTTAAACTCCATATCTCAGATGTGTTCATCCGATTATCTCTCTTATAAAGTCCTTTAAGGTGACATTCATCAGTTTTGACAACGCTTATGGTTCCAGTAAGAAGAGCAAGATCTTGCAGCATTTCCACAAACAAACACGCAAGTCAATGTGGTCTTACTTGTCACACATGCTAAATAGGTCACTGTCAAAACTGAATTCTTAAGCTTTAGTAAAACATCATTAGAACAAGGCTTTTCAGTGGGAATTTCACATGAAGAAAGTGTGTATGAACGAGAAGGTGGTGTTTCTTTCAACATTTCCATCTGTACTGTCACTGACTATATTTATATTTTCGTGTATTTAGAACATCATTTTCTGTATAAAATGTATGGTGCTGTTAATAGCCTTACATGTCATATGTGTGGTTACAAAACTAACAGGCTCTATTTCCTCTTAGTTCCTGACTGCCATATTTGTTCTCTTATGCAATCCATCATTCACTTGGTGGATGTTGTAATTTCTTTGTGTTTTCACTCTGCTTCTCCCATCTTCTTCTTTCCTATACATGCGAATGAAGAATGGTAATCTCTTCTCTTCAGTTTCTTTACAACTGGTGCTACTTTGGATTCTGTTCAGATGTCCTCATTTCAAGAGTACTGTATAAAGAGAAGGCCTTCCAATCTCTCAGGGTCTACAAGTCTGTCATCTTCAAAGTCTGGAACATTTGTGCTTTTTCTGATTGTTTGATATATCTATTGAAGGGGCATTGTAGTCAGTAGTTGACCTAATCAATACTGAATATAGGAAAGAAATATCGTTCAATCTGTATGATATTTGCTTGGTAATTTGAAGCACTAAGTAGAATGATTTTCTGACTACTGTTGTCACATTATGATTGAAACAGAGGGAATTATCAACCCATAATTCAATATCCCTAACAACACTTTTGTTTTGATGTATGGTATTGTCAATGCTGTACGCTGAGGGGAGGAGTTGTCGACCAGATGTGACAATACTGCAGTACACTGCATTTAATTTTATCCCAGTTTCACCACACCAATTATTTATATGTGTAAGTTCTTGCTAATCGGCTACAGTATCAGAGAAGGAATTCACCATAATTCTCAGTTTGCAGTCATCTGCATTCCTAGCTAGCCAGAGGTCTTGGTTTCAAGTCTGAAAATAAGGGGGGCTTCAATGGTGTGTTAGAGAAAAAAGAATTATACCGGCAGTTGAAATTAAATGCATTCAGAAAACCTGGACTTAACTACTATTGCTCTATTAAGGGTGTGTTGAATTTGCATAAACTGCCACACAATCTGTAAAGGCTTTTTAGGGAATTTTTGAGGATTTTTTTATGTACTAAAAATATACTAAATAATAATAAAATATTGTGTAGAATGAGTATATATATATATATATATATATATATATATATATATATGTTTAGTTACTTTAATCTCAGTTCCGCTTTGATTACGTTTATTGCATTACATCAGAGATTTAAACAGTAAATTCCAAACACACACATTGTTTTCACGCCGCTATTACCATGTAGTATTGGTATAACTCCCCCATTTACCATACTGGTGGGCACTCATGCACACTCATGCACATACCTGCACACTTTTATACATTGTTAATTTAATTCATGTACTATTTTCTGTATGTTCTGTGTGTTTTTTCTACTAGTTTTCATTATATAAACATGCTTTTGGAGCTGTATATATGAAGATTGTCATGACAGTTTTTTTTCTGATCTATTAATAACTTATTTTTTATGCACACTAATACACATGGATAGATATTTACTATATATTATTAGACAGATGTATTTTTATATTTATAGTGTTTTACCTTGATTATGTTTATGGTTAGATAGCTATGTGTATTTGCTTGATTTTAGTTCTTGTCGCAGACCTCATAAAGGCTTTAGTGCCTTAGTTAGTGAAAAGTGATTTTAGTTAAAAGTCTTTTTATGTATATCTTTTTATGTATGTTATGCTTTTCTTAATACCTGATCTTAGAATGTGAATTGCAAATAGTTAGTGTTTTCCTTAACTGGGATTAGGTTGCTCTAATCAGTAGTAGTATGTGGGGATGTTTTCTTGCTGTGCTATGATGCACTTTTACAGCCCGTTTATATTGTTTGCCATGAACAGGCTGGTTTAAAATTAAACAATACGTATATTTTTCCACACCTATTTGTAAGTATATAAAAGCTGATATTTTTAACATTGTTAAAATATTTCTGATTTTTTGTTACTGAAGATCACTTGTCTATGACAAATAAAGGCTTGTTGCTTTGGAACACTACCTGGGTTTCATGATTTTTAGAAATTATTGTGACTTAGCTAATGAACAAAGTTTTAAGACCACCAGTTTTTCTTTTTTTATATTTATAAGAACCTGACTGAGAATATAATTTCCAACAGAAAGTTTATTAACTATTTGATCAAAGAAGGTTTAGTTGATTAAATCTAAGAATTTATGTAGACTGTTTTGAGAGGTATGCAGACAACAGGCTAACTATAACAAAAAAAAAAAAAAAAAAAAAAACAGTGTAGACAGCACTAGAAGTAAGGCCTGAAAGTAGTATCAGTGAAGCAGAAATCTCAACCACAGCCTATGCCAGTGGCATAGTGGAATAAAGTCCTGACGTCTGGCTAGGTGGTGTAAAAAATTCAGGAAGATGTGGAGTTCAGTTAATGGCTTGAACACTTGATATTATAGGTAAGTGAGGATGATGACCATGCCTGTGCTGGGGTGAGGAAGAATGCTAAGTGGATCGGTCATGGACACCTGGTGCAGGCCAACACCTGGAGATGATCTTTGGACTGTGGTAATGAAAATCCCCATTAAACTGCAGACTGCACCACACCTAGACCAGATCTTACCCTGCAGCTCCATCGAGTGCATCCCTTTATTTATTTATTTAGTTACAATTTTACCAACATGTTAGTGATATGGTCGGTTATTTCATTTTATTTATTAATTGACATTTCTTTACCTAAGAAGTCTGACTAGGCAAGAACCCATTTTCAGTGGAGGCCTGGAGAGCAAAGTTCCACAGAATACAAATTAGAACAATAAGTCAATATCCCTCATAATGAAATATGCAGTGGTAAGAGAAGAATATAAACATCAAATAAATCTATAGAAAACATACAAGATAAATGGATTTGAGATAAATAAGTATAAAAGAAAAAGAAAAAACTATATAGAAATGCAAAATCTAAGAACAAATGGTAATATTGGTGGCCGAAGGTAAAGGTTTCCCTATACAGAGACACACAAGAGTGGAGATATTTACTTGAGTGTGTTAAACAGTAATATGATGAAGCAGAAGCGAGTTATGGGCCAATACACATCAATAAAGGAATCAAAAATATTGGTCTGAGACAGATTAAATAAGGGAGTCAGTATAAAGAATATGAGGACATGGAAATAAAGAGAAATCTTAGTATTAGCCTGGTGTGGTACAGGAACAGAGCCTGGAAAGAAGTTATTTTAGTCAAGGTTTGAATGAATGTTAGGCAATGACCTGATAGGGACTGGGATGGAGTAATAAAATTCGGCCACACAGTTGGAATATAAGCTGTGCTCTAGCGATTGCTTTGGTTTATAAATTTCAAGCAGTTGTTTGAAATATACAAATATTTTCTATCATAAATCATAAACCAGGAGAAAACGTACAGTAATATGTACAATATAATGAATTCAAATAGTACCTCAGTTCAATTACAGTAAGAGACATTAACAAGATATACAATAATCAGAGGCAATTACAAGAAGGAAATCTCGAACATTAGTAATTAGTAGCATAGTAATGTTAATTATATGGTTATTGTAAATTTAATTATATAACTTAATAATATTTGCAATATGAACATATTAATAGTGACATTCATTTCAACTGATTTATAAGTAAGTTATTGTAGCTGAAAGAGTTTGTATTAGGAACTTAGTATAGGTCACATCAGAGAGCCTGCCACTGCATGGGACGTGCAGAGGGTCAGACTATAGGGAGTCAGCATATAGAGAAGCCTCAGAGGAGCCTCAGGTCAGCAGTGAATGGAATTTAAAAAAATAACCAAGAAAATAGGGAAAAAAATAAAATAAAATTTACGGTTTAGTAATTTAAAGAGTTTTTTACAGGATAACTTCCTTCCTCCTTCCCTAATATGAAGGCTACAGCTCCACATCTGTGCTACTGATATATATATATGGGTTCCTATCACATCATCGAACTGTGTAATCACCGACACTCACCTCTTCGACACCAATCCATCGACGTCCATATCATCGACAATTCCGGTAAGCGATCTTCCCCCTCACAGGACCCATGGTAGCGCTTTCAAGGTAAATTGTACGGAATCACGTAAACCCTGATCGGTGTAACACAGGAAGAAGCGCTACCATGGGTCCTGTGAGGGGGAAGATCGCTTACCGGAATTGTCGATGATATGGACGTCGATGGATTGGTGTCGAAGAGGTGAGTGTCAGTGATTACACAGTTCGATGATGTGATAGGAACCCATATATATATATATATATATATATATATATATATATATATATATTATATATATATATATATATATATATATATATATATATATATATATCTATATTAACTCTACAGTTGCTGCACCTCAGTGAAAACAGATATTCCTAGCTAACATATTTCTAAAATTAGTATGCGATCTCTTAATCACTCATAAAGTTTACCTGTACCAAGAATCCCAATTACACTCATCAGAAAATCCACAAGAACCATAATATTCTGAAAGAAAAGCTGTCAGGAATTCATAATGTTAGAACTGGCATGGATTTCTATTAAAAAATTGAATCCTACTGAAGTGGAACAGACTGAGATATACATACTTTACTAAAACAGTTACCCTCTGTGTGAAGCAAGTAAAACAAAATTAAACAATCTTTGTTTTAATAAGGCAGGGAAATGGCAACAGAACTGACAGAGGAAAAATTATGCTTTTGCACAGGTTAAGCAAAAAGAAGCATGCATTTTGGAAGCTGAAGAAAGGCATGTGAACCAGAACAAAAAATATTTAATGCTGTTTGTTGAGCAGTGAAGCAGACAGAAAACAGATAAGAGATGACACCAAAGAATCCAACAGTGGGTCTGAGGCTTTCATCTCAAACATGAGTGATACTAAGAAATTAATTAATGTGTAAGTTTTATAGTTATGTCAATTATATGACTGAATAAAAAATATTAAGGAGGGGGAGGCATATGAAAAGATAAGTCACTGAAGGTAAAGTATAGGAGAATTAAGACCTAAGTACTGGATATAATTGTAATTTTAATAAAACTAATTTATAAGACTTCTGCAACACCAAAAATGTCTGTTGGAGCAAACAGTAAATATGGTAGTATTTATGAAAACATGACTGATAAAATACTGCCTGTCATCACTGACATAAATCTGTTTCTTTGAAGCCAGACAGGATGAACAATAGGGGCCATGCAGTGATAATCCTTGACCTGCAGACCACAGGAATCAGTGCCAAAGCAAAGGTTACAGAGTACCTTCATCTGAATTTGATGCAAAATAAAAGCAGCACGTACCTATAGTTCATTAAACAATAACATAACAGATGCAGTTTATTTACAATTTATTTGATACTTTGATTTATTTCTATGTTATTGCATATACAGGCTGAAAATGTAGGATTCAGAACCTGATTTGCTGCTTGCAGCAATCATTCTTTCTGCTCGGTACTCTACTCTTTCATTTATAGCAGTAGTCCAAACATCTAATAAGTATGTTTGTAACCATATCCAAAAATGCTGTGCTGACTTTGGTAAATGAGGCAGAGAGAAGGTTGCCAAAATCAAAGGTTATGTAACTATGAGGTAGGAGCTGTCCTAACTGCTGTTAGGGAGAAGACTGCTTTTATAATAAATCCAAACGATCATTTCAGAAGATGGAGACCGACACATGAAACGTCTTTGCAAGGAGTCGCATGTGAAGTAAGCCTCTTCGGTGCAGTGCCCAATTTATGTAGTCTGCACCTGATGTGAGGAGACGGGTACTGAATTCCTATTTGCAATAGCTACCAAACTGACCAATTATAACAGAGGACTGAAGCTACAAGCTACTAACAAGCTGAGGTTGAATGTTTCTTCCTCAGGTTACTTACTGTGTGACCTTAAATAAGCCAATTAACAAGACAGTACTCCTGGGACACACCTGAAAGGAGACACTTCTACTTAAAATTTTATCTAGTTAACAAGCAAGTAAAACAAAATGAAGTTCCTGCCTTCCTTCCTTCCATCTCACCTTGAAATCCAGTTCTTCTTTTCTTCAGACATAACATGATATGCTAGAAGTTATTATAAAATTTAGTACAAATGGCACAACATTTTGACTAGAGGCTCTTAGACTTCAGTGATGATGTACAAGGTACATACTGAATTAGATAAGTATGAAGATAGCTAAAATCTTTTTAAGTACCATGCAGCATGAATGATTATAGTACAAGAGTTTGCTTTTGTAAGAGTCAGTGTATTTTGTGAACTTAAAAACTAAGTGATAAGATTGGGAGAAGTGTATTGATGAGAAAATAAGAAAGCATTATTTCACTTAATAATGGATTCCAAAAATGTACTACTAACAAGTGTGGTAAAAACAAAGACACACAAACATACACACAGACACACACACGCACACACACACACACACACACACACACGCACGCACGCACGCACGCACGCACACACACACACACACACACACACACACACACACACACACATACATGCATAGGTTCATATGTGTTTACTAGGTTAACTACCACTAGGGACTTTTTAAGCCTAGCCACACATCCCATATCTCTGACAAGTTCTGGTACCCTTGATAAGTGTAAACAGGGCCTTAGATGATGTGGCATTTTAAAAACAGGCGTCTGGGATATTAACCATTTACAGGCTGCCTGTGTCCATTAGAGACATAGGTGACGATCCAGGGATGAATTCCTAGTTCCCCATCCAATTGTCCAAGTTACACTTGAACTGGGTTAGGGAGGTACTCTGCTCTATATAGATAAGGAGCCTGTTCCAGAGAAGGGTTAGTCTCTGTGATATATACCTGTCTCTCCATCAGGTCCTATTTATATCACAGGCAAGGCTTAAATCTTTAGAATGGATAATTCTGGTATTGTTTGTCTTGAAGATACGCAGGTGGTCCACCAGAGTGGGGTCTGACAATACCTTGTATGCCAGGCATAGACCTCCCCTCAACAGCCTGTGGGAGACAGATTACAGGTATATGGCCTGGAGGCAGTCTGCACAGGACATGTTACTAACATCCTGTATTCTTTCAGTGAGGAACCTCTATAGCTATTCCAGTTGTTTAATATGCCTCATTCGGTACATACCAAAGAGGGCATTGTCTCATGAATGCCAAATACACTGGAAATATTACTTCCTTGCACCTAGATGCCATTGAATGATTTTCAAATTACTGCAGACAAGTGATAGTCAAAGGCATGATTTCTGTCTATGTGTGGCTCCGAGTCCCTGCCTACTGGGTCAGCCCTTAAGGGTATGTTGTCACTATGATAGTTAACAGGGGTGGATGACTTCCCAATGGATATTATTGTGCATTTCTTGGCATTTAGTTTTAATCCAGGACTCTGATACCAGTCATTTTTCTGTGTCAGCCCTTTCTGGAGAACATTTGTGTCAGTGGGAGATTCAATAACAGCTCCTAATTTGCAATCATCTGCAAATGTAGTCAGTCATAGGCCATTGAAAATGGCCTTGACTTCAGAGAAGTAAATGCCAAAAAGGAGTGGTCCAAGGACCAATCTCTGAGGGACTTGACTTGTGACTGGCTTCTTTGTAGAGGTGGATTGCTCAGTTCTAACTTCCTGGGTCATGTTTCTAAGACAGTTGGCTATCCACTGGGTGTCGTAAGGGTTTCCACCTAACCTTCTGAGTTTGTCAACAATGCCTAAGTGAGGTATTATTCAAATGCCTTGGCCAGGTCAAGGTAGGCAGTGTGTACCATTTTGCCCTCATCCATTTCTTTGGTGACCTTCTCAATGAAGTCCACCAGGTTGAATAGGCATCACCTGCCTTTTATGAAACCAAATTGGGTTGAGTCCAGTGTCTAGAGGTTTCCTATGTCATTAGTGATTATTTTTATGATACATCTTGTGACACCCCTGCACTGGCCCAGTAATCAGGGATCCTCAATCCTCACCCTGGTAACAGCTAGGGGATATACACACTGGGAGGATGACAAGTACACACAGAGTAAAGTGCAATTTCCCTTAAGAGCACAGAGATACAATCAGTCTAGGGCTGCTTTCTCCCTCTTTCTCCAGATCCCAGATAAGATTGCTCACTGGCATAGCTATAGGGTTAAGATCTCAGCTGAGTGGCCAAGCCATAACCTCCAGCACTCTCTCTGTTCAGCCAGTGCTTAGTGTCCCTGACCAAGTAGCTGACACACACATGCACTTTTTGAGGTTTGATTTAGATACAAACATACACACACTCCTGGGAAAGGCTAGCACAGGTTTATTAGCTATGCCCCCTTCTGCCCAGACTATAAGGTAGTTTCCACTGCCACCAATCACTGTTATCGGCTTCTTTTAAGGCCCTTAACAAAGGGTGTCCAATCTTACTGTGTAATGTTACTATTCATCCAAATGGTAATCTGACCAGGAGCAAGGCTATTTAGGGATGGACTGTACAGAGTCACCAAAAAGATATGCAAGTACTCTAAGAGCTTAAATATGTCTCACAAATATCAGTCACAAAGATAGGTTTGAATATATTTAATTATAGATAATAAAAGAACAAGACAATACTCAGTAAATCAACACAGTTACTTCAGAGTTCAAAATCACAGGAAATATTTAAAACAACATTGCAGGACAGTCTCAAATAAATAAATAAAGAAAACAGCTAAGCTATACTTTGCTACTATGCCCTATAAAACTTACTTACAACAAGGCAAGTGCAGATGTGCTGATGAGTGGATGTTCTTGCTAGGTCAAAGACAAAATACTAAATGTAGTCTCTTTCTGAGAGAGTCCTTAAATTAATATCAAATATTGCTGCTGGGTTAGCTTGGATGACATCACTTTTTGTCACATGACTTAAGTTCTCAAGCTAAACCCCTTTTGTCAAAAACTAATAGAATTTAACATCTCTGTGTAAAATATACGTATCTCTCAGATGTTTGAAGAACCTGGAAGTCATAAAACAATAAAACACTTCTGCATCTCATACCTAGTAATTACTTTTCTTCCAAGGTAATACAAAAACGTCTAGCTCTAGACATTGGTCCACTACTGAACTGAAACTGATAGATAACTTTTATAGCACAATTGTAAAACAATTTAATTTCAACTTTTTTTTCTTGATGTTTTGCAGTTAACCTTGTATGTTCTAGTTTCTACTGTTAAAACATATGCATTTACACAATTACATTAGCTTATATACACTTCTGTTCTAAGCCAGCAGGGCATGCTGTGGGTACATTTTAACTCAGTATACAACATACCCTGTTCAACACACACTTCTGTACTAGTAGTTTAATATACACATAACATATAGTTTTAAGACAAGAATATGAATCATGTTGTTATTCACAAATGACAAATGATTATTTTCAAAAGTCTAGATAGCTGTCCTGGCAGTATCTCCTTCTGTCACACTTCCATATAAATTATATTAATATTCACAGATGACATATAGTTATTTATAAAATTTCAGATAGCTGGGATGGCAGTATTTTCCTTGTGTCACATGTCTTTCCAAGGGGTTTGCATATGAGACTAGTGAGACTTATGTCTTTGTAGTTTCCAGGATCTGTAGACCGCCCATCTTTGTGGATTGGGATGGCTGTTGCGGTTCTCCATTCATGAGGTACAAAGGCTGTTTGGAGGTAATAGCTAAATAACAATTCAAGAGAGTCTGATAGGTCATGTTTTATGTTGTTTAGAAGGCATCCTGGGATATGCTCTGGGCCCATTGTTGCAGTTTTCTTGGCCTTAGAGAGAGCGTTAAGGACCTGTTCCCTAGTGATAGCAAGGTGAGTTATGTTTGATGTTATTTCCTGAGGGAAGGTTGAGGGGAAGAGAAGGGTAAAGTTGGAGCTGAATTTGACAGCCAGTAGGTTTGCTATCTCTCCTGGCTCAGTATGGGTAACTCCATTTACAATGAGCTCTGAACACAGTTGTGTGTTGCCTTTGAGGATGTGGACATAGCTAAAGAATGCCTTGTGTTATCCTTGGCCTGGGAGGCCAAATTTACCTCAGATTTGGCTTTGGTAGATTATATTTTCCTTTGAATTGTTTGTCTAGTTTGAGTGTTTTTATTCTGTTGAGTGCTGCACCACCTAATTTTGCCATGATTGTCTTCCTTCTGTTATATAGTTTATTGATGTTGTGATTCCAGCTTGTTTTTTGCGTTAGTTCTGTACTTCTTCCTAGTGGATATAGCTGCCTCTATGCGGCTGTTAACATGCTTGTATTGGATTTCTGTGAGCAGTTCTGCATAGGCAGCAGTGTTCTCTGGGATTATGGGGGCTTTAAATGTTGTCAGGTTATCACTCAATAGTAGGAAGTTAGCCTTAGAGTAGTTCCTGAATATTCCAGGATTAGCTAGGGTTTCAGGTTTTATTTTTACATCACAGGATACCATTTTATGGTCTGATTTTACCACAGAAGACATTACATTAGGGCATGTAGAGCACTCTCCCATATTAGTGAAGACCAGATCTGGTATGGTTGCACTCCTGGTTGGTGTACTGACAATCTGGTCCATGGAGTTTGTGTTTACAAAATCCAGAAATCTCTGTGCTTACATATTTGGTGTCATATAAGATTCCCAGTTAATACTGGGGTAATTAAATTTGCCCATGAATATGGTATTGGGTTGGAAGATATGTGTTTCCAATAAGTTTAAATACATTGTATGGGTATCCTGAGTCAAAGAGGGGGATCTATAGCTTGCAAAGAAGTGGTATTGGATTTTGCATTTGGCGATTTGAATGTGGAGAATCTCAAGTGCAATGTCCTGTTTGACCATCTTTGAGGTACATTTATTTCTGATGTAAATTGAGACACCTGCACCTTTAGTCTCTCTCTGTCTGTGTAGTAGCTGGTCTAAATGTGTGGAAGGCATTATAACCTTGCACTGCAAGTGTATTCTCCATGGTTTTAAACCATGTCTCAGTGAACGCTGAGACATAAGCATTCTCTAGAGTGAGGAGAGTTTCTAGGGAGTGGAGTTTTTTGTTTAGACTAGCATTAAGCAATAATACCTTTAGATTTTCTTGGTTTTGATTTGCTATGTCAGAAGTACTTTCAGTTTGGCTTTGCCTAAAAAAGGCATTGTGTGGGAAGACAATGTTTTAGCTAATATTTGAAAACTTAAAGGGCAGAGGCGCAGACCATCCCTGACAAAGCAGCGTGGTCTGTTGACCATCTCCTTCCATGCTGACAAACATTGCACCCCCTTAGAATGACATCAGAAACTAAATTTATTATTAAAGTCACTCATCTTTTGTTCATATTGTGGCATCATTCTTGGAGAAGGTAAAATGCTGCTGAATTCTAGGCTCATACCAGCTGTGACACATATTTCGAGAGCTCTGTAATGTCTCTCTTCATATAGTCTAGCAGGTACGTTTCAGGTCATTTACAACCACATGGACTATGACTGAGTCACACATACACACACACACACACACACACACACACACACACACACACACACACACACACACACACACACTATATTTGAAGGGTGGACTCACTAGGCTAGTTGAAATGGAAGAAGGAGGAAAGTATATTGAACCAACTTGCTTTTGAGTAAGGGAGAAAGAAACAAAGCACTGATATTTTTAATTTGGAGACAAAGTTTGTACTTTAAACTAGTGCATCTAACATTTTAATTAAAACTATTAAAAGTCATGAAAGCTTTTCACTCTGCTCATCTTTGCCATATTGCAGATATGCTACAGATGTGATTAGACACTCTATCCTCCCTGTCCTTTGCCCCCTCTACTATTGCCTGGTTCAAAAACTAGGTGTGCTATGACCTCTACTGCCAATTACCATAGGAGTACCACAAGGCTCAATATTGGGGCCATTATTATTCTCCATTTTCACCAACAAACTGCACACCTCCACCCACCATGCCTCACTTATACAGTATGCAGATGATTCAACGCTACTCTGCTCAGCCCCATCCCTAACCACTTTACAGCAATTTACCCAGGAATACTTCAACTACATGGAAAGATGGATTACTGATATCCAATTTGTCCTAAATCCAAATAAGATCAACTTACTCCTTTTTACCCCCAACAAATCTAAAACCTCTCCTCTTTCCTTCACTATCACTTCCAGTAATGGCACTGTAATTTCTTCCTCTCCCCAAACTAAACTCCTTGGTGTAGAAATAGAGAAAAATCATCACTTTAATGCCCATATTTCTCAAACCATCAAAAAAGTTCATAAAAAAATGGGAACTCGATACAGACACAAAAACTTCCTATCAGATCAAGCACAGGTCAACCTAGCCCAAACCCACGTATTGTCTACCCTAATGTATGCAGCACCAATCCTAACCCAGGTCAGGAAATTGGACCTAGACAAACTTGCATCATGTTACAATAAAATTCCGAAATTTGCCAATAACTCTGTAGAAGCCATCACTGCCTAGCCCTAAAGGAACTACAGTGGCTAGAACTTCCTCATTTACTTAGTTACCACCAACTAGTTCTTGCTTACAACATTCTAAGGCATCCTCACAAAACTCCAGCACTAAACCAACTACTGACCCAATACTCAGCAAATCGTCCTCTCCGTTCTACCAACAACACTCTCCTGTGTATCTCAAATACTAATAACACTGCTGGCAAAGCTCTATTCTCTTATACCATAGCTAGAAAGTGGAATAACCTTCCCCATAATGTATCTTCTGCATCATCTATAACACAGTTTAAAAACTCACTTAAGTCACATCTTATCGATTCCTGGGTCTATCCATGCGTTACATAAATACTTTCCTTCTCTCTTCCACTCCTCACCTTCCTCACTACTTCTTCTTACTGTCTTCATGCTACAGTATTGGAAACTATTCAGTTGACTGCCATCTGGGGCCAAATGTTTCTGCAATTTAAGCTTGCTAAAAACAAATCCATTGTAGATATGTATTATTTCTTGTGTGTTTTTTTTTGCTTGTCTTATGACGTTTTGCAATTATTGTTTAATTACTGTGGAACATTTCTCCCTGGGCCTCCACTGTAAATGGACCTCATTCCAGTCAGACTTTCTCAGTCAACAAATGTACAATAAAACAAATAAAAATAAACTAAATGAATAAAATGGTTAGCTGTATTCACAATATCAATTAATTTAGTTTACTTCCTTCTGTGCTAGCTGGTTTCTCGCAGTGTTGTCCCTCACAATTTGCCTCTGATTTTTTTTTATACAGCTGAACCCCCACATACATGCACACTTCTTCAATATCCCCTATTTTATCCTGGGGTCAGAAGGTTCAAACAGGAATCCAGTCTTGATAGAACATCAGACAGTGCTTATAAAGAACTATTTATTGCTTCCATTTTTATGTCAAACAAGTGACTGCTGCAGTGTGTGTGTGTGTGTGTGTGTGTGTGTGTGTGTGTGTGTGTGTGTGTGTGTGTGTGTCTGTGTGCATCTGTGTATGTGTGTGTGTGTGTGTGTGTGTGTGTGTGTGTGTGTGTGTGTGTGTGTGTGTGTGTGTGTGTGTGTGTGTGTGTGTGTGTGCACTCTTCTGTGTCCCTGCCTATATCTACCTGACTGTAAGAGTTGTGCAAGTGCTTGTGTGTATGTTTCAGTCCAGGATTTGATAGTCAACAAGCACCAAAAGCTGTAGCAATACTCAGTGAAAGTAATCCAACAACCAACTGAAGTCTATTGTTTATTAATCAAAAAATAATAAAAGTTGAGTGCTTTTGTTCTAACATATCAGAACTTCTTCAGAACTGATTAAATCTCATTAACAGCAGGTTAAAACAGTAAAACTCATAAAATCACAGTGGTAATTCAATAAACACTATATGGAGCGATTCTGCATGTAGGAATAGTGTTGCGGCCGACCACGAAATATTCCTGCCAAGCGATCCAGAAAACAGGGCTGGGGGTGTGCACAAGTGTGCAAACACAGTGTGGACACAGAAGCAATCATGGAATGCAAATCACCTCATCTGCTGGTGAAAACCATGGAAATTAGGTGATTTTGCAATCCAGAAACCAGAAAGCCATCCGTGTAGGTGCTATGTCTGCAGGAAAAATGTATGTGGTTAGTAACTGTGCACTGGAATGTAAAAATAAAACAGAGGCTGTGACAGGCCAAATAAAAGCATGCATTAGGTGCAGTAGGCATGCAAATGGCCAAAACTATGTCCATTGACATTTAAAAGTGATGCAATTAATGAAAAATCACACTTTTTTATCACATATACCACGTTTAAGTGGCGAGCAGTGACATGCAGACACGTTAATTTAAAAAAAAAATTAAAATTGTAAAGTATGACATTTAAAGTTATACTGAATTTTCCCATTATACTGGCCAGTATGCAGTCATACAATGGTAGGTTATAGTGGTTGCTAAGGACATAGGCTCTGGTGTAGTGCAGTATCTAGGGTGTATGCAATTAGGTGTATGTAAATGAGCTGTGTATTGAATAGCAAAATGGGCCACCATGCCCGTAGGTACTAACTATGTAAGGACTAGAACCATGGGAGTGTAGGCAGAAGAGACAGCTGACATGAAAAGGGGGTGTGTCACAGTATGGATAAGCATATTGGAGCTTAGCAACACCTGTTTGCACTCAGCTAAGCACAGCTAAGTTGGGGGGGGGGGTCTGAGGCTGCTAAGCTGTGCTTAGCTAGTTAAAAAAAAGCTAAGCGTGCTTGTGTACAGGGGAGCATCAAATCTGCTGAGCAATGTTTACACTGAAGCCATGGGTTTGAGCGGTGCGGGGCTTAGAAGTGGAGGAAATTGAAAAAAGAAAAAAACAAAAATAAAAGGAAATATCTTAGAAAAGTCAATCGACTATAAATTAATAATACACTCTCTGCCACTCACAGTGGCCCATTCATACCCCTCAATAATATAGCTGGCAGGTTGACTGTATCATAGTCAGCCAATCACACAGGCTGCATCTGCAGTGCACCAGTATAAAGTATCAAACACCCTTCAATCTGATTTTCCCACATACTCTGCACCATTGGAGTACACACTTGGGAATTTTAACTGACAAAATGATACAATTGCTGCTGCTGCTTTGCTACATCTCTACGTACTACAGACTGAGGGCAGTGATGATGATGATGATGCTGACAACTGGCCCAGACTGAGGAGGAGAAGAGTGTTCAAGCCCAGGGTAACCTTTCAGGGGCTACATGAGCTGGATATAGTAGAGCACTACAGGGTAGACAGGGACGTATGACAGGAACTCACCGAGCTCTGCCGCCATCACCTCAGACCCAGAGCCATCAGAGGGAACCCATCCCAGTGGAAACAAAGGTATGTGTAGCCTTAAGAATACTAGCTACAGGTACTTTCCAAAGACCTACTGGGGACATCATGAGAGCCTCACAGGCATCTGTAACAAGGGTACTCCACCAGTTCCTGGATGTCATGCTAACACATGCCAGTGAGCACATTTATTTCCCCAACACCCTTGAGGAGAGGACCACCAATATTTGTCTCTTCCACCATGTAGCACACTACTCAGAGGAACTGGGTGCCATAGACTGCACTCATATCAAAGCACCACCTGGTAAGGAGGATAAAGTCTATGTCAACCGCAAGGGCTATCACTCCATCAACTGCCAGGTTGTGTGCAATGCCTAGGGCATTAACATCAATATGTGTGCTGGCAGCCCTGGCAGTTATCATGACTCCCACATCTGGCACTCATCACAGCTGTATCAGACATTTGGCACGGGGGACATCCCATATGGCCATCTAGTGGTTGATGCTGGGTATGCTCTGGAACCGTGGCTGATGACATCCATCAAAAATGCACACACTCACTGAAGGACATCATAATGAGGCACACGCACAAACTAGGAACATTGTAGAGTGTGTGTTTGGGCTGCTCAAGTCACAGTTCCGCTGCCTTGACATATCTCATGGGACCCTGTAGTGCTCTCCAGCCACATGTGCACATGTGTTCATAGCATCTGCCATGCTACACAATATGATCCTGCAGAAACAGCTGTGGCAGGAACATCACAGGGAAGGGACACACAGTCCCCCACCATTGCCAAGGTCCCCACAGGCACAGGGGTCTCACAGGAGGGACCCCCTGAGCCTGTCCCTGTAGGCAGACATAGGCATGCCCAGTAAGCCCTGGTGTTGGCAAAGAGGCAATGCATAGCACTTACACTGACACCCTAGGGACCCATGGACTGACACCTCACTCTGACTTACACACACAATAAAAAGGATGCCACACACATCACACTAACTGTACCTTACCATGTATAGGCTGTGTACTGTGTGCATCCGACAGAGTCAGCCCTGAAGCACTGTACTCACAACTGCTACAGGCACAAGATAAGTCACTCATCTTGACAACAAATGAATGGAGTATCAGACTGTGGTGGCATATCTATGGTATTGCTGCATGTATGCAAGGGAATGGGGTGGGCTACCAGGATAGTAGCAAACAAATGACAGCTATGTGGGACAACAGGAAATGTCCGCCAAATACTGGCTACCCCAAAATATGCAGTAGTCCCCAAGGTGGCAAAGCTCACTGCAGTATATGTGGGGGACTAATAAACTGCAGGGTCATAGGTCACATGCATGGATGTCAATGTTGGAGTCCCATATACACCTCTCAGCCTCTCTCAGCAAGTCATCTGTACAAAGCCATGATGAAATGTGTGGCAAAGGTGCACAAATAGGGACAGTTATGAAATATTGCTCTTACAAATGTAGTGATATTAGAACAGGTCTTGCAGTTGCATTAAGTCTCTGATGGGTAAGAAGTCTGAAACTCAAATGTCTGTCATTACTTTTCTAACATTGGGCTTTAATGATATGCCATTATTTTTCAAGACAACCACAATACTATGATAAATGGACCCAAAATATGAGGCAAACATTTGGACAGTCTGTGGAAATGTGTTCAGTTGAGAGGTATGCCCCCCTTCCCCCAACACACCCGTGTTCCCATAGAAATGCAGTAACATTTATGTTTGTAGGGTAATAGCAGCAGACCACACATTCCCACAGCTGTCCCAATCAACTTGTTAACTTGTTCCATGCCCATAATATGCAGAGGTCAATGTGCTATGTATGTGCATGGTTAATACTGTCAGGAAGTAGGCAGTCCTTACTGTTGGCTGTTGTGGCTTAGTGGTCTAAGTACAGTACTGTGGCTGACATGGTCTATGGTTCCAGACTGGCCATGCCAACTCTTTTGCATGTCAGCTACACCTACAGTAGCAGTTGTACACACTGTCCAGAAGTAAATGTTTATTACTGCAGGAAAGCTGGACAATGGAGGGACAGGGGGCCAGCAATATGGACAGTACAAGCTCGGAATAACCTACACAGTGCCTAGTAGAAAAGCAGGTTGTGACAAGTCAGTGTAGTGCCATGTTATAAATGGCTGCCACGTTACTGTGTCAGTACTGACAACAAGTCAGTGAGCACCATCCACATCCCTTGAATGACAGGGTTTCACAGAATGGCCACACGTATGCCTCATATATCTGTTCTGCTTGTCATAATATCGCATTTGTGAATAAAATGAAACATTCACACTTAAGGTCCAGAATTCCAAATGGCAAAAGGCAGAGCAACAAAAATATATCCGAACCACCACGCTGATAAAATGCTCCAAATTTATTAAAACAGTATGTAAGCACTTTTAGGTTAAAAACCCTTCTTCAGACAACATACACAAAATCTGAACAGATTTTAAAATACACCATATCCAATCAAAATTCAATACTGAATCCTCCTACTTTTTAGGGTGGGTTTAATAGGAATAACACCATTCATATCCGGGGCTCTATCAGCACCGAATTCAATAATCCACTTGGTCTCATTATGCTCTGTTAGGTTATTTAAATCACCCCATTTTCAACATTTTAACGATCTGCAACACCATGAAATTAAGTGTATGCCCATTGTTGTTACTCGCATGTTGATATAAGGCATTGTGAATATTGCCTGTACATATAGCTGACATGTGTTATAATATCCTATCTTTTAAATTATAATTTGTTTTTCAAATATAGAATGAACAACACTCATTACAGTGGGCCAAATATATATAACATTACTGGTGTGACAGTCTGCATATTGACCCAATGAATATCTATTCCTTATGACTGGATGAATGACTAAATTGGAATTTCTAATGTACTGACAGGCTTTGCAGTGTCTACAGGGAAATGTGCCCTGTCACCCTATTTAAGGTTGTCTAACTATGTGTTGATCATTACACAACAAGTCCTTCAAATTCTTGCAACATTTAAAACTGAAAAGAGGTTGCTGGGAGTCCAATTCCTTTAGTTTATCATCCGTTAACAAAATGTTCCAGTTTTGTTGAATAATGCCACATATGCCTCCCTCCATTGTTATTTTAACTCAGATTAACATGTAATGGTTGCCTATTTGAGCTTTCAACTTCCTTGTTGGTCACAATGATATTTTCATAAAACCATGGTTATGCCCTATGTGATCTTTCCTTATTGCTCTCATAAAATACACACTGCATAACATTTTTCTTATACCCTCTTTTGCTGAAATTATCCATTAATTCCATCGATTTTTGTCTAAAACATTCATCATTGGTACATTGTCTGGATGTTCTGTAAAATTGTCCTTTAACAACATTCTCAAACAAATACCTGGGCTGCATGCTATCATATGCTAAAAGGTTATTTTTCCAGCATTCCTTTCTATATAATGTTTCTATCTTCCTTTCCCCATTCTTAAATAATCGAACATCCAGGAAATCTATGCATGTGTCAGAGCATGAGACACTAAACTTTAAAAAATATTTTGTAGTTTCCAAATAGGTAATAAACTGATACAACTCCTGTTGTTTACTCACCCATAGCACAAACATGTCATCAACAAAACGAGCATAATATGAAAATTACATTATTATGTTTTGGAATACTAAACAAAGGAATGTTTTTCAAAATTTAACTTTGGGACAGAGACAGTCATTAAGGTTGCTTATGAGTAATAATGACATTATGATAAAATCTGCTGACAAAGGGGGAGCTGCGGTAGTGATGAACAGTGAATTCTACCATAATAAAGTGCTGCAAATGCTGGGTGATACTAACACTTACCAGCAAGTTACCCCTATTCAAGTTAATATGATAAAAAATAAGGTTAAACATGAAATATTTAACCTTAAACAGAGTAATCAGATTAATTAGGATGTTTTTAAGTTTGTATGGGTTGAATATCTGGTCATTCCATTATTTAAAGCCCTCCCTAAGATACATAAAGATCCTAGGAACCCATCCCTATGGCCGATTGTATCTTGCAGGGATTGGGTTACCAAAATGCCTCCATATGAGTGAAATCAAAATTAAAGAAATGTATAAATTCTATACCTAGTGGATTGAAAGATACGGCACATTTTTTACTGTCTTTGTATATACACTTGTACTCTAATGTTGATTGTAATGATTGTTTGCTTGCGACATTAGACATAAACAATTTGTTCATGGTTATATCAAAGTGATATGGATTGTTAGCTGTAGAAATATTTCTGAAACAGGCTGCAGTTTTGAATCAAACTGATATTAACAATGTTTGTTCATTGTTGGATTGTGTTTTGAGTAACAGCATATTTGTTTCTATCGTCAGAATAGAGATATCGCAATCGGCACACCCTTTGCAAATTTGCATGCAAACTTAGTATTAGCATACTGGGAAGATCAAGTCATATTTAATGTAGTACATCCATGGAAGAAGTTATTGAGCTATTATGCTTATTTTGTTGATGACGTGTTTGTGCTATGGGCGGGTACACGAGAGGAGTTGTATCAGTTTATTACCTATTTGGAAGCTACAACAGATTTTTTAAGGTTTAGTGTCTCATGCTCTGACACATATATAGATTTCCTGGATGTTCGATTATTTAAGAATGGGGAAAGGAAGATAGAAACATTATATAGAAAGAAATGCTGGAAAAATAACCTTTTAGCATATGATAGCATGCAGCCCAGGCATTTGTTTGAGAATGCTGTTAAAGGATAATTTTAGAAAACATCCAGACTATGTACCAATGATGAATGTTTTAGACAAAAATTGATGGAATTAATGGATAATTTTGGCAAAAGAGGGTATAAGAAAAGTGTTATGCAACGTGTATTTTATGAGAGCAATAAAGAAAGATCACATAGGGCACATTTCTGGAAATAGCATTGTGAACAACAAGGAGGTTGAGAGCTCATATAGGCAACCATTGCATGATAATTTGAGTTATAGTAACAATCTGGGAAGGGTATATGTGGCATAATTCGACAAAGTTGGAGAATTTTGTTAACGGATGATAAACTAAATGAAACTGGTCACCCAGCAACCTCTTTTCAGTTTTAAATGTTGCAAGAATTTGAAGGACTTGTTGTGTATTGATCAACACATAGTTAGACAACCTCAAATAGGGCGACAGGGTATATTTCCCTGTAGACACTGCAAAGCCTGTCAGTACATTACAAGTGACAATTTATTTATTCATCCAGTCACAAGGAAGAGATATTCACTGGGGCAATATGCAGACTGTCACACCAGTAATGTTATATATTTGGCCCAGTGTAATAAATGTTGTTCATTCTATATTGGAAAAACAAATTGTAAATTAAAAATAGGATATTACAACACATCTATGTGGAGTACATCATCATGGAACTCATTAACAGATACATTGGGAACCTTCAAACACTGGACCCTACCCAGTTTGGCTTTGGCGATGTCAGCTATACATATGGGCAATATTCACAATGCCTTCTATCAACATGTGAGTAACAACACTGGACATACATTTAATTTCCTGGTGTTGCAGACTGTTAAAATGTCCAAAAGAGGGGGTGATTTTAATAACCTAACAGAGTATAATAACACCAAGTGGATTATTGACTTAGGTGCTGATATAGACCCAGATATGAATGGTGTTATTCCTATTAAACCCGCCCTAAAAAGAAGGATAGTTCAATATTGATTTTGATTGGATATTATGTATTTTAATATCTGTTCAGATATTGTGCATGTCTGAAGAAGGGTTTTAACCTGAAAGCACCTCCATACTATTTTAGAGCATTTTATGAGCATGCTGGTTCAGATATGTTTTTGTTATTCTGCATTACATTGCATTTGCCTGCCAAACTTTTTGCAAAACAATAAAGGTTGATGTGAAAACATCAATGACAGACAGTTGAGAAGCAAATGACATACAATTAAGAGAATGCACGCTAATACAAAACTGTTCTACCAACTCTTTACGTTTGGAAGAGCAATATTAATACCCTGTCCCCATGTCCGAAGCTGTGTCTGACTGCTATATGTGGGCTTGTCCAGATGTCAAGTCTGTAAGAGTTTGACACCTATAGCCAACATGTAACCTTATAATAACATTGCAACACAAACCATCTGAGGGCCACAGCAGATGTAGGAGTGCAATGATGGACAACCTGCTAAACAGGTATAGTCAGAGGTGTGAAGACCGTAACCCTGTGTGTGATGTTACAACTTCTACCCCATTGACACCATAACTACAAATACATAGCAGCAATTGTGGACAAAGCCTGTGACTGGACTACAGAAGGACAAAGAGACACATATAAAGAGAAGGGGAACCACTGGCCAGACAAACAGTGAATGTGCACACCAAAACAATTTGTACAGTAACATAGCTTCCCTGCAGTGTATGGAGTCAGTAAACAAATGTCTGTCAGCGGTTCATCACATTACTCTATACTGATCTGCCACTGACATATCAGGAAATCACAGTGCTATGTAGAATAAACCACACTTATTATGGAAAACTCTGCTCAGTCCAGTGCACTCTATAGCCACACCAGGATATGACTCACTTAATAAGGATAGCACACAGCCAAAAGATCCCCAACCAGTATCTCACTGAGGTGCTGGACTGTTTATATAGGTTCATCAGCCAATCAGCTGTAGCACACACAATCTTGGACTGGAGTACATCTAGCTCTGGAATGGAGTCCACTCTTACTATTGAAGGTCATACTGGGCATGCTCCTATACTTTGAGAATTACACAGCCCATGTCTAAGCCCACATCTGACTATACAACTAGGTTGTCCATATATGTCTTTGCATACAGACAGCTGTGTACATCTTAGCTGTCTCTCCCCAGCCCCATCAGACAGGATTACCCTCATCTTTCTGTAGGTGGCACATATGTGAGATATACGCATCTGTTGAGTGTGATAGATATATATATATATAGGTAACTTATACAAATATAGCAATTATAGACAGGCAGAGACATGGGGAGAGAGAGAGAGAGAGACAGACAGAGACACACACACACACATATATATATATATATATATATATATATATATATATATATATATATATATATAGAGAGAGAGAGAGGCATAGAGAGAGAGAGAAACACCTTGAAAGGCATAGAGTGATGTCCTGCTGCAGCCATTTGCACACCAATTGCAACCAGTGGCACATGCCAGTATGAAGGTGAGCACCAGTGTATAACAGTAGTGAGGTAGGGGTTGTAATCTCACATCACCCACTCTGTATGTGTGTGTGTGTGTGTGTGTGTGTGTGTGTGCGTGCGTGCGTGCGTGTGTGTGTGTGTGTGTGTGTGTGTGTGTGTGTGTGTGTTTATAGGTTAAAGCATTTTGAGGCCTTTTCTCCCTAATACACCTCCTATTGCCCTACAATACAAGGCCTGCTGATGCCATTCACCTTAGAAGCACCTTTGGATACCCTTCAGCTATGTAAGCTCCATGGTGCATGGGGCATGTATGTAGCACTGTAGTGCATAGAACTAGGTATTTAGGGATTGTAATGACAGCACTGGCAATTGTGTGTGTTTCTAGGTTAAAGCATTTTGAGGTATTTTCCACCCATTAAACCTCCCATTGCCTTACTTTACAATCCCTGCTGATGTCATTCACCTTAGAAGCACCTTTGGACACCCTTCTGCCATACAAGCTCCATGATGCATGTGATAAGTGCATAGCACTACAATACATACAACTAGATAGGTAGGGGTTCTAATCTCAGCACTGGCAAGTGTGTGTGTGTGTGTGTGTGTGTGTGTGTGTGTGTGTGTGTGTGTGTGTGTGTGTGTGTGTGTGTGTGTGTGTGTGTGTGTGTGTGTGTCTGTTTGCAGGTCAAAGCTTGTTGAGGCTTTTTCCACCCAGTAAACCCCCATTGCCCTACTTTACAAGGTCTGCTGATGCCATTCATCTTAGAGGCTCCATTGGTTAGGCTGTAGGTACATAATGGCACACGTGGTAATGGTGCAGCACTATAGTTCCAACAAGTAATAGAGAGGGATTCTAATCTCAATTCAGGCAACAGTAATACTGTGTGTGTGTGTGTTGGTTATATAATTTTAAGGCCTGTTGACCCCCTCCCCATGACATTACTTTAAAGGGCCTGTTGATGTCATCCACCTTAGATGCCCCATTTGAAACTCTACAGGCCATACCACTCATCTGTACAGATGTATGCAGAATGTCCAGATGTGTGCAACATATATGTGGTCTGTGTCTTATAACAATAGGGTTTTCTGTCAAATCATTGGCAAATCCATGGGAGTTAATGTCACAAATAATGACAGACATGTCAGCTTCAGATGTCATACCCTTCTGAAACTTCATGTCTGATACAAAACCTGTTACTCTATCACTTGTCTAGGTTTGTAAGAGCAATATGTGAGAAATGTCCCTATTTTGCAGGGTTAATCCCACCATTCCTGAAGGCATTCCCAAGAATAATTGCTGTAAGAGGTTGTGAGTTATGTCTACAATGTATAACCTCCATGGTGCATGCTATACATACATAGCACTTTAGTACATACAAGTAGATAGGTAGGTGTTCTAATCTAACTATTGCCAACTGTGTGAGTGCATGTGTTTCCTTATGCATATCCCCTGTGGTTCTTTTGTCTGTGTGTATGCGATGGTTATACCATTTTGTGTGCCTGTTCCACCCTGGTAACTCCCCCGTTACCAACCTACTCAGGACCCCTACAGATGTCATCCACCTTAGAAGCACAGTTACACATTTTTAACACAAAGGCACTGTGGCACATGCAATAGTCATGTTGGTCTGTATTGTACATAACAAGATAGGTAGGTGTTCTAATCTGAAAAGTAGCAACTGTATGTGCATGTGTATTTCAATGCATGATCCATTGCAGCAGTGTGTATGTGTTTGAGATGGCTCTACCATGTTAAGGGCCTGTTAAACCCTACTGGCAATCCTAACAGCATCTGCAAATGTCATCCACCTGAATAGTAGTGGCAGACACTGCAAAACTATAAAAGCTCTGTGGTGCTTGTGTTATGTATATAACACTATTGTATGTAAAACTAGGCAGGTAGAGGTTCTACTGTCAATAAGGGCAGGTCATGAATGTGTGTGTGTGTGTGTGTGTGTGTGTGTGTGTGTGTGTGTGTGTGTGTGTGTGTGTGTGTGTGTGTGTGTGTCTGTGTGTGTGTGTCCGTGTATCCCCTTGCAGCAGTGTAACTGTGTTATGGCCAACAGCATACCTCTCAACCGCTCACAGAAAGACAACTGATTAAAGTCATACAGAAAAGTGGGGCAAAGGCCAAACACTGAGCACAACCTTCACACATTACTGTGACATGCATGGACAGTACATACCAGAACAGGTTGTGCAATTTGAATGCATTTTCCAAAGTGTATGAATTGTGATATGATAATATCCATCATTAATCTCTAATGTTAGTCTTTCATGATTTTCCACCAATTTGCCAGAAAACCAAAATGTAATGACAAACGGAAATAAATTATATGGAAAACATCAGGACATTCTGCAGAAATATGTAGAGGTGAGAGATATGGCCACCATCTGTACCACCCTGCAGGTTGCAGTCTATGTTTGGCAAGGTGTGACCTGTGACAACTCAAACAATACAGAGGTCCCCAGAGTGTAGGACAACAAACATTTCATAAACTTGTCTAATAATTGTATAGGACAGTTATTGCACATCAGAAGCACCTTAATGTCATGACAAATAGTGTAAGGTAAGGTAATGCCACACAAAGAAACTGTCATATTAGCAAACCAAAGTATATCCTGTGTGTTGCACTTGCCATGGGCATGGTATGTCTTGCCAACTGTCATGTTACTACAAGACGTGTCCCACAGTCTATATTTGGCAAGGTGGCAACCACAATCTGTGTTGCCTATGTGCGTGCAATATGTAGACATGTGAAGGTCCTGTGACTCCCTGCTGCCCCCAGTGACCCACATGCATCTAGGCATGAATGCTAACTGCCACCACACACATATATAGGTACTTCCTAAGGCTGTGTCAACTGTAAGTAGTGTGCAGTCTGTCATTGAACCACAAACTGCTGTTAATACACTGCAATGCACCATACAGTGGGTATGGAATGGTGGCAAGGTCCTGGCCTCAAGCTGAATGCAGACAACAGTGTCAGTGTACCATACAGCAAGAACATGGCTCCACTATTTCCACATTAGCAGTAACCCCATAAACACACAAACACTACAATGACAGACCTGGATACTCATCATGCTAACAATGTTGAATTCAGGCAACAAGTAGTGGCAGTGGTCAGAAAAGGCTTCTATGTGGTTCACCACATAAGTGAAGGGACTGCATCCAGACAAAGGGTGGACATTACCTCTGAATAGTCCTCAGTCAGTACAACAATACATTAGCAGCATGGCTGGTCGTGCTATGCACCGACGCAGACATCTGCAGAAACTGTAAAGGCTATGTTAACACCCACAAAGGTCATCCATGGCCCTCAACACTGATTCCATGCAGACAGCTTCTAATCAGTACTGCCCCAGTGGTTATTGGTCAGGTTGTCCACATGTGTCTGTGGCATGCCTAGATGGCAACGTTGTGATCAGCTTTTCAACAGCTGCCCCATATACGAGAGTATAACTCTGTGTGCTACCGGCACGACAGGCCTGAATCACATATGACACAGCACAATAAGCTGGTGGCGAGACAGGTTTGTCATCTAGAGGCTGCCCTGTCTCACAAATGCACTCCCCAAACATACCAAACACAGTACCATGCAGACCCTCATCAACTGCTTCAAGGTTAGTGGATGGGAAAAAAATATAAACATCTGTCCCAGGGGTCCAACCTGTGTCCATCAATGCCATGGCCAACAGATGCTGATTGATGATTGTGTTGGGGGGTGAGGTAAGGGACCCAGGTCCAGTACTCTAGTAACCTCCTCTGTAACTATGAACCTGTGAGCCTAAGGAACACCCAGGTGACATGTATCAGGACTAGCTTATTGTGTCAAGGGGTATGCATGCAAGGTTATGCTGTTTGCCCCCATTGTCCCCCACACACTGTTCCATGCATACCTTGGCAATGAAAAAGTGTCCATGTTGCCACCCCACCATCTTGAGCTTCTGTAATGGCAGCATCTCACCGTGACTTACACATGCAGCCACTTGGAAATGAAACAGAATAAGATCTGTGAGACAACAGTTAGTCAGCAGTACTAACAGCAATAAAGCATTATGGCACAAAGGTACATACACGTTGATGTGTACGCATGACAATTGGCAGTAGACAGTACCTTACATTGCATAACACTACTACACTACAAATTGCCCTTACTTGTGCATTAGACACATATTACCATGTCCCTGCATCGATGGTAAGGATAGCAGGGATGTGGCACAGGTATCATGACATACACAGGGTGTGATGTGTGGTTACCAAAGGCCTAGGCTGTGACATACAGTTGGAGGTGTGTTGGTCAGCTGGGCCATGGACAGGAGCTGTCTGCATCTGTCTGTGACCTGCATGTGATAGTGATGTGTGAGTGTGTGCATGCACACAGTCAAGCCATGTGCTAGCCCTACATAAGGGCATATTAAGGGCATGTTGGATAGCTGTGGAACATACATGGCAAAATGTATAGTTCACCAACTCTGGCCATGAACACAGGAACTGGTTCTACCAGACGTCACACTGGCACCACCATGCTCAAGGCCAGATGTGGTGCTACTTCTTGATGGTGACTGGTGTCTGCTGGCTCTGTGTCCCTCATAGGACTGCCAAGGACCATGTGCCCATGGCTTGCCATGTTGTGGTGGGGACAGCAGCACTCCCTTTGATAGTGCTGGTGGTACTGCCACCACGGGAGTGTGAGTGTGCATGGCCATGTGGGCTCTCAGCTGATGTTGTTACTGAGCTATGTCCAAATGTCCAACACCCTACTCCCACCACATGTTCAAGCACAGACATTGCACGGTTAAGGACTGACAATTTCTCACCCCACTGTCTATCCACTACATCAGCAAAATGATGTAAGGCATCACCAATGCCATGGAGGGAGTCATGCGTGCCAGGCAGTGTTGCATCCATGACCCTGAGCATCCATCTGGTGTACTGTTCGCAATGTGCTTGTGCCTCCATGACAGACAAAACATGCATCGGCTGTGACACCTCTGACAGGGGCTGGATGGGCAGCAGTCCTCCTTCTTGCACCCCTGTCAATCTGCCTGTGTGAGACCTCACCAGCTGTCTGGCTATGGCCAGTGTCTACTGTTTCAGATGCCATAGTTGCCACACTACCCTGTTCAATGCCAACACCCTCTGAATGCCCAATATCTGTGGCTGCTGGGGAGTGGGTAAATGTGGGCATACTGACCATGTGCAGGGACATTGGGGTGGAAGTGGGATTTCAACCAATGGGACAAATTCATACCCCAACAACCCCACCTGTGCCTCAAAATGGCCACCATCATCATCAATGCTCAATGAGACACTGACATCAAGTTGTGAGGGGGACACACTCCAACCCCCATGGTCACCTGTGAGGGGAAGACAACATGACTACATTAATTTCTGCACTATAATGTTTGATGATCCACACACACACACACACACACACACACACACACACACACACACACACACACACACACACACACACACAAACACACACACAGACACACAGGTGAGGTGTCAAAAAAGGCATTATACAGACCACACCTTCTGACTGATGCCATGCACAACACACAATCAGACCACAACAGATACATTCTGGACAAGCCCTCAACAACATTCAGTGCAGACATTTCCAGTTAATGTTGCTAGTACTATACACTTGTGAGATATATGAGAAGTCGGAGTATGTGATAGACCTCCACTTAACACACACAGTGCATCCGTGCATACAATAGTAATGCACCCCGGTATAGCACAGTGGTAACACCTATACCAAACTACATGGGAATATGTTACAGTCCCTGCAAATATGCTACTGTGATTACCAATGTGATGCACTGCAGTGAACCCCACCACAACTGAACATGGAACATATTATAATATGGTTATGCTTAACAGTTTTGTGCATAGCAAACTGTCAGCCCTTAACATGCCTAGGTTATAGATGACCCATAACATGTTAGCTCACACTCACCAGCTACAGGTTGATATTCCCCGGCCACACCAGAAGTACCAATGGAGTTGTGGGGGAGAGGTTTTGTCAGCACACACGCATGCATATGGCAATGGTATAGGATAATATGCGCATTTATTAACATGCACAGTACAAGCTGTGATACTATGCAAATTGCTGACATTCACAATATGTGTGCACATGTGTGCATTACAAAACCCCAACCACAGATGCAGACTGACCTAACATATTCATACAGGTATGCAGAGGCTGCCACTATGAATGCTACACTATTAACATGATGACCACTGGAGGCTTATCTGGACACTCTTTGGCTGTAGACTCTGTGCCACCCCACCTCCACGGCATATGTACAGATGATTTCCTGTGAGCTGGTGGCTGACACCAAGTTTGTCAGGAAATCCTCTGTGGCTGAGAATTGTGGTTGTGTAGCAGGCCCTCCTCCTGTGCCAACACAGTCCCTGGCCACAGCAGTGGCCCTTTGCCATGCATGGTGTATGAGATCAGTAACACAGTGTCAGATTTGTTTGTAGCTCCTGTCATAGTGGCCCACATTATTCACTGTTGCTACCAGGTCTGCCCACAGGGCAGTGCATTGTTTCTGATTATGGCAACTCCTTAATAACAGCACAAAGTGATAGAGTCTCAGAGCAATGATAATTGCAGCGGTGTCAGCTTCTGAGAAGGCTGGGTTGTGTCTCCTGTACATTCCATCAAAAGACATGAACAGGGAAAGACATCACAGGACTGCATACATTGCTCACCATTATGTACAGACCCTGCACATCCACTTTTGTGAGCACTATCCACTGCTAGCCCCCACATCATACTCCCACCATCTATAAACACAGTATGTCTGTGGGTTTCAGCAACAAACTGGCAGTACAGCATGCTTTTCACCCCTGATCCTGATGTTTCATGCTACTTGCTGCATGTGCTATGAGGTGTTGCACTGCATGTAGCTGTTGCACCTATTACTGCTTGCTCATAGGCTGTCTACATGGTCTGCTGTGGTGTCAGCCTCCTACTGTAATAGTAATAATCTGGTCTGTAGGCCCACCCCTCAGGTCTCCTTGGCCTTCCTCCCTCAGATTCTGGACTATATGGCTGAACAATTTCCTACAAATTCCCCAGCCAGTGAGGCTGATCTTGGCAGTAGCACCTGCCACATGTACCTGGATAGACAGCCATCTACAGACACCACCAATGAACACACTGTGTAAGAGATGACTGTAGGAACCTGCAGTCCATGCTCTCTGCTTGTCAAGGCTGCATATCTGTCCCCAGACAGGTTGTCAACACAATCAGTACACCTCACACAACACCCATACCTGCACAACACACACAAACATCTGCAGTGGTTCTCAACATACACATCCACAAACAAAAGGGATCTCTGAGGCCAAGCCACACATGAATGCCACAGCCATGCACAGCACATACCACACATGGCCACACACCTGTGTCTCACAGCCACGCAGGTGTGAACCCATGTCAAACATGCTAAACATAGGGGACTCCAGTAGAGATGCACTGGTGTGCCTCTAACCTAGCTGGGTATGTGGATGGTCACAGTTACTTTTCTGACAGTTGATAGACTCAGCCATATTGCATACACACTGCTGTCTCCCACCACCAGGTACTGTCATGGGTCTGTCACTGTACATGCTGATGTGCCTGACCTGACCTGATATGAACTTCCATGCACTATATGCAGTGAGTCATGATTAAGCAAAGTGGTTATGTGTCCCAGGCAGGTATGTCCCTAACCTTACATGGCATTCTGCTGTCACCCAGATGGATGCCGCAATACAATCAGGGAATGGAAGCCCTTAACATGTGCACATTTATCCTGTGATATTCCAGGGGTTCCAGTACCTGTGAGTCTGGGATGATATGGTACACAGACTGCGATGCCTCCATCTGTCTTCACTGGTCTTCAGCATCTGACAGTGTTTCCCACCAGCCCCATAGTGACTGCATTAGTAACATTGGTGAGGTTATCACCACCAACATACAAGTGTCAGTACAGCACACATTGAAGGCCATGCTGCTAAACGCTATAGGTGTACACATGACTTTGCTCTCATTGCAAGCAATCCTACCCTGGGAACAGCAGACATCTGTGCACTCACACAGACTATGGTTCAAAGCTGTAGAGAGCACCCTAGCCTTACATGATCAACCATCCTATCATACATGCAGAAGGCAAAGTGTAGTCGGTAATGCCATGGGACATGGGGTTTCTGTAAACGTGAAACACATATGCACATCCATGCTGTGCAGGCAATAAGATGCACAGGGGACACTGCAGGGGCAGTCCACCATTGCTAACACAAAACTATGCAAATCTGAGCTAGGTATCAGCCACCACATGTGACCAGGATGCCCATTCTGCCTATATGGACTTCATCAACTGTATTAGGAGCCAGGTCTGTACCCTGACCCTGGACCAGTTGAATGGCCCTAACATACATTGTAAGACATTCCCATGCCAGTATACAAATGACCAGGAAGCCATCAACAGTGGATGTAGAAACACCTTGGTGTGGCCAGGGGCTACCCACATATGAGGTGAAGGTGTCTTGCAGCTGATATCACACAACATGGGTTACCACTGCAGCATCCCTAAGGTGTCATCCTCTGTAGCAAAGCAACCATCATGTAGTCACATTTGCAGTCACCATCTCCACATGACCCAACTAGCTAGGCTCAGCCGTATGCACACTTCCAATATGGAATACATCCTCCTGAGGGGGGTTTACACAATCTCACAGCCCCCAGCCCCTCATTCAGGACTGTTACCAATATGCACACATACACACAAGCATTATATGTGCATTTGTATACATGCATGTAGTCAGGTATACCTGACAGGCCTACATCATCCTCTGCTAGGATATGTACATCTGTCTGGTGGATATGTGCAATACATACTGTCTATAATAGGGATGACATACTGCAGTCTGAGACCAAGTATGGGCAGGTGCCCATTCAGGAGCAATGTCACCTTAGCGTGTACATGAGAATGGGATCGGTTCTGCAAACCTGCACAACAAACACAGTGTTTACATTGTCTACATCCACTACAGACAGTCATCTCCCCTACTGCACATATGTCTGCAACAGCACAGGTAGCGGCTGCTCACATGTGATGCACAAGGACACCAGCTATACCACTGCTGTTGGTATAGCATACCGGATGCGTGACAGACTTAGTGTAGGCTTCATCCCCTGTATTCCACATCTGTATATCAGAATATGCACAGTACCTCCCCTGCCTCCTATATGTGGGGAACAGATCACCACTGCCACGTGATACTCATGCTATACATCTACCATGGGAGCCTATCACATCACAGGATGCATCCTACCTGACCCCAAACCTAACCTTGCAACACCATAAGGAACCATTCTGAAAGGAGGCCTGAATACTGCCTTTGTCCCATCTGTTTGATGGATGACCACTGTCACCACTTTACACAAAGGTGGGGGCATCCTCCACTCAGTCACATGATAGACCCAGCGGCCTAACTTTGTTTTCTGCAAGGCCATAGCACAGTTTCAAATGAACCCCATTAACAAGGACATGTGCAATCTGGGCACACTCCATTACTCACACTTAGGCTTTGTCAAGGAAGGGTTCATGTCTGCTACACTCAGGTGACCTCGATGACTCAGTCACCAAAGCCTTGGATGGAGGGTGACACTGCAAAATGACTACCTTGAGCTGGACAAACTATGTGACAGTATAGCCCACATGGCCATCATAGATATAATACTGCCAAGTATGCATCAAACCATATGTTACCATAGGTGTAGCACACCAGTGCGCTGACATGACCCGCCTATTCCACATAGAGAAATGCACCCATGCAGTTCACACATAAGTAGGTGTGTAACATGTTGTTCCATGTCTGGGCTTTTGTTATGTGTGATGTACACATCTGAGGTGCATGTAACAGCCATTAGCCTATGTCTGACCATGTCTGTGGATGACTGCATGCTGTGTGGTGTTACTGGATTCCCTAGTTATATGGACATCTGCCTAGGAGGGTCTCACACAGATACATGACCATTGCCAGACAGATAGCCTCAGGCCACATACCATGACATGCAGTCTGAACCCCTATAGGGAGAGTGATGTCCCCACATATTATGAGAGTACAAACAACATCCTTAGCACACAGCCAGCCATGAGTGTGTGTGAGCACAAGTCTTTATTAACATGACATGTCAACATAATGTTAATTCCATTGTAAGATAAACCTTCTACATGGCCCATGTCATACATAAGGGTATGTCATCCTGGGGCATGGGGTACAAACATCCCTGCATCCTCCCCAAAGAAGACCATTAATGTCTATAATTCCCTGTTCATCATTCACATCACACAGCACATGCTGCAGTTGGGGATATCACAGAGGTTCCCCAACAGGGAATACCAGGCCATCAAATATGTACCAGGCAGTGATAGGCCATAAGGCCAATCCTCTATCCGGTTTCATACATAATCCTCATGGGTGACCTCAGTGTGGCATGCAAGGCAGTCACTGACTCCACAATGCTGGGACTGCTGCACAAGTGCAAGTCATGCTCCACTCTCTTAACACCCACACACACACACACACACACACACACACACACACACACACACACACACACACACTCACACGCACACACACACACACACACACACACACACACACACACACACACACACACACACACACACACACACACCCTCAACCTGGTGTGTAACATGAAGTGGCCTTGTTGGCAGCTCAGATGCGTGTCCCACACTCATTCTGTGATGAAATGGGCACCCTGTCCACATCAAGCAGTGTAGCTATTTATACCTTTGTAGGTGTAGCCTGGATAACTGGATGGTTAACTGCACCTACACCTTTGGGATACAGCCTGTGTCCCTGTTGGATGGGGGCATCAGGTGCTGCCTTGCATACACATGGGTTAATATCTGGTCTAGGCATATTGCTGCCCAGGTCCCATAGCCTAGTAATGTGATATGACACCAGGAGTAGCAGATATAGCCTGAGTGGTGTGACAGACTGTGTTATTATGTGTCCACACCCATCAGTGTCATTGACTGCTGGGTGTCCCCTATGGGCAGCAGTACTGTACCATGTCATCCAGCCTACATCCAAAAAATAGGTGAGTCCTACTACAAGTGCATGTGGACATTCCAGCAACATCTGTGCTATACAATAACTGAGAGCAGTGCATATTTAGTGTAGGGTGTCTTCCTCTTAGCTGTCTGACATCTGCAGTACCCAGATGTTTGCAGAATGTGTACATGTGCCTCATAGATGTAGACCCCCTGCCAGCCAAATGTGTATTTCTGGACACCGTTTGGCCAATTCATGATGGTTGCCCCTAGAGTTTGGGGAATGTGTCTGTGACATGCCAGACCCCTGGGAACACAGTAATGGTACATAAATATCTAGTTCTGTATGCATTCCCTTATATTGTATGCTCAATATGTACACACTGCCACTGAGCCAGAGCCAGTGTGCCCCCACTACTAGTACCTATAACCTGCTGTCCTGCTGCAGGGGATCGCCAGTTATGCTAGCCATAGGTGTCAGGCAATCAGATGCAGGTGTGGAGTACACAGTGACCTAGCCAGAATACCTCATTAATGGTGAGGGACACCTGTACAATCTTTGAACTAAGCCTGTATGATATTCACAGACTGAGAGGGGCTCACTGACAGTACATGATGTCATATGCCGGCTGTATCCACCAGTTCTTACTGTCAGTATTGTACAACAGACAATAAACTTTGCAGTCATATGTGAGGTGACCATTGCTGGGGTGATTTAAGGGCCAGCTATGTCACTGCAGACAGAGCCATAAGGGATGGCCGTAGGTGCTGGACAGCAGACTAACAGCAACATGTCATTCCAGGCAATGATGTTGAGACCTACAGTTTAAATTCTTATTTCCCATGACTGCATCACTACATCTGCATTCCATTATATGCTTCATTCAATGACATACCTAGTATAGTGTTGTACTCCTTGAGTGAAGAAATCCAGTTGTAGTATCCTAGAGCATCACAGTCTGTCTTCATGAACAAAGGTTCAGACCTGTTTATCATAGGCAGCAGCTTGCCTTTTCAAGGTAATACTCATGAACAGGTGACTGCCTGTGCACCATTCTGTGACTCCCACTTACAAATTGCATCCAGAACAGCTGGGTTGTATTTCCATTAGCCAATGGCATGGCAACACAGTACTATAATTAAGCCCTTCATGTAGGCCTTGCCCCTTTTCCTGGCCTGTGAGGAGGACATTATCAAGGTGTTGGAGCTACAGCATTACAGAGGGTAGGTATAAATACTGTCCATTGTTTGGATTGATGTGTTATATCCACAGTTTTGCATGCTATGTCTGGCCATTGTTAACAGACTTTCAGATTCTGTAGCAGTATACTGCTGAACGATGTGTGTTGAGGTCAGTAAGGAGGCAGGCATATGTGAGTGCCATAGATCCTTTTTATCTGAATGTGCATGCTGCTACAGTTGATGCTGTTCTATCAGCTGTGTATGTTTGTAGTGGGAAACTGTGACACATGTCCCTTTCACATGAGCACCCCCCCCAACCATTGATGATGGGTGTCATGTAGATGCTCTGTTCTAGGTGTTTGGGTGGTATGTTAGGATATGCAGGTAGCAGGACATACTGCTGCATGTGTAGCAGGCCGCAGCTGCTGCAGTCTGGCCAGGAGTCAGACTAGGCTTGTGAAGATATAGGGAGACAGCAAGCTGTTACTGTCAGCAAGGGAGTGGTGTCAGCTGTTCTGTCACAGCATAGCCTAGTTGAGGGTACTTACAACAGTCCAGGTGAAGCATGTGCCTCTGGTACGTATGTTACATAATACTGCCATCCAGAGAGTGGTAGACGACATTAAGAACACATATTCATAATTGTGACATGTGTCCCACCCTGCAGGCCTTTAACGTGCCACTGTGGGTGGCAGTGACTGCAGTGGGAGCAACCAGTTTTGCTAGACATTGCATAGCTCAGTTATTCCTATGTTGTATTGACATGTATGTAGTTGTTGTGCCACAGACTGGGCTGTGGGCCAGGACTGTGGGTGTCCACATGTGACACATGCTAGGAATATGACAGATTATATATACAATATTAATAATATATATTATATATTAATAATATATATATATATATATATATATATATATATATATATATATATATATATATATATATATATATATATCATAATGGCTAATTCCTAGCTCTTATATATCATAATGGCTAATTCCTAGCTCTTTCAAGTCCTCTGCTTAAAAATCCACTTGACATGGTTTTTGCGCTTGTTTCGACTCAGCAAAAGCTCCTCGTGGTCCTGCAGAGTGGTGCTAGCAGCAGAGAGATGAAAAAGAGTGACTGCTACTTGATATAAGTATTTTCTACTGCCTTTACTTTAGCATTGCATATTCTCGCTGAAAAGTGAGTCTGCAACTACTGTTTTACTTAGAAAAGCTTGTTTTTGCATTTTTTGCTACCTGCACTTGAATATCATCTGTTGTTGTTTAATTTAATTGTTGAGGCTGCTCACTCAAGTGCGCTAGCCTGTGTTAAGCATTTTACTGTGTTTTCCTGATATCTGTCCTAAAAAAAAAAAAAAAAAAACAAAAAAAATCCTTGTTTCCCACCATTTCTAACTAGAATAGTCCTGAATTCAGGTTTGCTGGATTCCGGACTTTAGTACAAGGTTCCAGTGTTGTCCATTTCCTTACTTGGATAGGAGGAAGCTTCTCTGTTCACCAGTGAGAGTGTGGAGCTTTGAGCAGCCTATCTGTCCATTGAGGAGTGGTCTCAGCCCAGAAACAAGTTGTTTATTGGTTGTTTAGGGCTAATTCCTAACTCGTTCAAGTCCCCTGCTTAAAAACCTACTTGGCGTGTTTTTTTGTGCTTGTTCCGATTCAGCAAAAGCTCCTCGTGGTCCTGCAGAGTGGTACTAGCAGCAGAGAGATGAAAAAGAGTGACTGCTACTTGATATAAGTATTTCCTACTGCCTTTACTCTAGCGACTGCATATTCTTGCTGAAAAGCGAGTCTGAAACTGCTGTTTTACTTAGAAAAGCTTGTTTTTGCATTTTATGCTACCTGCACTTGAATATCATCTGTTGCTGTTTAATTTAATTGTTGAGGCTGCTCACTCAAGTGGTGCTAGCCTATGTTCAGCATTTTACTGTGTTTTCCTGATATCTGTCCTAAAAAAAGAAAAAAAAAATCCTTGTTTCCCACCTTTTCTAACTAGAATAGTCCTAAATTCTGGTTTGCTGGATTCCGGACTTTAGTACAAGGTTCCTGTGTTGCCCATTTCCTTACTTGGATAGGAGGACGCTTCTCTGTTCACCAATGACAGTGGGGAGCTTTGAGCAGCCTATCTGTTCCTGGAGGAGTGGTCTCAGCCCAGAAACAAGTTGTTTATTGGCCGTTTTGGGCTAATTCCTAGCTCTTTCAAGTCCTCTGCTTAAAAACCTCATGGCGCGGTTTTTGCGCTTGTTCCAACTCAGCAAAAGCTCCTCGTGGTCCTGCAGAGTAGTGCTAGCAGCAGAGAGACGAAAAAGAGTGACTGCTACTTGATATAAGTATTTTCTACTGCCTTTACTCTAGCGACTGCATATTCTTGCTGAAAAGCGAGTCTGAAACTGCTGTTTTACTTAGAAAAGCTTGTTTTTGCATTTTATGCTACCTGCACTTGAATATCGTCTGTTGTTGTTTAATTTAATTGTTGAGGCTGCTCACTGAAGTGCGCTAGCCTATGTTAAGAATTTTACTGTGTTTTCCTGATATCTGTCCTAAAAAAAGAAAAAAGAAAAGAAAAAAAATCCTTGTTTCCCACCTTTTCTAACTAGAATAGTCCTAAATTCAGGTTTGCTGGATTCCGGACTTTAGTACAAGGTTCCTGTGTTGCCCATTTCCTTACTTGGATAGGAGGAAGCTTCTCTGTTCACCAATGACAGTGGGGAGCTTTGAGCAGCCTATCTGTCCCTGGAGGAGTGGTCTCAGCCCAGAAACAAGTTGTTTATTGGCCGTTTTGGGCTAATTCCTAGCTCTTTCAAGTCCTCTGCTTAAAAACCTCATGGCGCGGTTTTTGCACTTGTTCCAACTCAGCAAAAGCTCCTCGTGGTCCTGCAGAGTAGTGCTAGCAGCAGAGAAATGAAAAAGAGTGACTGCTACTTGATATAAATATTTTCTACTGCCTTTACTCTAGCGACTGCATATTCTTGCTGAAAAGCGAGTCTGAAACTGCTGTTTTACTTAGAAAAGCTTATTTTTGCATTTTATGCTACCTGCACTTGAATATCGTCTGTTGTTGTTTAATTTAATTGTTGAGGCTGCTCACTCAAGTGCGCTAGCCTATGTTAAGCATTTTACTGTGTTTTCCTGATATCTGTCCTAAAAAAAGAAAAAAAAAAAGAAAAAAAATCCTTGTTTCCCACCTTTTCTAACTAGAATAGTCCTAAATTCAGGTTTGCTGGATTCCGGATTTTAGTACAAGTTTCCTGTGTTGCCCATTTCCTTACTTGGATAGGAGGAAGCTTCTCTGTTCACCAATGACAGTGGGGAGCTTTGAGCAGCCTATCTGTCCCTGGAGGAGTGGTCTCAGCCCAGAAACAAGTTGTTTATTGGCCGTTTTGGGCTAATTCCTAGCTCTTTCAAGTCCTCTGCTTAAAAACTCATGGCGCGGTTTTTGCGCTTGTTCCAACTCAGCAAAAGCTCCTCGTGGTCCTGCAGAGTGGTGCTAGCAGCAGAGAGATGAAAAAGAGTGACTACTACTTGATATAAGTATTTTCTACTGCCTTTACTCTAGCGACTGCGTATTCTTGCTGAAAAGCGAGTCTGAAACTGCTGTTTTACTTAGAAAAGCTTGTTTTTGCATTTTATGCTACCTGCACTTGAATATCATCTGTTGTTGTTTAATTTAATTGTTGAGGCTGCTCACTCAAGCGCGCTAGCCTATGTTAAGCATTTTACAGTGTTTTCCTGCTATGTGTCCTAAAAAAAGAAAAAAAAAATATCCTTGTTTTCCGCCTTTTCTAACTAGAATAGTCCTGAATTCAGGTTTGCTGGATTCCGAACTTTAGTACAAGGTTCCTGTGTTACCCATTTCCTTACTTGGATAGGAGGAAGCTTCTCTGTTCACCATTGAGAGTGGGGAGCTTTGAACAGCCTATCTGTTCCTGGAGGAGTGGCCTCAGCTCAGAAACAAGTTGTTTATTGGCCGTTTTGGGCTAATTCCTAGCTCTTTCAAGTCTCCTACTTAAAAACCCGCTTTAGCGTGGGTTTGTGCGATTTTGTGCTCAGCGCAGCATCGGGCAGTGCCACCTAAACAGGTTTAAACTATTACCAGCTCCATAAAGTCTGCTCTTCTCTTTTTCCCTTAGAACTGATCTAAATCTCAAAGGAAGCACTCTATTTTCATCTTAAAGCCTTGCACTTGCTCGTATAAGTAATCTTATAAGTAAAACACCAATAAACTTAAGCACTACACCCTCTTATACTCTTTTTAAGTACTTGACTCCCTATAGGTTCTTTCTGATCAGTCAAAAAGTATTTCATTATAATATCCTGACATGTCCAAATGTCAGTTTCGGGTATACTCTCCAGTCCAGTTGGTAAATCTGGGAATCTTGAGGCAATGTTACAACTGCCTTATGTATACAGACCACCCTCTCCTCCTCCCACCAAGCTCAAATATATGTGAGAGATGCAACTATATAGCCAAACTGGAGGCTGAGCTCTCTCAACCCAGGACTGGCACAGTCAGTCAGGAGGAGAAGGTAACCACACACACCACAAAGCCAGTCTCACATAGACCTATCGCAACAGCAAACCAAACACATAAACACACAAAAACATACTCAGGGGCTCTAAATAAAAATCTGCCCAAGCAGCAGAAACCTCCAAAGCAGACATCCAAGCAACCACTACCCCACAATAATACCCACGTATCACATAGTTCACAAAGTCAGTGTGCCACACAGTCACAGCCCTTAAGGCTAAACAACACACCTAATACACTTGTAATAGGTGACTCTATTGTCAGACACACTGACGTCCCACTCACCAGTCTGAACAAGGTGAAGGTCACTGTAAGCTGCCTGTCGGGTGCCAGGATCCGCCACATAACACAAGCACTCAGGTCACTCCAAAGCAAGTACAAATATGACTCCGTTATTGTACATGCTGGTGTGAATGACCTGAGACATACCTCCCTGGACTACATGAAAAGAGACATAGAAGAGCTCTCTGATCATGTAGTCCAGGCTGGTATGACCCTGACCTTGAGTAGCATCTTACCCTCGCCAAGAATGATGCCACAGTATAAAGACAAAATGATCAATTTTAAAAATTGGCTAAAGTGTTGGCGTCATTCAAAGGGGGGGGTCCAGTGTCTGTCAGCCTGGGATGACATGCTCGACAAGCCACGTTGCTTCGCTAGGGACGGCTTGCACCTGTCACCCCTGGGCTTTCGAATACTGGCTAAGGCTCTTGCCACCCCCATAGTGCCTTTTTTAGGCAAGGCTCAAAAAACAAACCCACCTCCATAGACAACGGAAGGAAAAAGAAACTAAGTGTAATGCTGCTCAATGCCAGAAGTCTAAACCTCAAGATGCACGCACTTGAGGCTCTCCTCAGTATGGAAAATATCGATATCTGTGCAGTAACAGAAACCTGGTTCAAGGCTCCCAAGAGCACCCCAGCACTACCAGGTTATACCTCATACCATGCTTTTCGGCCCCAAAACTCGGATCGAACCACAAAAGGAGGGGGAGTATCCATATTTATCAAAGATGCCCACACCTCCAGGTTAGTGGCACTGCACGAAGCGTCGGAGACCATCTATGTGCAACTAACAGTGGGTAAAACTGCCTTTCAGTTTGTAGCCTGCTATAGACCACCCTCCCAAACTCAGGAACCCCATTCGGCTTTCCTGAGAACACTAGAGAATATGAAGGTCTCTGCAAACACCATTATATTGGGTGACTTCAACTACCCAAACATAGACTGGGAGCACTACTCAAGCCCCAAAACCCTCACCCAATGGTTCCTAGAATTTATAAACTCAAATGCTATGGAACAACTGGTCACCACCCCCACAAGAGGGTAAAACATATTGGACCTGATCATCACCAACATGGGGACTCTATGTTCCATACCAGAGGTATACCCCTCTTTGGTAAGATCTGACCATAAATTAATTTCACTGGACATCAATATCCCGTCCCCACCCCCAGCCAAGAAAATCACAGTGAAGAACTTCTCAAAAGCAAACTTCACACTTCTCAAAACTGTGGTGGAATCCTTCAAAGCCCCCGGGCCAGTGGAAAATATGGCCCAAACCGCAGAATCCTTTACAAATGCATTCTATGGACACCTACAGGAATGCATGGATCATGCTATCCCAGATAAAACCAAGACTCACTCCTCCAAAGGCAGGATACCTGTCTGGTGGACCCCAGTCATAAATAAGCTATACAACAGAAGGAGGAAGCTACTACATGATAGAGCAAAATCCCAAAAAGGGAAGGCATCTCTGATCAGTACTAGCAAGCAACTACGATCTCTCATAAAATCATCTAAGGCCAACTTCGAAAGAAAAATTACACAAGACACTAAATATAATCACAAGGCCTTCTTTAGTTATGTCAGGAACCTGGGTGGCAACCCCTAGATATGCTCTGAGTTAGTGCAAAATGACAAAAAATACACTGAACCCACAGACATTGCCAACATCCTGGCAGACAGGTTCAGTGCAAATGTCTCCCCACCCTTCCCCCCCAAATGAGCAAATGTCTATCCCAACAGAGTGTAGCCTCCCTGACATCACAGATGCACAGGTAAGAGCTGCCTTCTCCAAAGCAAAAAACACAGCATCAATGGGACCGGACGGTGTCCCGGGCTGCATCTTACATGATTTCCAAGAAGAACTGAACCCGCACATAAAGTCACTGTTCAATCTCAGCCTTACTACAGGATATGTACCCAAGGAATGGCGCACAGCGACAGTGGTCCCACTCCACAAAGGTGGTGGCACAATGGGCCCGGAAACTATCGCCCTATAAGCCTGACTAGCCTGGTCTGCAAAGCTATGGAGTGTATCATCATGGAACTCATAAACAAAGACATTGGGAACCTCCAAACACTGGATCCTACCCAATTCGGCTTTGTTAAGGGCAGATCTTGCCTCTTGAACATGGTTGACTTCTTTGAAACAGTCACCAAGGCCATAGATGAAGGGAAGGTAGTCCACACAGCCTACCTGGACCTCACAAAAGCCTTTGACACAATAC
This sequence comes from Protopterus annectens, assembly GCF_019279795.1. Classification (NCBI taxonomy): domain Eukaryota; kingdom Metazoa; phylum Chordata; order Ceratodontiformes; family Protopteridae; genus Protopterus; species Protopterus annectens. The sequence continues at coordinate 21,962,577 of NC_056731.1, forward strand.
CCCACTCGGGCATCATAAATAAGCTCACTAGCTTAAATATCAACCCCTATGTCACAAGATGGGTTGCAAATTGGCTCAGGAATAGAATCCACATGGTCAGAATTGCAGGTGCCATGTCAGACTCTAAACCAGTTACAAGTGGCGTCCCACAAGGCTCAGTCCTGGGACCTCTCTTGTTCAGTATATATTTCTCTGAGGTACAGGCTAACACGGGAGGACTGTGGCTGACCAAGTTCACAGATGACTGCAAACTGGGTGCCATAATCGACTCATCGACTGACACAAGCATCCTCCAAAGTGGTCTCACAGAGATGGATAACTGGTGCCAGAGCAATGGCCTAAAGCTAAATGCTAAAAGTGCATAGTCATCCCCTTTGGAAAAAACAAAGTGCCCACAAATTACCACATAGGTGGTAATCCATTAAGTACGGAAGAAGTAATTAGGGATTTGGGGACCCACGTAGATAGCAATCTCTCCTTTGGCAATCACATTGCCAAAGTGGTTAGAAAGACCTTCTATATAGCCCACCTTATCATGAAAGGGTTCACATCTAGATCAAGAGAGGTCATTGTGCCCCTCTACTCATCACTCATCAGGCCCATAATTGAATACAATGCCCCATTTGGGATGTACCTTACCCGACACCTGCAGCAACTGGAAAGACCCCAAAAGTACCTCACCAAGAGGATCAAGGGACTCAAACAGATGCCATACTCAGTTAGGCTAAAGAAACTCCAGCTCTACTCAGTTCCTTACTGCCTACTCAGAGGCGATGTGTGCCTGACGTATAAAGCCATGTCCAAACCAGAATTAATGGACATGCTCCACTTCAGGAAATCCAAATCCCTTAGAGCTACACACTCCAGGGACTTAAACCTCAGCACAGAAATAAATAGGACATGCTGGAGGGACAGATTCATATCCCAGGGGTGCTCCTCACTCTGGAACAGGATCCCAATCCATGTTAGGCAGAGACCCTCAATGACCCTCTTCAACAGAAATCTTGATGAGTGGATGGGAGATCATAGATTTACCCCTGGGATCTCTTCTGTGTCCCTACTAGACAGAGGCACAGTAAACTAACCTTAAAAGGGCTATTCTTCTGTGACCTACTATACAGAGGCACAGTCAACTAATCTAAAAGGGTGGCGAAAGCCAACCACATTCTGGCTAGGCTTATAAATGCCCTAGGGCAGATAGCCTAGTATCAACCTATGAACCTATAATCATATATTATATTATATTATCATAATATATATGTTGTTGTTGTTGTGTCTTTCAACTTTTCCCAGTTAGGGGTCGCCACAGCGGAACTCTGGTCCGCTAATGATTGGTAGTTGATTTTTACGTGCCGAGTTACCAGTCCTGATGCACAACCTTCAATGAAGGTACACCCATTCACGCATGTCTCCACTCAGAGGATACTCTAGCTGAGAAGTGAACTGGACAGCGTCTTACTGTGAGGCAAAAACGCTACCGCAGCACCACCACTGCGGACATGTATTATCATAATATATATAATATGAAAACTTTCTAGTTACCAGTCCTGACGCACAACCTTCAATGAAGGTACACCCATTCACGCATGTCTCCACTCAGAGGATACTCTAGCTGAGAAGTGAACTGGACAGCGTCTTACTGTGAGGCAAAAACGCTACCGCAGCACCACCACTGCGGACATGTATTATCATAATATATATAATATGAAAACTTTCTAATAATATATTATGTCTGGTGCATTTGTAAGACATACGTACAGTGTGTTACACATGATTGGCATGGAGATGTGTGTTCAGATTGGTATGATGTGTGACACTGAGCTGTCTGCCATGGTTTGTAACCTCATTTTGCACTGCATTGCCAGTATGTCAGCACAAAGAATAGGTTTTTTGACAACTGTGCCATAAGTAGGGAGCAGAACTGTGTTTCTTCAGCAACAGTCTGTGCAGTTGTTAGCTGTACCTGATATTGTAGGCCTCCCGTTCATCCAGCAGCAGCATTTATTTGTCTGTGTACTGGTTTGTTGTCTGCATCAGAGACCCAAGTTATGGTTGCTACCTTTTCAAATGCACAAACTGGGACATTTTTAGTACAAACATCAGATTTTGCATGCCAAAACATACAGCCAGTACAAAGGACAGAACTTCACTTTTTTGCCTAAATAAAAGCTTCTTCTTGTAACATTTTAGTTGCTTATTCTGTTTCTGATAACATTTAGGTGTTTCAGATACAGAATAACTGTTTTATGCAAGTATTACATAACATATAGTGATAACTTCTGTCCTAATCTCTGAGGGCCTTAGCCATTTTGTCAATATTTTGGCAGGCCACAACTGCCCAAAGAGGAACTGTCCCTTGCAAAATGTGACAGGTGGTAACCCTAGAAAGCATGCACTGTGATTTGTCCCAGTATATATAGGAGTAGTGTGTCACTGGCAATCAAGATATACTTGTAAAAATGACTTGTTCTCCAGAGCTCAGATGGCCTACTGGTGTAGTGCACGATGTTGTAGTTGACAAGTGTCCTGGGTGCAATATTTGGTAGCAGTATCTTTTTTTCCCTAATGTTATGTCACTATACTGCATGATATATTTAGAAAAAAATGTGTTTATTCTCCACAGCTGAGTTGGTGCACTGGTGTGTTTCTCTGACTGTAGCTCAGCAGGTCCTGTGTTCAATATCTTGCAGTGGTGTCTTTTTCCCTACTGTTGCATGACTACTGCATGATATATTTCCAAAAGCAGTCCTAATTCCCCAGAGCTGATTTGGCCAAGTGGTGTGTTGGTCCAACTCTAGTGTGCAGGGTCCTACATTCAATACTTGGCAGCAGTGTTTCTTTTCCCTAATGTTACTTGACTGTACAGCTTGATATATTTCCCAAAGCAGTCCTAACTCCTTAGAGTTGATTTGGCCTAGTGGTGCCATGCTCTGACTCTAATGTATCAGGTCCTGGATTCAAAACTTGACATGGTTGCTTATTTTGTTGCTGAGCAGAAAAATGCCTGAATTAGATAGAGTGATTAAAGCAGTTTTAAGCAGGTTTGCACAGTTTTGCAAGATGCGCCGCCATGCCAAGCAGTGCTTAGGTCTGCTTAGCTTCGCTTAGTGTCACTTATCTCTGCTTAAACCTGCACTATTTCCAAACAAATTAAAAAAAAAAGGGGTGATAAGAAAGTGGTGAAATGGTGGCAAGCAGGGGGGAAAACATTATGAAAGGCAACTAGGGATGTGCAGGATGGGTGTAGGAAAGGACCACAGCTCTCCATTTCTTGTGAAGCAACAGCTGTGCATGATGTGGGCAATTTGGAATTTAGAGTCTCACACCCCCCGGGTGTGGGCAACATAAATTTGTTAATTAATTTAAGGGCAAGTTAATTAATGTCAGTGTACATGGGATGAAATGGAGAGCTATGTATGGGACGACATTTTTGGGGGGGACAGATGCCCTTTTTCTTCAATGTGAGAGTGGGATGTTGAGGAAGGGTTGTAGGTACATTTGGAGAGGTAAGTTGGGTAGTAGAGGTTGCTTTTGTAGTTAGACAAGACAGATAAGACAGCGTACAGCAGCAGTGTATGACACATGAGGTGGGTAAACACCTTGGACAAGGAGGGTTATTGGGAATCGGAGGGCCAAGTGCCCCCAGATAAAAACAGTGGGACTGAGATCCCCACCCATGGGCAGTTATCACTGCTCCTTCATGGCCCAGAAGGTGGCTGTCCTGGAGGCTGGGTGCCAGGGCCAGCTTGCCTCTCGAGGTGTACCAGTCTGCCCTCTATCTGGCACAGGCTGTCATCCAAGTCCCACTGGATGACCCTGCACACCATACCTCAGAACTGTTGTCAGGTAACAGGGTCCTCAACGTGCCTACACCCAGGGGGATGGGCCACATCCCCTGAGGCAGTTCCATCTGAGGGTGGGGCAGGACAAACAGAGGAGGCAGCTCCAGGTTGGGTCCCAGACATGCTGGGATCCAGTGCCATGGCCTGATGAGGCAGGTCAGGTGAATCTGCTGGGGTCTGCCTACCCAAACATGCTATGGTGTTCAGGTTTGTCAAAGTGTATTGGTTAGTCATGAACAAAACATTTCAACTTTAGTTATAACAGCATACATGGGTATTCCAATTAACTCAGAACAATAGAATTGCATAGCATACAGAACACATGCATAAATGGGATAACAGTCATTATTGTAACAGCATGCCAGAAAGAGTTATCACAACAGGCCAACAACAGTGTATTTTCAACAAGTTATGTTAGTATGCAACCATTGAAATATATGAACCATAATACAACATAAGCCCAACATAAGTTTTTCAGAACAATATACATGGAAATGAAACCATACTTGTAGTATAACAATAATAATTTGTGGTGCAGATAAAGGGTGGGGGGAGAGAAAAACACTCCATTAACAACTGTATATGCTACATTTTTCACAATAGTACTGCTCAATACTTTACAGGTCTGCCCTTACTTTATATCTACATGTGCCCTAAAGCTTCTGTAACATGCACATACCTCTTAAGCTGTTGACATGGCATGGTATGAGCCAAGCTGTAAGAACTATAGGTACATAACTACAGGGGACTTGTACATGTCAGGGTAACATATATGACTAAGAAGGTGTACCCTGCACTGATGTGTGAGTGTGCTACTGGCATACTTCAAATGGAGTTATATCTGGGACCAAGGTTAATGGCAACAGTGATTAGTAGCCGTGAAAGCATGACATTTGAGAGACATGCATTGGGCACAGTGCATGGTGTATATACCTAACCTGATATCATTTGTAGGTATGGGTTTGGACTATTGGCACACATTCACGCATGTGCCTGGCATACCAACAGTAGAACATTTCAGTGGTCTAATTCAGATGGAATACTACTTTGCTGCCTGATATTTTATTAAATGGAGTCCTACCAACTTGCTGAGCACCGCTGTTTACACACTAGTACATCTGGACACTGTTTATTAGTATACCCTTCATACAGCTACTACAAACATTTCTTTACCTGTAAGGCCTGTGGAGAAAATATCTGTTATACATGCATGACAGTTTCTACAAATAGGCAAGACTACTTGTCTGCAACTATAAATATGTTAGTTCCAGTCCCTGGATTCAAACCCTGGTCTATGTATGCAAAAGTTAACAACATAGTTATTTCTTATCGCACTAAGCTACTGGGCCACTTCTGTGTTCTGGTTAACTGATTTGTGCCTAAAACTCACTTGGTTACAAAGTCTGTCCTGGTAATATCAGTAGAGTGTCAAAGAAGACTGCAGTGACAATTGCACATACATGCATGAGATTCATTCATGACAGAGATAGTTGGTGAACTGTGTATTGATACTTGGAATGCAGGTGTACACATTTAACCCCTAGTAGATGTGAATATGTGTGATCTGTACAGACCATGGCAGGGTGCTGTGCTGCATACCCAACCAATGTACATTTGCACATCATATATTTGCAGTCTCCACCTATTACAGCCTCATACTTGCATGCATCAGCGCACCTACATTCAAGAATACATAGAGCTGAAGTGCAAAGGTTAACAGAAGACAATCCTGAGGGGCACACACTGTATTACATTACACATTACTATTCAAGGTTTAGATCTTAGTGGAAAACATATATCAAATTGCATTGTATCTTGTTTTACAGCTCCACATCTACACTTTAGTATAACACTTCTTTATCAGCAAAACTTCATTCAGTTCATGGTGTCATAGCCATATTTGCTGTGGATCACCTGTACAACTGTATTTCTTCAACAACAGACCAGAATAAACACACAGTTGGTGGGAATAACTTTATTGTGGGTGACATGACACAGTGGTTTATTAAATTCAGAGGTCTGAATGCAGTTGTTCTAAATATCCCGTAGATGATGAATGAATGTCATTTATTGCCTTCACAGTTTCAGTCACAGTGTACTTTTTTTACAAGGTGCTTAGTATTAATTTAGTATTATTGCAGTATATACTTTTGTCATTCCTACACAGTATTACTACAGTATTAGCTTTCTTTCATCAATAGTAGCTTGTTTGATGTCTTCATAGGTTCATAGGTTCAGAGGTAGGTACTAGGCTATTGGCCCAAGGGTCTACATAATCCTAGCCAACAAGGTTCCCTGGCTTACGCCACCCAAGAAAGTTATTTTCCTATGCCACTTTCGAGCAGAGACACAGAAGTAATCCCCGGGTTGTATTTCCAATTTCCCATCCACTCATCAAGATTTTTCTTGAAGAGTGCTAATGAAGAACTTTCCTTGACATAGATGGGTAGCCTGGAAGTCTCTGGGACAGGAATCTATCCCTCCAGCATGTCCTGTTTATTGTGATGACAAGGTTTAGGTCCTTAGAGCATGTAGCTCAGAGGGATTGGGATTTCTTTAGGTGTAGCATGTCCAACAGCTCTGGGTTTGACATAGCTTTATATGTTAGGCAGACCTCGGAGTAGGGAATATGCTATGGAGTAAAGCTAGAGTTTTTTGAGACGGTCAGTGTAGGGCATTTGTTTGAGGCCAGTAACCCTCTTTGTGACTTACTTCTGTGGCCTTTCCAGCTGCTGCAGATGTCTTGTGATGTACATTCCAAAAGGGGCGTTGTACTCTATAATGGGTCTAATGAGTGTCAAGTGTCATCTGTATTGCACAGTACCTGCCATTACTCACTTATATCAGTGTGAATCTGGGATACATTTTATTGCAGTAAACTCAGAACACACTATACCTAATGGCAGTAAACAATGTATACTCTTTTTTGTTTATTGTACTATATATTGCAAGATAGATTTGTACTCACCACACTGTTGGTGCAGCCTCACCAGGCACCCTGCATGGGCCTCCATGTTGCGATTACTCTCCTCTGCAGCTGTAGGGGGAAAAACACCATTATGCATACCTGTCTATCACATATTCATGCTAGAATTCGGTAAAGCAATGGTTAATATACTTACAAACTACTGGTGCATTCCCCTCCTGAGCATCTTGGATCCATTGGGCCAAGAACACCCCCTTTCTCTACTTCAGGTTATCATAATGACAATGCACCTGCTCACCAGAGTAGGAGATTCCAATGGCACTGGTAAGGTTGGATGCCAGATGGTCCCAGACCTCAGACTTGTATTGAGTGCCTTGGTACTGGCTCTTCAGCAAGTCGGTCATCATGGTGTTCAACAAGGAGCCCAGACACGACCCTGGACTGCAAAACACCCCAGCTCTAAACCCAGAAGCACACTCCCTCTCCAGCTCCTGCCATAGTTCCTGCATGTGCCAAACTCCAACAGGTTCTGCCTGTATTCCCATCTGTGTAGCTTAAATAAGGCTATTTTCCCACCCATTGCTACCATTGGACCATTTTTTAAAAAATGCTAAGCTCTGGTTAGCAGTGCACACACCTGCTAAGCTTAGTTGAGCAGTGCATAAAGTGGTAAATGCTCATCTGAGGACTGCTTAGAATGAGACTGCTTAGCAATGCTCAAACCTTCTAAGCAGAGCTAAGCATTGCTAAGTATTGCTCAGACAGGTCCTGTTTAAGCATTGCTTAGCTTGGCTAAGCACTGCTTACCATGCTAAGCACTGCTTAACATGGTTTAGTTAAAGGCAGACAAGAGTTCTACATGATAACATACATAAATATTGACATTAATTACTCATTATTAATACTTTATTGTTATATGTTTACATTTTATTTTCATTACTGTACCTTGCTGTGTGACTGAACTGTATTGGACACTTGTGATTAATTGGGGCTTTTCAACTCATATATCTACTGACACTAGGATTCTGGACCAGCTGCACTAACCTGGTTGGCAAATATCAATAACTAGGGCAAAAAATAGACATATTTATAAATAGAAATGCTTTCTGATGTAAAAGCTGAATGGCCTGTCTTGGTATTCAAACCATGCACCTACTGCACATGAATCCATGCCTTTTACCATTCAGCTAACTTGGCTATGAAAATTTCAGCTATACATTTCTATATAGCTTTTCATTACATTTAAGCACTGCTGAGCAGTGTGCTGCACCACACAAACATGCTCAGCTATACTTAAACTTGAAAAAAAAAATAAAGAAAGCAAGAAACAAAAAATAAATAAAAAGGGAAAATCACATTGCAACATTTAATTTCCATGCCGTACAACACTCTGACAGTACAGGGGGTGTGTTATGGACATTGTAACACACCCCCCTGTGTGACATAAATAAATATAACAATTCTTAAATGTCCAGGGATACTTTTTAATCTTTAAGTGTTGTACAGCACTTTAACAGTGCAGGGGCTATGTTACAGACACTGTAACACACCCCCTGTGTGAATTACATAATAAATGTATAAATAAATGTCCAAGGACACTTTTTTTACTCTTCTACTGCTGTACGGAACTTTGACAATGCAGGGGGTGTGTTACAGATACTGTAACACACCCTGTAAGTGACATTAGAAGTTAATTGAATAAGTGTCCAGGGACACTTTTTTACTCGTTTAGTGCCATACAGCACTTTTACAATGCAGGAGGTGTGTTACAGATACTGTAACACACCCTCTATGTGACATGACCAGGTAAATTAAAACTGAAGTGCCCAGTGACACTTTCTTTATTGTTTTACTGCCATATGGCACTTTGAGAGTGCAGGAGGTGTGTTACAGATCTATGAGCACTGTAACACACCCCCTTGCACTCATTCATTAACCATGTACATGGCTTTCCCTCAGTAGCGTACCTTCATTAATATGCAAGGCGCTCTGCTGAGAGGGAGATGCAGACATGGACACCATTCACTCTGTGTAGGAATAATGCTATTCCTACAAAGAGTTTATTAAATCTGGGGGCACATGTTTGTATCCATCAACCAAATAACACACATAACATTATAAAATTTCAATTTTAAAATTGGGTTGATGGAACAAGCATCATTCAACCCTGGATAGTGGGTAGCATCTAACTTCAAATGTACTTTAAGTTCACAGGCATTACGATGTTCAGAAATAATCCAACAATAAAGTTCAAATTTTACTTGTTCTATAATTAAAAATTTAAACACATGAGTTGAAAAGGCGGCAACGTGTTTAAAAAATGCATTTGTACTTCTCTTTTTTTATATCCTGAATATGTTCATATATTTTATCTTTAAAATATCTGGAGGTTTTCCCAACATAAAAAATGGAACACTCCTGGCATTCTGGAGGTAAACCTAATTTTTCATATAGCAAGAGTAATGACCCCTAATGTTATATATAGTACCCCTGATGGTGAAGTTTAGAATGAAAGCGCTCAACATTTATTATTTTTTTGATTAATAAGTAGTAGACTTCAGTTGGCTATTGGATTACTTGTGCTGAGCAGTGCCACAGGCATTGGTGTTTGTTAGTCATGAATTTCATCTGTGCGGTTTATAGTTTGTTTTCCAAGGTTTGATAGTCTTTGTCAGACATGCAGAGTTTAATATATCACTAATTAAAACTTTCAATTTAAAACTTCAAAAAATAAGGCTAGAAAAAGTAAATGTGAAAGAAGATAGTTATTTGTATTTATTTTATTTATTTTGTTTTGTTTACTGGGAAAGATCATCTGGGTACAGTGACCCTTTTCAGTGGGGGCACATAGAGAAAAGCTTTCAAAAAATATAAAAAACAATTACCGAAACCAGAGCAGTTAACCGTTTATTGCAATCCAAAGTACTTGCAATTCAAACAACTAAGCGCTTTTGCCAGATAATCCAAAGGCATCTTCAGAGTTCTTTAAACATTGTCTCCAAACAGGTTAAATAGTAACAGATACTGTTTGTAACTACACAAGCACTCACCCACAATTTTTTTCTGCCCAAACTTTTAAAAAGGCAGTAAATCTATCAAATGCATATTCTTCTTAAAAAAATATACTCTGAAATGTTTTACATTGTAACAAAATACTTCCTAATCATTCATTAAGCAGCATACTAAATCTACTTGAAATTATTAAAATTACATTCTGCATGATTTTTAAAATAAATCCTGAAAATTAGATATGTCAAACAATTTGGTTATGTCTAATCTTTAAAAATGGCTTAATGGAAATAAAATCATTTAAACCAGGTTCCATAGAAGCGTTTAGCTTCAACTGCCATAAAGATTCTTTACTTTCCAACAACAGATCATTGTCACCTCCATGTTCATTCTTGTAAACTCTATCACAAAAAACACAAACTTTTTAAAATTAATGCATCTTTCGGAATGTATAAAAAGAACATTATGCATGTGTTTATTCCTTATAGCCCTTACATGTTCGCCTATCCTGTCCCTCAATCTACGAATGGTTTTACCCATATAGAACCCGGGGCAGGATACACAAGTAGGTATAGATACTACATGCATTGTGTTGCAGTTGACCCTACCTGGACATGAAATGGAAATGTCACTGCCCTGGATAAAGACATACGGTCCATCATTTATATAGCTACAAAATTTACAATACAAGTCTCTTTTTTTATATCCTGAATATGTTCATATATTTTATCTTTAAAATATCTGGAGGTTTTCCCAACATAAAAAATGGAACACTCCTGGCATTCTGGAGGTAAACCTAATTTTTCATATAGCAAGAGTAATGACCCCTGATTTTATATATAGTACTCCTGATGGTGAAGTTTAGAATGAAAGCGCTCAACTTTTATTATTTTTTTGATTAATAAGCAGTAGACTTCAGTTGGCTATTTGATTACTTGTGCTGAGCAGTACTACAGGCATTGGTGTTTGTTAGTCATGAATTTCATCTGTGCAGTTTGTAGTTTGTTTTCCAAGGTTTGATAGTCTTTGTCAGACATGCAGAGTTTTGAAATGCTTTTGCTCCCCTGTAATATATCACAAATTAAAGCTTCAAAAAAAAAAGGCTAGAAAAAGTAAATGTGAAAGAAGATAGTTATTTTTATTTATTTTATTTATTTTGTTTTGTTTACTTGGAAAGATCATCTGGGTACAGGGACCCTTTACAGTGGAGGCACATAGAGAAAAGCTTTAAAAAAAAATAAAAAACAATTACCGAAACCAGTGCAGTTAATCATTTTTTGCAATCAAAAGTACTTGCAATTCAAACAACTAAGCGCTTTCGCCAGATAATCCAAAGGCATCTTCAGAGTTGTTTAAACATTGTCTCCAAACAGGTTAAATAGTAACTGATACTGTTTGTAACTACACAAGCACCCACCCTCAATTTTTTCTGCCCAAACTTTTAAAAAGACAGTACATCTATCAAATGCCTATTCTTCTTAAAAAATATATACTCCAACATTTTTTACATTGTAACAAAATACTTCCTAATCATTCATTAAGCAGCATACTAAATCTACTTGAAATTATTAAAATTACATTCTGCATGATTTTTAAAATAAATCCTGAAAATTAGATACGTCAAACAATTTGGTTATGTCTAATCTTTAAAAATGGCTTAATGGAAATAAAATCATTTAAACCAGGTTCCATAGAAGACCTTTGCTTCAACTGCCATAATGATTCTTTACTTTCCAACAACAGATCATTGTCACCTCCATGTTCATTCTTGAAAACTCTATCACAAAAAACACAAACTTTTTAAAATTAATGCATCTTTCAGAATGTATAAAAAGAACATTATGTATGTCTTTATTCCTTATAGCCCTTACATGTTCACCTATCCTGTCCCTCAATCTAGGAATGGTTTTACCCATATAGAAACCGGGGCAGGATACGCATGTAGCTACAGATACTACTTGCGTTGTGTTGCAGTTGACCCTTGCTGGACATGAAATGGAAATGTCACTGCCCTGGATAAAGACATACAGTCCATCATTTATATATCTACAAAATTTACAGTACAAGTCTCTTTTTTTTATATCCTGAATATGTTCATATATTTTATTTTTAAAACATCTGGAGGTTTTCCCAACATAAAAAAATGGAACACTCCTGGCATTCTGGAGGTAAACCTCATTTTTCGTATAGCAAGAGTAATGACCCCTGATTTTATATATAGTACTCCTGATGGTGAAGTTTAGAATGAAAGCGCTCAACTTTTATTATTTTTTTGATTAATAAGCAGTAGACTTCAGTTGGCTATTGGATTACTTGTGCTGAGCAGTGCTACAGGCATTGGTGTTTGTTAGTCATGAATTTCAATTGTGCGGTTTGTAGTTTGTTTTCCAAGGTTTGACAGTCTTTGTCAGACATGCAGAGTTTTGAAATGCTTTTGCTCCCCTGTAATATATCACAAATTAAAACTTCAAAAAAAGGCTAGAAAAAGTAAATGTGAAAGAAGATAGTTATTTTTATTTATTTTATTTATTTTGTTTTGTTTACTTGGAAAGATCATCTGGGTACAGGGACCCTTTTCAGTGGAGGCACATAGAGAAAAGCTTTAAAAAAAAATAAAAAACAATTACCGAAACCAGTGCAGTTAACCGTTTATTGCAATCCAAAGTACTTGCAATTCAAACAACTAAGCGCTTTCGCCAGATAATCCAAAGGCATCTTCAGAGTTGTTTAAACATTGTCTCCAAACAGGTTAAATAGTAACTGATACTGTTTGTAACTACACAAGCACCCACCCACAATTTTTTCTGCCCAAACTTTTAAAAAGACAGTGCATCTATCAAATGCCTATTCTTCTTAAAAAAAATATACTCCAACATTTTTTACATTGTAACAAAATACTTTCTAATCATTCATTAAGCAGCATACTAAATCTACTTGAAATTATTAAAATTACATTCTGCATGATTTTTAAAATAAATCCTGAAAATTAGATATGTCAAACAATTTGGTTATGTCTAATCTTTAAAAATGGCTTAATGGAAATAAAATCATTTAAACCAGATTCCATAGAAGCGTTTAGCTTCAACTGCCATAAAGATTCTTTACTTTCCAACAACAGATCATTGTCACCTCCATGTTCATTCTTGTAAACTCTATCACAAAAAACACAAACTTTTTAAAATTAATGCATCTTTCGGAATGTATAAAAAGAACATTATGCATGTGTTTATTCCTTATAGCCCTTACATGTTCGCCTATCCTGTCCCTCAATCTACGAATGGTTTTACCCATATAGAAACCGGGGCAGGATACACAAGTAGGTATAGATACTACATGCGTTGTGTTGCAGTTGATCCTACCTGGACATGAAATGGAAATGTCACTGCCCTGGATAAAGACATACGGTCCATCATTTATATAGCTACAAAATTTACAATACAAGTCTCTTTTTTTATATCCTGAATATGTTCATATATTTTATCTTTAAAATATCTGGAGGTTTTCCCAACATAAAAAATGGAACACTCCTGGCATTCTGGAGGTAAACCTAATTTTTCATATAGCAAGAGTAATGACGCCTGATTTTATATATAGTACTCCTGATGGTGAAGTTTAGAATGAAACCGCTCAACTTTTATTATTTTTTTGATTAATAAGCAGTAGACTTCAGTTGGCTATTGGATTACTTGTGCTGAGCAGTGCTACAGGCATTGGTGTTTGTTAGTCATGAATTTCAATTGTGCGGTTTGTAGTTTGTTTTCCAAGGTTTGATAGTCTTTGTCAGACATGCAGAGTTTTGAAATGCTTTTGCTCCCCTGTAATATATCACAAATTAAAACTTCAAAAAAAAAAGGCTAGAAAAAGTAAATGTGAAAGAAGATAGTTATTTTTATTTATTTTATTTATTTTGTTTTGTTTACTTGGAAAGATCATCTGGGTACAGGGACCCTTTTCAGTGGAGGCACATAGAGAAAAGCTTTAAAAAAAAATAAAAAACAATTACCGAAACAAGTGCAGTTAATCATTTTTGCAATCCAAAGTTCTTGCAATTCAAACAACTAAGCGCTTTCGCCAGATAATCCAAAGGCATCTTCAGAGTTGTTTAAACATTGTCTCCAAACAGGTTAAATAGTAACTGATACTGTTTGTAACTACACAAGCACCCACCCACAATTTTTTCTGCCCAAACTTTTAAAAAGACAGTACATCTATCAAATGCCTATTCTTCTTAAAAAATATATACTCCAACATTTTTTACATTGTAACAAAATACTTCCTAATCATTCATTAAGCAGCATACTAAATCTACTTGAAATTATTAAAATTACATTCTGCATGATTTTTAAAATAAATCCTGAAAATTAGATACGTCAAACAATTTGGTTATGTCTAATCTTTAAAAATGGCTTAATGGAAATAAAATCATTTAAACCAGGTTCCATAGAAGAGCTTTGCTTCAACTGCCATAATGATTCTTTACTTTCCAACAACAGATCATTGTCACCTCCATGTTCATTCTTGAAAACTCTATCACAAAAAACACAAACTTTTTAAAATTAATGCATCTTTCGGAATGTATAAAAAGAACATTATGTATGTCTTTATTCCTTATAGCCCTTACATGTTCACCTATCCTGTCCCTCAATCTAGGAATGGTTTTACCCATATAGAAACCGGGGCAGGATACACAAGTAGCTACAGATACTACGTGCATTGTGTTGCAGTTGACCCTTGCTGGACATGAAATGGAAATGTCACTGCCCTGGATAAAGACATACAGTCCATCATTTATATATCTACAAAATTTACAGTACAAGTCTCTTTTTTTTATATCCTGAATATGTTCATATATTTTATTTTTAAAACATCTGGAGGTTTTCCCAACATAAAAAAATGGAACACTCCTGGCATTCTGGAGGTAAACCTCATTTTTCGTATAGCAAGAGTAATGACCCCTGATTTTATATATAGTACTCCTGATGGTGAAGTTTAGCATGAAAGCGCTCAACTTTTATTATTTTTTTGATTAATAAGCAGTAGACTTCAGTTGGCTATTGGATTACTTGTGCTGAGCAGTGCTACAGGCATTGGTGTTTGTTAGTCATGAATTTCAATTGTGCGGTTTGTAGTTTGTTTTCCAAGGTTTGACAGTCTTTGTCAGACATGCAGAGTTTTGAAATGCTTTTGCTCCCCTGTAATATATCACAAATTAAAACTTCAAAAAAAAAGGCTAGAAAAAGTAAATGTGAAAGAAGATAGTTATTTTTATTTATTTTATTTATTTTGTTTTGTTTACTTGGAAAGATCATCTGGGTACAGGGACCCTTTTCAGTGGAGGCACATAGAGAAAAGCTTTAAAAAAAAATAAAAAACAATTACCGAAACCAGTGCAGTTAACCGTTTATTGCAATCCAAAGTACTTGCAATTCAAACAACTAAGCGCTTTCGCCAGATAATCCAAAGGCATCTTCAGAGTTGTTTAAACATTGTCTCCAAACAGGTTAAATAGTAACTGATACTGTTTGTAACTACACAAGCACCCACCCACAATTTTTTCTGCCCAAACTTTTAAAAAGACAGTGCATCTATCAAATGCCTATTCTTCTTAAAAAAAATATACTCCAACATTTTTTACATTGTAACAAAATACTTTCTAATCATTCATTAAGCAGCATACTAAATCTACTTGAAATTATTAAAATTACATTCTGCATGATTTTTAAAATAAATCCTGAAAATTAGATATGTCAAACAATTTGGTTATGTCTAATCTTTAAAAATGGCTTAATGGAAATAAAATCATTTAAACCAGATTCCATAGAAGCGTTTAGCTTCAACTGCCATAAAGATTCTTTACTTTCCAACAACAGATCATTGTCACCTCCATGTTCATTCTTGTAAACTCTATCACAAAAAACACAAACTTTTTAAAATTAATGCATCTTTCGGAATGTATAAAAAGAACATTATGCATGTGTTTATTCCTTATAGCCCTTACATGTTCGCCTATCCTGTCCCTCAATCTACGAATGGTTTTACCCATATAGAAACCGGGGCAGGATACACAAGTAGGTATAGATACTACATGCGTTGTGTTGCAGTTGACCCTACCTGGACATGAAATGGAAATGTCACTGCCCTGGATAAAGACATACGGTCCATCATTTATATAGCTACAAAATTTACAATACAAGTCTCTTTTTTTATATCCTGAATATGTTCATATATTTTATCTTTAAAATATCTGGAGGTTTTCCCAACATAAAAAATGGAACACTCCTGGCATTCTGGAGGTAAACCTAATTTTTCATATAGCAAGAGTAATGACGCCTGATTTTATATATAGTACTCCTGATGGTGAAGTTTAGAATGAAACCGCTCAACTTTTATTATTTTTTTGATTAATAAGCAGTAGACTTCAGTTGGCTATTGGATTACTTGTGCTGAGCAGTGCTACAGGCATTGGTGTTTGTTAGTCATGAATTTCAATTGTGCGGTTTGTAGTTTGTTTTCCAAGGTTTGATAGTCTTTGTCAGACATGCAGAGTTTTGAAATGCTTTTGCTCCCCTGTAATATATCACAAATTAAAACTTCAAAAAAAAAAGGCTAGAAAAAGTAAATGTGAAAGAAGATAGTTATTTTTATTTATTTTATTTATTTTGTTTTGTTTACTTGGAAAGATCATCTGGGTACAGGGACCCTTTTCAGTGGAGGCACATAGAGAAAAGCTTTAAAAAAAAATAAAAAACAATTACCGAAACAAGTGCAGTTAATCATTTTTTGCAATCCAAAGTTCTTGCAATTCAAACAACTAAGCGCTTTCGCCAGATAATCCAAAGGCATCTTCAGAGTTGTTTAAACATTGTCTCCAAACAGGTTAAATAGTAACTGATACTGTTTGTAACTACACAAGCACCCACCCACAATTTTTTCTGCCCAAACTTTTAAAAAGACAGTACATCTATCAAATGCCTATTCTTCTTAAAAAATATATACTCCAACATTTTTTACATTGTAACAAAATACTTCCTAATCATTCATTAAGCAGCATACTAAATCTACTTGAAATTATTAAAATTACATTCTGCATGATTTTTAAAATAAATCCTGAAAATTAGATACGTCAAACAATTTGGTTATGTCTAATCTTTAAAAATGGCTTAATGGAAATAAAATCATTTAAACCAGGTTCCATAGAAGAGCTTTGCTTCAACTGCCATAATGATTCTTTACTTTCCAACAACAGATCATTGTCACCTCCATGTTCATTCTTGAAAACTCTATCACAAAAACACAAACTTTTAAAATTAATGCATCTTTCGAATGTATAAAAGAACATTATGTATGTCTTTATTCCTTATAGCCCTTACATGTTCACCTATCTTGTCCCTCAATCTAGGAATGGTTTTACCCATATAGAAACCGGGGCAGGATACACAAGTAGCTACAGATACTACGTGCGTTGTGTTGCAGTTGACCCTTGCTGGACATGAAATGGAAATGTCACTGCCCTGGATAAAGACATACAGTCCATCATTTATATATCTACAAAATTTACAGTACAAGTCTCTTTTTTTTATATCCTGAATATGTTCATATATTTTATTTTTAAAACATCTGGAGGTTTTCCCAACATAAAAAAATGGAACACTCCTGGCATTCTGGAGGTAAACCTCATTTTTCGTATAGCAAGAGTAATGACCCCTGATTTTATATATAGTACTCCTGATGGTGAAGTTTAGCATGAAAGCGCTCAACTTTTATTATTTTTTTGATTAATAAGCAGTAGACTTCAGTTGGCTATTGGATTACTTGTGCTGAGCAGTGCTACAGGCATTGGTGTTTGTTAGTCATGAATTTCAATTGTGCGGTTTGTAGTTTGTTTTCCAAGGTTTGATAGTCTTTGTCAGACATGCAGAGTTTTGAAATGCTTTTGCTCCCCTGTAATATATCACAAATTAAAACTTCAAAAAAAAAAGGCTAGAAAAAGTAAATGTGAAAGAAGATAGTTATTTTTATTTATTTTATTTATTTTGTTTTGTTTACTTGGAAAGATCATCTGGGTACAGGGACCCTTTTCAGTGGAGGCACATAGAGAAAAGCTTTAAAAAAAAATAAAAAACAATTACCGAAACCAGTGCAGTTAACCGTTTATTACAATCCAAAGTACTTGCAATTCAAACAACTAAGCGCTTTCGCCAGATAATCCAAAGGCATCTTCAGAGTTGTTTAAACATTGTCTCCAAACAGGTTAAATAGTAACTGATACTGTTTGTAACTACACAAGCACCCACCCACAATTTTTTCTGCCCAAACTTTTAAAAAGACAGTACATCTATTAAATGCCTATTCTTCTTAAAAAAAATATACTCCAACATTTTTTACATTGTAACAAAATACTTTCTAATCATTCATTAAACAGCATACTAAATCTACTTGAAATGATTAAAATTACATTCTGCATGATTTTTAAAATAAATCCTGAAAATTAGATATGTCAAACAATTTGGTTATGTCTAATCTTTAAAAATGGCTTAATGGAAATAAAATAATTTAAACCAGGTTCCATAGAAGCGCTTAGCTTCAACTGCCATTATGATTCTTTACTTTCCAACAACAGATCATTGTCACCTCCATGTTCATTCTTGAAAACTCTATCACAAAAAACACAAACTTTTTAAAATTAATGCATCTTTCGGAATGTATAAAAAGAACATTATGTATGTCTTTATTCCTTATAGCCCTTACATGTTCACCTATCCTGTCCCTCAATCTACAAATGGTTTTACCCATATAGAAACCGGGGCAAGATACGCAAGTAGCTACAGATACTACGTGCATTGTGTTGCAGTTGACCCTTGCTGGACATGAAATGGAAATGTCACTGCCCTGGATAAAGACATACAGTCCATCATTTATATATCTACAAAATTTACAATACAAGTTTCTTTTTTTTATATCCTGAATATGTTCATATATTTTATTTTTAAAACATCTGGAGGTTTTCCCAACATAAAAAAATGGAACACTCCTGGCATTCTGGAGGTAAACCTCGTTTTTCGTATAGCAAGAGTAATGACCCCTGATTTTATATATAGTACTCCTGATGGTGAAGTTTAGAATGAAAGCGCTCAACTTTTATTATTTTTTTGATTAATAAGCAGTAGACTTCAGTTGGCTATTGGATTACTTGTGCTGAGCAGTGCTACAGGCATTGGTGTTTGTTAGTCATGAATTTCATCTGTGCGGTTTGTAGTTTGTTTCCCAAGGTTTGATAGTCTTTGTCAGACATGCAGAGTTTTGAAATGCTTTTGTTCCCCTGTAATATATCACAAATTAAAACTTCAAAAATTAAGGCTAGAAAAAGTAAATGTGAAAGAAGATAGTTATTTTTATTTATTTTATTTATTTTGTTTTGTTTACTGGGAAAGATCATCTGGGTCCCATGGACCCTTTTCAGTGGAGGCACATAGAGAAAAGCTCCATACCTATAAAAAGCAATATATTCTCTCATCAAAATTTCACATTCTTTGGAAATACTAAGATATTATATGTGCATTACAGTAATAGATAAGACATGATACATTTGTACATAGTAAGTAAGGTGTAAGTAATACAAAATAAAAATGCTCCTGAATACACAATACATATTTGTAAGAGTGGTTAATCAATGCCATATTTTAGATACAGGGGTCGTTCAAAATAATTTTAAGTAAAGCACTTGATAAGGGAATTATTACTAGTTGGTAATCTTATCCTGGAGTGTGACTGTGGCATAGCTGAGAGTTAAAGAGTTGTTTTAATTTACTTTAGAAAATGTGTGAGTTTTCATTGTGTCTAATAGGAAGTGGAATACAGTTCCAGGCCTGGCAGACATAGATGGGATACAGAGCATCCCCAGCTATGTTTATGCACATTTGAAACTCTGTGTATGTGTACTTTTTTTTGCAAAGATCTTTAGAGCGTGGCATCTTTGAGGCTGATGCATTACTCTGTGTGTTACTTGTAGTTGAGAGAGAGTGAGGTAATGAGGTGGCACTAGCCAGCTGAAATTCATAAGGATAATGCAGTGGTGAGAAGAGTAGGCCTTGCTGGAGGCAAATTTGGCTATTTTATTGTAGAACTACTAAAGTTTGCTCATTGTGTGGTCTGGGGTTGGTGAAAATTGGTGAGGCATACAGGAGTGTGGAAAGAAGACAAAAGGAGGTGAGGGTTGCCATGCTACTTTCACTGAAATAATGTTTAACTCTAAATGTGTGGCCCAGCCTTAGTTTTTTTTTAAGAGTTTGTTGTTTTCAAGTTATTGTCTGATTAGTGTAAGAGACTACTTCAATTACTGAGATTCTGAAGTTTGTTTTACAGGAAGTACTAGATTTTGGGATGAAAAGCAGTAGTTTTGTTTTCTTTAGATTTTTGATGAGATTGGATTTGGCCAGCCAAGTTTTGATGGAGAAGACGGAGGCCTGAGTGAGTTGCTGAAGCAGTGCAGTTTTCTAGGCTGAGCATATTACAGTAGAATCATCAGCAAATTGTATTATATTGGCATCTTTAACAGCAGTGTACAAATGTTTAGCAAATATATTGAACAAAAGGTGCCCAACTGTCAGTTCTTGAGGTATACTGACAGACATTGGTAGGAAGATGTAGCAGCCTGACTGCTATTTAACAGTTGTGATGTATCAGACAGGTAGCTTTGCAACCAGAAGAGGGTGTGAGGGGAGAAAACTAAGGATGCTAGCTGAAACAGTAGCTTGTCATTAAAGAGTATATGAAAGGTTTTTCATAAGTTTAAGAAGAGTATGAATACAATACTGCTTGTGTTGTATTTTGATTGATGACATTTAGGTAGTTGAGTAATGTAGTGCTAGCTCTGTGGTTTGGTCTGAAACTATGTTGGGTAGGACAGAACAGATTTTGTCAAGGATATGTTCATGTAGTTGAATGTGGATCCATTTCTCCAGGGTTTTAGTCATGGGGGGGAGGGGGGTCATGTCTATAAACCTGCAGTTAGAGAGTTTAGAATTGCTAGCTCCTTTGTGAATAGGCAGGATATATGATTTATTCCAGAAGGAGGTGGCATAAAATTCTTGGACAGATCTGTTTATGAGAACAGAGACCGAACAGGCTATGGCTTTACTAGCAATTTTGAGATGCTTGTCTGGTAAGTTATCAATAACTAAGATGGTGGCTTTAAAATTGAGGAGGTACTTTATAGTACAGGTGGGGACAGAGCCTAGGAATAAGGCACTAGAATTGCTGATTGGTAGAGAAGTAGATTTTTATTTATATTTTTGTTAAGTGATGAATTCATGGAGTTTTTGAAGTGCAAGATGAATAGAGTGGCAGTACTGTCTGGATCCACATCAGGCCATGGGTTGTAATGTCGACAGCCACCAACGGGTTAAGAAATTTTTGATGAAGCCTGAAAGCTCTTTTGGGTTTTTAGGGAGAATACTTTGTGAGTTGAAGTAGTACTGGATTTTATGGGTTTTTACTTCTTTTTGTATGCTTGCATAGGTATCTAAGGTTTTGATGGTCTCATTGAGTAGAATTTTGGTACCATTTTTTGCAGGCCTTATCCATTTTATGAATGAGTATTTTGGCGTCAGAGAATAACCCAAGATCAGTGTTATGCTGAATACTCTTTCTTCTAATTGGATTATTTAATTCATTAAGGAAACTTGTATTAAAAAGAAGAAAGGCATCGTCGAGAGGAATGGTTCTGGGTAGATTCCAGTTGACTGAACTTAGAGTGCATGTGAATGTGTTGTGATTAAAGTTGGTCAGATTGTGAGTTTCAATAAAGTAATATTTTTATGGGTACAGAAGCAGTACTTCTAATAGCAAAGTTGGGGAGTTGATCATTAAGTGTGCCTTGTGAGGTTTTTGAGAATGATATTTTGTTTGAGCCAGTGGCAAAATCCAGTTCAGAGGTAATTGTTTATCACTGGGCTTGTTGAACCTAGATGAGGCTTGAATAATATGAGAGGACTTAAATAGATTTAGTGATATGGTGGGGGAGTCAGTAATGAGAGACAGCGCACTCTATACTTGGATACTCAAAAATAATTGTTTCATAAGGGATGTTTGATATTATCCAGGAAAGAATATCATCAATAGTAAAGATGTGGTCTCTAGGTGGGATGTATAAGGCAATTATCATAATTTTTTTGTGTGTGTGCTTAGTTTGATAAGGTAAATGAGAATTTCAACACTACTAAATGTTGGCAGTTTGTCAGGGTATAGTCCCTTCTTTTTTATATGCCTGACTCATTGAATATTGTAGATGGGGGTAGATTTTCTTATCTTTGATGCCTGATTTCAACCAGGTTTGAAAGATGGAGAAAATGTGTTTCGAGTGCATGGTTAAGCATGCATGTAGGTCAGTTATTTTACTAGTAATTCTTCTGATATTAATATAGACAAACGTCAGCTCTGAATGTGGAGTGGATGTATTCTGTGGGATGACAGGTGGGTATAGGGAAGAGAGGAACATTATATTTTGTGAATGGGGAGGTCCAGGGATAGGAAGAATGGTAACACAGAGCTACAGTTTAATGGGTGAGAGGGTGTAGGGGAACAGCGTCTTCAGTTTTAATTTTGTTTTAATGTAAAACTTGTTTTGCAGAGGTGATGTTGCAACACCGGATTTCTTAATGCAGGTGAATGTAGGGAATGTAGGAGGTGTTATAAAAACAAGGACATATATGTGTGAAAAAACATGTGCAATTGGGAAGAGGTCAAAGGAAATATACAGGAGAAAGGTGGACATGACATGAAAAGTGGTATATAAGAATAATACATTATGTTATAAACATTATATATGACAGTAAAACATACCAGGTAGTGTGGTGCATGATGGTAAGTTTGAATAAGGAGTACAACACTTATGAGGCAGTGTGGGCAGAACTTTAAATAGAAGTGGTGGGGACAATATCTGACAGAAATTAGAGGGGTATACAGCAAGTTATAAAAAGAGGAGTCACTGCACTGTTTATAATGGGTGTAACGAGTAAGTACAGTGGTAAAATTCAAGTGTGTGCGAATGTGAAGTAATAGACAGTGATAGGCTGAAACTGGAGAATGGAAAGAGTTTATTGTGCTCTGTGGGATTATGAAATGGTGGAGTTGAATGGAAAGTGAACAGGAAGGGTAGACTAACAGGATAGGTTGTTTGTAGGAAAGCAGCATGGTGAGTATATGGGATTGTGGATAGTGGAGGTAACAGTAAAAAGGATGTTAGTGGGTAGAACTAATCTGATGGAATAAGTGGGCGATGGAAGCAAAGGTAAAGTGACATTTATAGATTACAGTTTGTCAGATTTAGGACGTAGTGTGGTGAATATCTAGAGCAAATATGCTAAGCACAGATAATACATTTTATGGGATGGGTTCATTGGTTCATAGATAAGTACTAGGCTAGTTGTCATTGCAGGCAATTTTCCCTTTTGGTGCTGGAATAAATGTCTCTTATTTGGTGTTAGACTGGTCTTACCCATCCCATGGTTGATAATTATGTATTTACCCCCAGAGAAAATAACTGTGATCATTACTTGGATAATTTGAGGAGATGAGAAAAGACTGGAAGTTTTCCAAACTTGAGACCAGCATAATCATAGTACTGAAAGATTCAGAAACTTCATTATTGTCACATTCTGATTTATGGATAAGTGAACAGGTTCAGGTAAAATGCTAGTCTTGTTACCTATGTGTTGATAGTGAAAAGAATATATCTTAAAATGTGTGCTGATCAAACTTTCCACAGAATTTTGATAGACAGTAGGCCAAAGAGATAGATAGATAGATAGATAGATAGATAGATAGATAGATAGATAGATAGATAGATAAATAGATATATAGATGATAAACAAGGATAATTAAATAACTCAGAATGTGCATTGCATTTTAGAATTTATATTTACAATAATCGTACATATTATTTCTTACATCTATTTAACTAGCTCTGTGTCATTATTTTCTACTTTTGATAACACATTAAAGTAATTTCACTGTTAAAACTGACAGTTTAGGTTACACCTTTGTGATTACTTTACACTTGTGTTGCAGCCTATACCATTAAATTGCTGGTGTTTCTGAGATATGCAATTATCTTCCTGCAAAACACATGTTAAGCTACTGCAAAAGTCTGTAAAGTGAAATATGCCATAAGACAGAAAAGGATTTCTAGTAGATGGGAGGCAGGGAGGGGACTAGCTCAAGGGGGATGAAAAGGAAAAAAATAATTAATTCCATTGAAATGCTCCATATTGACTGATGGGATAAAATGCTAAAATATGAATGCACATAATCTGTTTAAACACATTCTTATGGCTAAACACAACTGTTGTAACATTAGATCATTTTATTTAGAAAATCAGTTTATCTGTTTCAAGAAGTAAATCTAATTTGGTGCAGAAAAGATAATGTGGTGCAGTTTAAGTGAGCTATAAATGCATTGGTCTTCAGCTGTGTTTTCATTCTCTTAAACCACACTTCCAAGATTATGTTCTGATAAGAGTAGGTTCTGTACGAATCATTTATAATGCAGAAATACATGAAGAACAAATTGCCAAAAATATTTTTAAAAAATTATCATCTACAGTTTGTCATTGAAATGGTAAATATCTTTCTTATATACAAATCTCTTGAACCGCAAAGGCAGACATTGTATTTCTTGTAGGGTAAGTTGTTGAGCAAGTGACATGTGAAGGTCTTTTTTTCTTCTCAGGGGACATATTAACAGAACACTCCATTTTGTGACAGATGAAGTTGGGTTAATGAGGCATAAAATGAAAAACATCCAGTAACAGCCTATCTTAAGACAAAAGCAAAATGACTTAACAAACCAAGCAGATCTTCTCCAGCTAAGCAGGCTGTGCCAGACGGGAGACTGGAGGAACACTCTTTATTTCTTTAACACTCCCCTGAGGACAGTTAAGCTTTCATGAGTCAAAAATCCATAGCTGTGATAGGAAATCCTAATTAACGCTGTATTCAAGTAGTGAACCAGGAGAAGTAGTAAAGCAAAGTGAACAGGAAAAAAAATTCTGTAATTTTAAAAGATTGGTGCCTTGCACTTATACATTAACTATTTAATAAAGGCATTATTCAATCACATTTAGCAGAAGAAATATCAATGTAGCCTGCCTATACTGGTATACAGGAGGATCTGAGGAAAGGAAAAGCATTACTATAGGCTAAGCTATAAATACATAACTAAAACAATTGTAGTACTAAGGTATTTGCAAGCAATTAAAACATTCAGCTAAGATCATTTTTTTGTATCTCTTTCTACTGTCCACTGAAAAGAGAAATTAGTAGTGCAAGAAAAGCTTGCAAAAAGTACTTGTGAATGCAATATGTTTGGTTGTGCACATGTTAGCTGCTGAAATATGAAAAAATACATATTTGTACCTGTAATAGAAAAAAGGATGTAAAGAAGGAAAAGTGGTCGGGAACACATGATGAAGAATAGAATTTAAGCTAGAGATGGTGACAGACAAAAAAGACAGATCTAAATGACAGGAAAGAGGATGAATTATGAAGAAATATTTAATCACTACTTAATTATTATGTGTTCGTGATGTCAATGGATGATGTAGAAAACAATATGTACCATATATACATTCAGTCCATGGGTGCACCATTAGATTTAGCAGTATTTATATGCACGTAGATACACACATACATATCCACTACAAAATTTGCAGCTGTCACTCACAAGCCTGAAAATAAATTATAAATGAGTTATGCTACATTTCATTAGTAGAACAACTCAGAGAAATGGTAATTTCATTGTATAATGAAGAATAAATGCATTAGGAGGAAAATAAGTCAATTGGCATTACTAGATTCTGTGACAGGATACCCAGTGTAGCAAACCCACTCCACCAAATGTGAGGGTGCTAAACAGCTCCCACCACAAACTGCCTGACACATGATGTGACAGCTGTCATAGTGGTGAGGAGGTCCAAATAATGAGCATGCTGTATGCCTCAGGACTTATAATGAAAACTGGCAAAGGTATGAGGTTATTCTACAGCTGAAGAAAACATTTACTGAAGTGTGTATTCACAGACCAGTCAATAGCTGTCAAGCCTCTATGCTGAATTCCATAGCCTATGGAGAATTTCAGACAAATAGAGATCCCAGTGTCTCATGCATGAATCACCTGCCTACTAAGAGTGCTTCATTACAATGAAATAAATGGTAATACTGATCTAAGAACAAATGAATTCATTAAAACAAATGTAATCCCCTTCAGCATGACATTTTCTACAACAGACATGAAATCAGTAGCAATGCATAATATACAGATACAAAGTTTAAATAAATAAGCTCCAATAAAAATGAAGAATAAAACATCAATGCACATGTGAATCCCCGAATCAACCAATTAAAACACAGTAACAATAAAACTGTACAGTTCTGAAGCAGATCAAACTATTGTATTTACATTTGCAGTTCTGGGCAGTTGGAATCCAATAATGTACTGTTTGAATAAAATAGTATTTGAGTCAATTATTCTGACAGAAAGGAAAGAAACATGACAGTGTTGGTTTCTGATGAATGTGAGGCATGGTGCAAATGATGGTTTCTCAATAAGAATCCGTTAATCCCTTAAAGAAACAGAAAATCATAATACTTAATGGGACCGTGATTTCAATAGACTAATTATTTGTATACCATGGAGCACAAGTCTACAGGTAGAATAAGGTCTTCGTAATCACAACAATGTTTAAAAACTCAGCAGGAGACTTACTATACTCCCATTACATCTCTATACCATGACAGTATAATTAAAACAGACCATGAAACTTTCTGCCTTCAAGCCTTTACTAAAACACCACCTAAACAACTCATGGTCATGCACATGCTTTTTACCCAGGTAACTCCATTTACCTTTGTCAGTTCACACCCCTATTCCTTTATAACCTTTATTGCCTTCTATAAAACAAACCTTTCTACCTCTACTCCTCAATTTCCTTCCTAAATTAATCTCCACTTTACATTTCAAATTCTTTATGACCTTTTGACTTTCTCCATCTCCTTCAAACACTCTCCACTACTCTGTTATAACCAGGTTCTGTGTCAGAAAGTACCATAGTATCATACCTCTCAACTGTACTGAATTACTCAGTTTTTGCCGAGTTTTGGGGTCCAAATAATGGAATGCCATGATTCCCGAGTGGCACCCCTTAATTTCCAAATTTCCCAGCTGTTTCTTTTGAATTTGTTTGTTCACGCTTTTGGAGCTGATGTCATCACGTGCGTGATGACGTCAGCCCCATGAAACAGCCTGTCAGAATGCTCAACAATGCATTCAGCAGCTCAAACAACATGTGTCAGCCTGCATTCATTTCCAGCCAGCCAGCCAGCCATGAGGGAGTGAATCTCTGGAACTTCTTAACTACTGTTTCCAAGAATGGAACAGGCCAAGAGACTGCTGTAGAGTTAAGGAACTGTTTCCCAACAAACATGCATTCATTTCCAGCCATGAGGGAATGGAACTCCCACTCCTTAGTTGGGTTACAAGCCAAGAGACTGCTGCAGAGTAATGGAACTCCATAGAGTTAAGGAACTGTTTACCAAGAATGGAACTCCACCGCTGCAGATTTAAGGAACGTTTCCAAGAACGGAATAAATATAGCCACGAGGGAAGAGAACTGGAATTCCCACTCCTTAGTTGGGTAACAAGCCAAGAGACTGCTGCAGAGTAATGGAACTACTTAGAGTTAAGGAACTGTTTACCGATAATAGAATTCCACTGCTGCAAAGTTAAGGAATGTTTCCAACAACGGAACAAACATAGCGACAAGGGAATGGAACTCCTTTAGGTGTTTACCAAGAACAGAACTCCACTGCTGCAGAGTTAAGCAATGTTTCCAAGAATGGAACAAACATAGCCACAAGGGAATGGAACTCCTTTAGGTGTTTACCAAGAACAGAACTCCACTGCTGCAGAGTTAAGCAATGTTTCCAAGAATGGAGCAAACATAGCCACAAGGGAATGGAACTGGAACTCCCACTGCTTAGCTGGGTAATAAGCCAAGAGAGTGCTGCAGAGTAACAGAACTCCTTAGAGTTAAGGAACTGTTTACCGAGAATGAAACTCCATTGCTATAGAGTTAAGCAATGTTTCCAAGAATGGAGCAAACATAGCCATGAAGGAGTGTGTGTGGAACAAACATAGTCATGAGGGAGTGTGTGTGGAACAAACATAGCCATGAGGGAGTGTGTGTGTGTGTGTGTGTGTGTGTGTGTGTGTGTGTGTGTGTGTGTGTGTGTGTGTGTGTGTGTGTGTGTGTGTGTAAAACAAACATAGCCACGAGGGAGTGTGTATGTGTATGTGTGTAATGCCCCAGGTGAATATACCTGGTGGCTACAGGTACTCAGGCTCAAACCCTGTACATTGGATACAGCAAACAAGAGCCTAAAGTCCCTACCCACCACCACTTTCACATTTATGCCTCATATTTTTGTTCTGTTCCTCATAAAATATGTGGTCTTCTGTTTTCTGGATATTTGTGGCAAATCAGTGAAGGACTGAATTCACTAAATAATGACAGACACTTAAATTTCAGACTTCATAGTCTTCAAAAAGTAAATAGTAACACAAAACCTTTTATTCTAGCAATTGTTTAAGTTTATAAGCTCAGTATTTGAAATGTGTCCCTGTTTTTGGAGCAGTATTCCCCCATTATTGGCTTTGTCCATTTTTGTTGTGCTAAGAGGTTAGAAGCTATGGTGTGAAGTGAGAACTGAATTCACTAAATGATAGCCATTTAAGTTTCAGTCTTCCCGTCTTTCAGGAAACTGCTGATTTGGCATAGTAGTATGTTGCTCTGACTGTAGTACATAGGGTCCTGGGTTCAAGACTTAGCAGTGAAATGGATAGTGGTATCACAACATTTTATTCTAGCAACTTTCCAAAGTTATACAAGCAATGTTTAACATGTGTCCCTGTTTTTTGGGTTTTTGCCCCTCCCCCCCCAATACATTTTGGCTGGCTTTTTACAGATTTCTTGTGCTGCAAAGTTGAGAGATATGTTGACTGTCGAGTCGAGTGGATTTTACAAGGAGCTGAGAGCTTCAGGGGAAGAAAAGTTTAGTGTTGCTCATGCTGAGTCTGCTTGCAGTGTTAATAGCATAACATGTTAAATATTTGATCTTGGTGCAGAAGGCTGTGGGTTCTGCTCCCACAATATGTAGATGCATTGCTGATAATGTACTGTGTTATTGCACTTTTAAAGGGGGTAGGTGTGGGTGTAACAATTCTAGGGTGGAGCTACAGATGCAACAGAAGTGAGAAACTGTCATGTACAAGGGCATTTGTGCCTCAGTGGAAAGAGCAAAAAATATCATTAACCTAAATTCAGGAAGAGAAAACCAGAATTATATTCTGTGCTGCATTATAGGATATATTTTTTAAACAAGTTCAGTACATTTTCCAACATTCAAGATAAAATATTTTCCACTGTAGACAGTGGAGAATCAAGAGTGGCCATTTAACAGCACCTGGATTACAATGATAGTTTTGATGCTTCAGGGTGAATGTAGGAGAGGGTCTGTCAGTACTTGAGCTGTGCAAGATGCCCATGGCTTACACTACTGTCATTTTATATATATATATATATATATATATATATATATATATATATATATATATATGGGTCTATATTTCCCAGGGAAAGAAATTGTTGTTTTGAGCGTTTGTGCTTTAGTGCATTTACTCATTACGTATGGACCAAGAGGTGTTCACTGAAACACCTCTTTGGTCTTTTAATGTAGACCCATATATATATATATATATATATATATATATATATATATATATATATATATATATATATATATATATATGTATATATATATATATATATATATATATATATATATATATATATATATATATATACATAAAATGTGTGTATGTGTGGAAGTAGACTTTTGATGGAAATGTTCTGAATTGGACAGTTTTGTCATTACTGGGTCATGCATTTTGTTTCATTGCCTCATTGCCTACTGGAAAAAGTTTAAATAATAAATTTAAAATGCTCTCTAGGTCTAACAAGTGTGCTGTTTTATACAAGGAATATAATTTAATAAAGTCAGGAAGGTGTATCAAAGAGCACATGTATGTTTCTTGTTTTGTGTGCAAGAGACGTATGATTTGAAAGCAGCCTAAAGGTAATCTTTATCCACCACTGGCCAGCAGATGCATTTTCTTTGGCTGTGGTGTGGATTCCAATGATGTTTCAATGAATGTGAGTTTTAGGGTAAAGAAGTTTTAATCTAAGTCTATTTTCATTGTGAGACAATATTGCTTTGTTTAGCAGATGTCTATTAGTGTTTGTGCATTGTGCTATAAAATGTAAATATAAAATCCAAATAATCAATGTAGAAGTATGGAGCAAAATAGTCAGGTAATGGGACATTGGAATGGCTGCAGGGGGACTCTGGTGCTATATATTTTGGTGGTCTGTTTTCAGTTTGCATTTGAAAGCTAGTATCCCATAATTTCATTGCAGTGGGTGGGGTCACATGATTATGTATGCAAATTGTATGTTAATCAACATACTGATTTGTACCTATTTTTCATGGGCCTTGTCCAGATTTCTGATGTTTCCCGGTTGAGATATATGCATTGTATTATGACCCCAACTTTCCTTGATTCATCAGCTATACAATACCTTTCTCTCTTTCTTGCTTCTAACTTTAATTGCTATCTACTTACCAACTAATGTTTAGCACTCCATATGTTAATGTTATTTATTCTTAACATCTATACTGTTGCACTCCTTACAGTAATTTTATTTATTCCTAACATCTGTACTGTCGCACTCTTTATGGTAATTTTCTTTAGCCCTAATATTTGTACTGTCACACTCCTTATGTTAAATTTTATTTATTCCTAACATCAGTACTCTCTCACTCCTTACATTAATTTTATTTATTCTTAACATCTGTATTGTCCCACTCCTTACATTAATTTTATTTATTCCGAACATCTGTATTGTTGCACTCATTATTCTTGTGTTATAAGTCATATATAATTTGCACATAAACTGTATAGAGAATATTTTACACTTGGAATTTAACATCATGTATAGTGTCACTACAGAAGAAATGCCTATTTTATTTTTGCACAGTGTCACTGCAGAACAATTACCTGTTTGTATTTAGATGTATTAAGAACTAAATATGCAATGTGTCTTTATAAAGCACTCATACTATTATGAATATCTGCCTGCTGGAGCTTTTCTGCCAGGACTTCTCGAAAAAGGGCTTTTCCCACTCATGCATTCCCAGTCAAGAAAGTATTTTTTGGTGGGGAAAACAAGCTGTTTTTACCATTTGATGACAACTCTGCAATCAAATGCAATCTCCCTAACCTCAACTCTCAGAATAGAAGAGTCTTTAAAAACTCTTACATTTGTTTGCTGTACTACAAGACTGTGGTCTGTACAAATGCATTGCTCACTTTCACAGGGTACTTGTCTTCCCCCCTTGGTTGTAGGGCCATTAAGCTAGTAAATGTAATTAAGAGGCTATGGGGGGATAAAGGCCCTAAAATATGTTTCTCCTGGAAAAAAATATATTTTCTAAGCTGAAAACCACAGCTTTGGTGGTTGTGATTTTTGACCATTTTAAATCATCAGGTTGACTGCCTACTGGTTGAGTGAACATCTTCTAAGAATTTTTTTTTCCTGTATCTGTATTGTGCCTTATGTATTTATAATCATGTGTGTGTGTGTGTGTGTGTGGGGGGGGGGGTTTGTTTGAGTATTATGTGTGTATAGGTATACGTTTATTTCTATCCATCTATGTATCTACCATCCATCCATCTTCATCCCCTTTTTCCTATTTTTGCACATGGATTCCAAATGACGCTTCAACAGTGACAATCATCTAGAGCCAGGATTTACACCACTGGGTGGCTAGCCTTGCCACCATGGTAGTTCCACCACACTACACACACACACACACACACACACACACACACACACACACACACACACACACACGCACGCACGCACATGCACGCACACACACACGCATGCCCACACCCACATGCACACACGCACACACCCACACACCAACACACACACACACACAAACACACACGCACACACACACACACACACACACACACACACACACACACACACACACACACACACACACACACACACACATACCTATGGCCAATTTAAAGTGTCCATTCCATCTACTGCATGTCTTTGGAATGTGGGATGAAAACTGAGCACCCAGAGGAACCCATGTAAACACAGGGAGGATATGGAGACTCCAAACAGAAGGCACCCCAGCAAAGAATTGAACTAGGGAACATCTTGCTGTGAGGCATATACAGAGTGAAAGAGAGAGAGAGAGAGAGAGAGAGAGAGAGAGAGAGCATGTGTGCTCTGTCTCTCTCTCTCTCTATATATATATATATATATATATATATATATATATATATATATATATATATATATATATATATACAGAGAGAGAGAGAGTACAGTCTGATAGATTTGTTTTGGAGGAGATTTAATTTGAAATTTAAACATCCCAGTGAGCTTTTTTAATATTGTGTTAGTTGGCAGGCTGCTTTTTGAGTGTTTTGCCATCTTCTCTACTGTGGTATGATAATGATGTTGATATATATAATTTATAGGGGTGGTAGGAGTGAAGCCCCTCACATAAATTCAAGGATTCATAGCTTCATATATTGTCACTCAGAAAATGTCCCAGGGTGCCTTTCTAAGCATAGTCAAATATTCCTGAAAGTATAATAATGTCCTGTATCCAAAGAGGACATTGAGGGCCTGGCATTTATAAGCTACCTCTGTCCATAAGGGACATGGGTGCCAGGCCCGGTGTAAATTTCCTGTTCCCCATCCACTTGCCTAGGTTGCACTTAAACTGAGAACAGATGAACTCAGCTTCACATGGATGGGAGGGCTGTTTCATAGGATGGGCAGTTTCTGGGACACATATCTGTCTCACCCACATGTTTAAGTCACAGACAAAATTCAAGACCCTAGACCTTCTATTTCTGGTACTGTCTGACTTACAAATATGCAGGGGATTCAGAAGCGTGGGGTTTGCAGATGCCTTGTAAGCCAGGCAAAGATCACTCATTTGCAATATATGAGACTGGGTATAGGGAAAAGGGCTTTAGGGTGCTCTTCATAAGGCAGGTTTGTTATGCCTCATATTCTTTTTGCAAGGAACCTCTGGGATTGCTTTAGTTACTGCATATGCCTGGCTAGGTACACACCAAAGGAAGCATTGTGCTCTATGATTGGTCTTATAAAGGTGGAGCACAGTGGAATAATGACCTCTTTAGACCTAGATGCTACACCGTTTCTTATAAGCTGCACAACATAAACTTTCTTATAAGTTGTGCAACATAAAAGTTTCTTCAGAATGCTATTTGAGTGAGGGCAACAGGACCTGGACTCATGCTCTTTTGACTACAAGCACACTAACTCAGACATAGACACACAGACAAGTTGACTGTTGTCAGATTCAATCCCTTGCCTAACTAATTACACCAACTAAAGAACAATGTACTTAACACATACCACCACAGAAGTCTATAAGGAATTACTGTCAAACCGACAACATGTTCATAGTTATTAGGCATTTCATCCAAAGGACAAAACACCCAAGAGTGCAGTATCCCCATACACCCTTAAAGGGCACCACAATATCAGCATTCCATCTACATGGTGTGAGAGTAGAACTCACAGACTTGGTAAACTTAATGATAAAATTGTAGCAATGCACCCCAGAATGGATATGCACAATCCTCGTTGCCATACTGTTTGTTTGTATTCTGACATTAGACAAATTTGAGAGCACTTAATATGTGGACTTGGATACCAATAATTACTAATGAGTGCTGTTTATAGATGATCTGCCATCAGGGCAATACTATACTGTGAACTGCATGGATGTTGGGACCATTTGCAAACACAGTTTTGTGTAGTACTTCCGTAGTCCAGCATGCAATGTTTATGCATATCCAAGTCCATTTCATAGTTACTTAAATAATTACTTTGGGTTTACATTTTATCAACTTTTCTTACTAGCCTCTCACTTTAAAATCTATTTCTTAGTGCTTATCAAGAATTTTTGAAGTCAGTTTTTTCTTTTTTCAAGAGGTTTTGAATATCTGTAGTCACTAAACAGAATATATTTTCATTTAACTGATTTGAAGCATGTTTAAAACTCTTATGCTTTAATTCTGATTATGCAATTGATAAAATTCCCGTGAAAACTGTTATTTAATTAGTTAGCAAACAGCCAGAGTCTAGCTACAAAATATGCTCAAAATCTGTTTCATTTAACAGACTACAAGAAGACTGTGTCATGCTCTGTGCTGCTTTGTTTAAAAACATGTGCAACTTATTTTCGCTTTGTAATTCCTTGAATCCCCATGTCTTGCATGTCTTTTCAGAATTGTTCAGGCATTCATCATTTCACAAGTCAGGTAAGAAGCTACTGCCAAAAATCATATATCCCCTGGATGTATATTACCACATTGCTCTGACTGTTACTCATCATGTTGCCAAGGCAGCACCTAGTATTAAAAAAGTCATAACATTCCTCACACACTTGGCCAGTCATAAACAACTGGGAAAGGCTACCTTTTATATTTGATATGTACGACAATATTCCCCAGTATAGCTATAATCTTAAAGAGATAAATTCCATCTCATAGTTTGGGCATTTGTATCTGTCATTAACTGTTTTTCTTGTAATGGATATCATCTAAGGAAACAGTAAACCAAGTGTCCCACACATATCTCAAAGACTTGATAGGCAACTTAATGCATACACATTTCTGTTCAATAAATGAATGCACACTATCCACTGCATTTTGAGAAAATACACCCCTTGGCTGAAAGACTAAGACATCCATAGACACTTAAAAAAGGTTGCTTGGCATTGGTATGCCTTAGAATTAACAGCTGCTATGTTTTTGCATTAGCTCTAAGTCTGATTGCAAGCAATACTCTGTTGTTTGATACTTTGATACTTTTCTCCTTTTAAGCAAATTACTGTTAGTGGATACTATGTTTGAAAGACAGTCTTATGATAACAGGGTAGGAAAAAAAGTGAATGCCTAAACGTTCTTGTTTGTGGCTTGAATGGAATATCATTTTATTTTCCCTGCTTTCATATGATTTGGCATTATTTTCCCTCCTCCACAACATACATTGAAAATACTCTATTTTATAGTGAAATGATACTACCTCTGCTAATCATAAGAACATTTGCAGTAGGTGCTTCACACAGTCACTTAGAATTTAAGTGAAAAGGAGGATTTCATCACTCTAAAACATGGCATATATTTCATGACCATACAGTATAAGATAGAGTCTTTTAAATACAGCAGGCTGTCTACACAGTCTAACGGGCATTAAAGTAAACTGATATAACCCATAAGCAGTTTGAAAAGGTGTAAAATATTTAGAAGTTTTACCTCATGGAAGTAGCTAGTACCCACTTATGAAATAAAAAAAAATAGTGAAACATTCTGTTGATCTTAATCTGTCCAATAAATCATCAGCCTGTAGAATGAAACAGGTTTTAAAATGTAAAAAAATGGAAATTAAATAACCAAAAATCAAGACGTAATTCAATAGTGTCATCTTTCTTAAGTATTAATAAATGTTTTAGGAGAATTGTGATGTAAATGATTCAGTAGCGCATTTAATAACGAGGAAACTACATGTTTCAGTTTGGTCAGTTGCTAAAGTAACTCCTAATAATTTTTAATTAAACATCATTCAGTTTAGAATTTATTTATTTATTTATTAATTTGTTTATTTATTTTATTTATCTTTTGTTGACCAGGTTATTCCCAATAGGCTAACAGTGACTTTTCAGGGGAGACCAGATGAGGTATTTATACCACTAGGGGAAATTTAGCTAGGGCACCAGGGCAGCAGGGAATTTTCCCTACTGTTTTATCAGTAAGCGCAGTGGGATCTTTTACATCTGCCTAGCAGATGGGACCTTGGTTCAGTATCACATTCGAATGAAGGCACACTCAGGAGTGTAGCGTCCCCTACTGATGTACTCCATGTCATTAGTAGTGTGATGTATAATAACAGATGCTAACAAGGAAAATAACAGAAAATAAGACATCTTCTTGTACCATCTGGGGTACATCACTATAACAGATATTCATGTGTTAATGTTTCTTGGGACTTAGATGAAATTGTGACTTGATTCATGTCAGCAGGATTCTTCCCTCCTTTCCATACATTCAGCAAATGTGTATGAAATGCTTTTAGTAGAGGATGTATACTAGCTCTGACACTAACTAAACT